>NC_082678.1:18186818-18489848 GCF_025265405.1 Mesoplodon densirostris | reverse complement strand
TCATACCAGATCCCACACCAATTAGAACCAATATCTCTGAGGGTGGAACCTGGACATCCACCTTTTAAAAATCTTCCCTGGCAATTCCAACATGTAGCCGAGTCTGAGAACAGTACTTCAGGGTGGTTTTAACCAGAGGAAGGCCGTCCCTCTTGGTACCCGAGTCCTCTTCGGGCCTGGAATGCTGCCATGAGCTGCACTCCACAGCTCCTGGGCACTCAGGGATGTACCACATGCCATGGCTGACCAGGCAGGACCAGTCTGGGAAGGCGTCGCAGCCTCACAGCAAAAGCGCTCAGGGCTTCGAAAACGAGAGAACAACAGCTCACCTTTAGGCTGTTCTTGAAGGCTCCGGCATCAGAATTCACCTCATCTGCGTATTTCAGGACCCTGTCGTACAGGACAAGGGCTTCGCTCCACTTCTTCACCAGCACATAGGACTGAGCGATGAAGAAACACCTGATGGGGAAGGAAAGAGCCACAGTGTTCTTAAGCAAAAATCACCCAAGATCAAGGCTTTCCTTGCTGTTTAGGCTAAATAAATTGTAAAGTTTCTTAACCTCAGGCTCACTACCTGGGATGGGAGATCCCACCGTTCTCACTGTTCCAGTTTGCCAGCCTAACCTGCGGACTTGTCCCCGAAATTGGAGCCAACAAGTGTAGGTCCAAAGCTGACCCACTGTCTTTTACTTACTGTTGGCTCTGCAAAAAAGAGGTAATTCCCAAAACGCACAGGGAGGAAGCTGGAGACAGGCAGGAAGGAGGGAGGCTGCCCAGATATAAATCCCACCCACAACTGCCCACACATCGAGGTCGCAACCGTTCACCTCTGCACATGTCTTTCAAAAACCAAATCCAAAGAAACAAACCTCTTCCTAATAGCAATTACTCTGCTGGGATCAACAGAGCCTGAGCGCTGCTGGCCTTTGACAGGAGCCAGAGAGCACAGGGGCAGGCGGGCCAGAAAAGGAAGGGCAAAAGCACTCAGGGCTCTACTGAGCCATTCTGTCTAGACCCCATGTTGCTACACAGTCCACTCCCAAGTTACAAATAGCACGGTGCATGTAAGAAACTAAGACACTGAGCTTTCTCCCAACTCAGTTCAGTCTCCCTGAATCAGCTGCTCTGGTTCTGCTAATTAACGCTTTTTCCAACACTTATCCCCTTTCCACTGGGAGGAGGAAGGAAAGGGAAGGGAGAAGACAGGTAATGTATGTGCTTTCCAGCTCCCCCAACCTTTCCAAAGAGCAAAACTGCACTGGAAACTCCCAGCCACAACCTGAAACTTCCCTTGAACACGCTGGGCTAACTGCTCTCTGATCACATACCCAACCTTCCAGGGACGTACTCCCAAGGCTTCTAGAACCAATGGATGGTAGAGGAGAGCCCTGTCTGTCCCGCAGGCACTTACCTGTAAGCCTTGTAGACCCGAGTTTTAAGGCCTATCTCTTTCTGGAAGGCTCTGTCCTCCTCTAAGCCAGGAAGCTGGAGCAATTCCACCAGATTCTGCACAACAGATGCAACAAGAAAACTCATGAAGAGGAGGCCTCGCACTGACAGTTTGACAGAAGACTTGTGAGAACAGACATGGGCAAAACGAAAGAGTCTAGGCTTCAAATAATGGGAAAAAGTCTGTGACGCGTGACTCAGCAGCAGCCACATCTGGTGTCACCTCCACCCTCCTCTCTGACACTGAAAGCCCACGTGTCCTTTCTCTCTCAGTCACACTCCACCTCCTTCAGAGACTTCTTGGACCCTCTCAGCTAGAGGGGATTTCTCCGGCTCTGAATTCTCATTTCAGACAGCCCACTCCTGTGGCATCTACACGAGTAAGTGCAGATGTGCAGGGGTCTCACAACCTTACTCACTGGTGAGCTCCCAGTGGGCCGAGGCAGAGTGGCCTCAGGATGCTCCACAGCATACGGGAGACCACCCTGCAGAGGGGAAGTGCTCAGTGAATACCTGTGGTTTACAAGTGTCTACACATCAACATGTCTGAATATCGGGCTCACGGATGGCTGAAATGGCACGAAAACAAGACCTCTATCTTTTATCGAGACGCTAACAGCCCCTGGCTGTCACAGCCCTTTCGCTATGCAAAGCTCAGTCATTTGTATCCAACACAAACACGGGATAGACTCTTGCATTCCCAGCCCTCCAGGGTCACCTGAAGAATGATGTCATAGAGCCGGATCAGGTCCTGGGGCCGGGGGGAGCGCTTGCTGTCATCCTCCGGCTGCTGCTGCAGCACTGCCTTCTGCAGGCCTTTAGCCATGTTCTCGTTCCGCTTGATTGCTGTTGACAGCTTGATGTAAGTCAGGTAGCTGGAATGGACCACATGTCAGCTCAGGTTATGATGAGGGAAGCTGATGTTCTGGGAAGAGCACTGGACCACAAGCTGGGACTGCCCTAGGGGATTATGGGGGTGAGGGCATGTCATATCGCAGGGCTCTCCGAACTGGGCCTCAAGCTCCAAGGGCCTTCAATTCTGGCTGCTGTTCAGTGGCTAACTGCAGGGGACCAGTATGAAACCTTATGACAAAATCTGATTTTAGCTTGAATTATATCCTCTGTGTCTTTATTTTTTAAATTTAAAAAATTTTTGCGGCATGCGGGCCTCTCACTGTTGTGGCCTCTCCCGTTGCGGAGCACAGGCTCCAGACTTGCAGGCTCAGCGGCCATGGCTCACGGGCCCAGCCGCTCTGCGGCATGTGGGATCTTCCCAGACCGGGGCACGAATCCGTGTCCCCTGCATCGGCAGGCGGACTCTCAACCACTGCGCCACCAGGGAAGCCCCTCTCTGTATCTTTATTAAAGAGCCAGAGAGCTACTAATTTCAGAGGACACTGCTGGTCCTTAAGATGGCTAATGGATGGCAAGCTAGTCCCTGGAACAAGGACTAGTTACCTGCCTGGCCCACACTACAGGGACAGCGTACATGCACAACAGCTGCTCCTGTTCAGCTGATGACCTTCTCTTCTCAGAAAATACCGAGGGACAGTCTCTTTGGAGGGTTATGCATATTAAATGTGTGTATATACCGGAGACTATGCGTGATGCCTGCTTATTTTAACTGTACCATCTGGAAAGTCCTTTAATATTTGGCGATTAAAAACATGGTAACTATTTAAGTTTGCTTAAGAAGTGTTTAGGCCTCTCGATCCCCATCTTACTGTGGCAGAGGCTGGAGGCATCCTGGGAGAGGGAGGATATAAGAGGCCTGGGGACAGGGGATACAGGCACAGCTGAGGTCAGGGGCTCCATAATGAACCAGGGGGGTTAAGAGACTGTCAAGCTCTGAGGGCTGACCTCCTAGCATTCTTCTCCTACTCGGCTTCCAGAATAAGAACAGCTTGATATATTCTGAGGATCTGACCAGTCCAAGAGAAAAAACCCTTCAAGATTCTGGAGTCAGGGTCCTCAGTGAAACGCAGACCCAGAGCGCCTACAGTGAAGCCACAGCTGAGGAGCTCCATGCAAGAGCTCCCAACAGACAACACACAGTCTTTAACAGGAGTGGATGAACAAGGATCACCAGACACTTAAGGAAAACCTCTGATAAGACAGAAGGGGCCAAGACTGAGAGGGGGAAAAAAGCAACTTGGAAGAACCAAACTTTGTAGGGAGAAGAAAACTTTAGACAACTATTATTAATAATTTCACAAAGTGAAGACTTTGTGGGTGTGAAGTTAGAATGAGACACTGTTTTAAAATAATATTCAAAGAACACAAATGAGCTCTTAGAAATTAAAATCGGGACTTCCCTGATGGTCCAGTGGTTAGGACTCTGCACTTCCACTGCAGGGGGCACGGATTTGATCCCTGGTCAGGGAACTAGAATCCCACATGCTGTGCGGTGCGGCAAATTAATTAATTAATTAATTTAATGGCATTGGAAATGAGGAAGCCTGTGTAGGAGTCAGATGGGAAGTCAAAGAGGGGTCAGGGTGAAGAGCGGGAGTAGAATTGGTGAGAGAAGGCTGTAGGGGAAAGTGGTAAGAAATGCTGAAAGCCAAAAATCAACAAGTAGCAACATTAATTCATGTCATTTAGAGACATGGAGGTAAATACCAAAACAATTTGTTAAAAGAATTAAAAAGTAGGGACTTCCCTGGTGGCGCGCAGTGGGTAAGACTCCACGCTTCCCTTGCAGGGGGGTTGGGTTCAATCCCTGGTCAGGGAACTAGATCCCACATGCTTGCTGCAACTACGAGTTTGCATACCACAACTAAGGAGCCCGCCTGCCGAAATTAGAACCCAGCGCAACCAAATAAATAATATTAAAAAAAAAAAAAAAGAATTAAAAGTGGCTGCTGCCACCTTTTTTTTTTTTTTTTTGCCACACTGCATAGATTGTGGGATCTTAGTTCCCCGACCAAGGGTCAAACCCGCGCCCCCTGCAGTGGAAGCTCGGAGTCTTAACCACTGGACCATCAGGGAATTCCCAAAAGTGGATGCTTCTGAGAAATGGGAGGAAAGGTCATGAGATGGTTTTTTCTAAAGCTCTGTAGAAAAATCAAACTCTCAAAATAAAGTAACTATTATTCAGAGTAGTATAGGAGTCCAGATACATCTTTATTAAAATACAGGAGTTTTATTAAAATACAAGAGCTACCTGATTCTCGACTTCAATTTACCCCAAAGCTGGCTTCCGATCCTAACTGATTATGATCCTGATACTAGCTACATGTGGAAGTGGGAGAATGGATCCAAGGGCAAGGGGCTTCACAATTTGAAAGTTTCCTGAGCCCTGCTGAAGCTCTCTGGGTCTTTCAAGGTTAGGAAGTTGATCAACTGCCTCTGCCTTGTTACGGTTGTTAACTACCAACATGTCCCCTAACCTCCTGAAGCCTCATCTTTCTCCTTAGGTTATTGAAGAAGACGGCTAAGGGCCGTTCTTGCTGATATTCTGTGCACCCGCGTCATCTAGCCGTCAATTTAACATTCACATAACACCAAATCCCCTAAGAACGGAGATTAAGGCAGGGAGAGGAGTTTTTATGGTTTTGCTTTTTTTATAAAAGAGGGAGGGGGTGGCACGAGAATGACTGAAAATACAGCCAGGTTCACTAAAAAGTTATAAGCAGTGACTAAGAAATTAAAATTTCAAGGTCACATGGAAAGAGAATCTGAGGAGAAGTGGAATTTTATTTCTCCCCAGGAAGTTCGAAAAATGTCACTCTTCCTCCTTTCTCCTGTGAAACAAAATGATCTACCTCTTAAAAAATTTAAACTTGACAAGGTGATTTAAAAATGCATATGAAAGAGCAAAGGGAGAAAAACAGTCAAGATGTGCCTGAGCAGAAACCTAGTGGGGAAAACTTGCTCGACCAGATACCAAGACTTATGATAAAGTTATATATAGTAAGTCACTGTGCTGGTGTTAGTACAGACAAATAAATCAGCAGAGCAGAAGAGAGTCCAGAAAAAAAGAGCACGCAAGGAGAAAATGGAATGTATTCCTGCAGATCAGTGGGGAAAGGACAGAACAGCCAATAAATCATACACTGGACTAATCCATTGTCCTCATGGAACAAGGTGAAATAGATCCTTACCTCACTCAAAAATAAACTCTAGGGCCTCCCTGGTGGCGCAGTGGTTAAGAGTCCGCCTGCCGATGCAGGGGATACGGGTTCGTGCCCCGGTCTGGGAGGATCCCATATGCCGCGGAGCGGCTGGGCCCGTGAGCCATGGCCGCTGGGCCTGCGCATCCGGAGCCTGTGCTCCGCAACGGGAGAGGCCACAACAGTGAGAGGCCCACATACCGCAAAAAGAAAGAAAAAAAAAAAAAAAAAAAAAAAAAAACTCTAGATGGAAGTAAACTTGAGTTGAAATTGAACTCAAATATAAAAGGGACAATGTAAAACATTCAGAACACAGAGGAGAGTCACTCTGGGAGCTTGGCACGGGAAGGACAGTGGTTAGCTCCAGAAGAGGGGGAGGAATCAGCAAGGGTGGGGCCACAAGGAGCTTCAAAGTTACTGGCTGTATTCTAGTTCTTACACTGTATAAAAATTTTAAATTATATGTATATTAGAATAATATACAAATTCAAAACTCATATGATAAAATGTGAATAGATGCATTCAGATTTTAGTATGTATCAATAAATTATAATGTACATAAACATTATATATACTCTTTTGTTCCAAAGATACATCATACAATGTTAAAAAGTAAAAACATCACAACCCTTACCTGTGCAGGTACTGAAGATTAGATACCTTCCCCGATTCCCCTTCAAGGGTATAATCTCTCTGTTTCTGCAGAAGGTGAAAAGGTAAAGATAAAATGGCTGATCCTATCCTTGGCTCTGACCACCTCGATTTTTTTTTTTTCTTAACATCTTTACTGGAGTATAACTATTTTACAATGGTGTGTTAGTTTCTGCTGTATTACAAAGTGAATCAGCTGTACATACACGTATAATCCCCATATCCCCTCCCTCTTGCATCTCCCTCCCTCCCACCCTCCCTATCCCACCCATCTAGGTTGACCATTTCATTTAATGGCGTGGTCCCCCAAGTGCCCTGGAATACAGGCATAGACTCTAGTAAGTTAAGGGTCCTCAAATATCAGAGGTCTACTGCGTATATTCTAGAATGACAGGGTCACTCAGTTGCCACTGGCATCTAAAAATCAGACTTGAATAAGAGGGTTCAGAGTAATGGCCAGTAAGGCTTCCTGTCCACTGCATCCAGTGTTCAGACCCAAAGCATTAAGGCAGACAGTCCATGGTCCTCGGTTCCATTTTAAGACCCGTGTCTTAGACCCAAGTTCTATGCCTGGTGCTGTTAGCTCTTGCCTCTGTGGCTGGCTGAATAATGGCCTCTAAAGATGTTCACATCCTAACGGGAGCCTGTGAAGATGTTACCTTACATGGCAAGAGACCTTACAGATGTGATGAAGTTAAGGATCTCTCAATTAGCCTGGATTATCCGGGGGGGGGGGCACCACAACATAGACTCCTTATAAGAGGGAGGCAGTAGGGTCGACAATACAGAAAAGATACTGGGACTGAAGCAGAGGTCAGACAGGAGAGAAGACGCCACGCTGCTGGCTCTGAAGATGGAGGAAGGGACAACAGGCAAGAAATGCAGGAAAGTGCACTCTCTGGAATACTGGAAATGGATTCTCTCCTAGAGCTTCCAAAAGGAATGCAGCCCTAGGAACTCATTTTAGACTTCCATCCTCCAGGACTGTAAGATAATATACTTGTGTTGTTTTAGCCACTAAGTTTGTGGTAATGTTACAGCAGCAACAGGAACACCTTGCTATCACCATACTCATTACATTCTGTGAGCTGCCTGCTGAATTCAAAGTGAATGATGAGGCTGGGGCTCTGTATGTACCTGCTAAATGAATCAAGGGAAGTATAATATATAAAGGCTGCTTTACTGGAGAAGGAAACATGCAACTACAGCCCAACATACATTTATTGAATATTTCATACAGAAGGTACTACGGCAGATAATTAAAGAAATATAGTTACTTTTAATATGCTTATAGTCTTAAAAAAATGTAACGAGAAGGTAAATATAAAACAATACACAAAATGTTAAAAGGCTGTGCTTGACTGGGACTTCCCTGGTGGTGCAGTGGTTAAGAATCCGCCTGCCAATGCAGGGGACACGGGTTTGAGTCCTGGTCTGGGAAGATCACACATGCCGTGGAGCAACTAAGCCCGTGCACCACAACTTCTGAGCCCGTGCTCTAGAGCCCACGAGCCACAACTTCTAAGCCCGTGTGCCACAACTACTGAAGCCCACATGCCTAGAGCCCGTGCTCAGCGACAAGAGAAGCCACTGCAATGAGAAGCCCGCACACCGCAACTATAGAAAGCCCGTGCTCAGCAACAAAGACCCAATGCAGCCAAAATTAAATTAATTAATTAATTTAAAAAAGGCAATGTTTGATTAACTATCAAACAAAAATTGTAGCTGCAAGGATCAGATATTTGGAAAATGGAGAGATGTGGGCGAGGATGGTATAGGCAGGCTTCTCAGAGACAGTGAGCTATGAGCCACATCTTGAAAGACAGCCAGCGTTTGGACAGGTGAAAAGGGAGTGGAAGAAGCCAGGTGTGAGGAGGGGGGAAAGGACAACAGTGTAAGGAATGCACTGCAGTGGGACAGGCACAATAAGACAGTGAGTACAAGAGCCTGAGGCAGAAGACTCAGAGGTTAGTAGCCAAGTACAACACTGGAAACAGGCTAGAAACACCCAGCGGAGGCTCATATACCAGCTCAAGGAGTTTGAACTGTATTTGCTAGACACTGTGGTATCTAAAGTAGGGTGTACATAACCCTCAGGGTACGGGTATAAGAAGAAAACTAGAACTTCTATTTATATCTATCTCAATTCTAAAAACTTTATTTTAATACATTTTCTATATCACAAATCAGTTGAATAATAAGGTATATAATTTACAAATAAATGTTATCAGAGATAAATGCTCAATTTTACTTATGGGGTGCATGATCATAGAAGTTTAGCGACCACTGCCCTAGACCTCAGAGAATCACTGGGCTTTTTTCACAAGTAGGCAGTGAAATAGGATCTGGAGAGGTTCAGTCTGTTCTTCTGGCAAAAAGGTCTGGAAAACCAAACTGAAACCAAGATAGGAAAAGCAATCAGGAGACTTTTGTGGTAGTCCAGGCATAATATAAAGGGCTTATTAGAAACAGGTGGAATGGACAAGAGGCGAGAGAAATTACAAAGGCAAAATAAACAGGGTTTTTGGTGACAGGGAATAGAGACAAAAATGGTTCTGAGGTTTTCAGCCTAGATGCCTGAATGAATCACAGTGATATTATTAGAGAAAGGGAGCACTGGAGAAATCCACCTGGAGATATGAATTTGAGATCAAAGCTTACCAGGTAATACATGAAACCATTAGGAGAAACAGGACAGACAAAAGAATTTCTCAACCTGATGGAGCCCAGAAGAGGCTTCTGTTGTTCATTAGCCAATCACACCTATATACAACGGTGGCTAAGAGTCAGTGCACTGAGAACGCGACACACAGACTGAAGAGGACCTCAGCCCAGAACAAGAGCCCATGGCTCAGCTCAGAGTCCTACCTGATCTGGCTTGAGCTCTTCCCGAACGGCCTGGATGGCGTCCCGACACTCACTGAGCATGGATTCAAACAGACGCTCCTTGGTTTCTTCACTTTCAGCCTAAACAAAGGCAGAAGGCAGTAAAAAGATTTTCTTTTGAGTAAGACATAGCACTCTGATGGGAGGAGGGCATAACATCGCTTTGATTCCTCCCATCAGACACAAATACACACATCAACCAAAAAATGGCCCGAATCGGAGATCATTTCAATTGTTAATATTCTCTATCATATACGATTTTTCTTATGGTTTTAGTCTTTATTTGTATGGAAATGAGAAATGTATATATATAAAGTGAACATACTGAAAAAGTATCTGTATAACTGATCTAAACTGTCAGGCAACAGACGCTTTAATGTTTCCTCTATCGTAGAACTTTCTACTATTCTCCTCCAACTCTTCTACCTCTGCTCCCGACCTGCACCTGGCTTCCCTAGAGGGGCCTGATGGGCTAGATGCGGGGCACTGCTACCTCACACTGAGGCTCAGCACAGCAGAAGTTTCGTTTCCTTACAAACGTAACCCAACGGACTTGCACAGACTGGATTTCTTTTAAGTCCAAGCAGGTGAGTAACATTACTCATCAATACCTAATCAAAAATATATTTCTCCTAAATGCCATATGAGGTTCTCCTCACCACAGAAATTCTGCCCTCAGATATTCCATACGGCTATGCTGAGAACATTTTTAGGGCAGATGAGGTTGACAAAGCATAGGGCGTCAACCCTCTGCCAGCCGGCTGGGATAAGGCAAAAAGTGATTAATTAACTGAATACCTGCCAAACCACATTATCATTCTAAAGAATCTGACTGAGCAGGTGGGAATCAACAAAAAGCAAAAAGGAGATGAACTTGTGTTACTTGCTGACCCACTCTGACATTAGAACATCAACATTCCCATGATTATGTTTGACTTTCCACAGAAACTAACATCCAATCTGATCTCCTGACACTCAACTGACCTCCAAGAAAGCCCCAAAGAAAACCGGTACCACCCACTCCTTTAAGAGATGGCTGGGAGGGGCTTAAAGAAAAACCTTTTCTTCTCTTAAGAACGCTTATGGGGCCTCCCTGGTGGCGCAAGTGGTTGAGAGTCCGCCTGCCGATGCAGGGGATACGGGTTCGTGCCCCGGTCTGGGAGGATCCCATATGCCGCGGAGCGGCTGGGCCCGTGAGCCATGGCCGCTGAGCCTGCGCGTCCGGAGCCTGCGCGTCCGGAGCCTGTGCTCCGCAACGGGGGAGGCCACAACAGTGAGAGGCCCGCGTACCGCAAAAAAAAAAAAAAAAAAAAAAGAACGCTTATGTTTTTCCTAGTTTCCAGGGTGGAAAAAAACTTCCTTGTAAATCACCCAATATAAATCAAACATACTTTTCTATTTATAAGTTACTTGACTTTCCTGTTGTTCAGTAACTTAGGAACAAATCAGGGGCACAGCTATTCTATAAACTTATAAAGGCAAACACAGCCACCATTAACTCACTGAAGCCTAGAGCAGTGCTGTCCACTAGAACTTTCTGTGATAATGATGTATCTGCACTGTCCATTGTAGTCATCGTTAGCTACATGTGGATGCTGAGCAATCTGAAATTTTAATTAATTTAAATAGCTGTATGTGTTCAAGTGGCTACTGTACTGGACAGTACAGCCCAGCTCTGGAGAAACACACTCACATGAAACACTGTTAATTAAGTATCTCAAGTTAGCAAGATTCTTTATAGTCATTTAATCAAACTGGCCAAATTTTTCTAAGTACAGATCCCGTGGAACGGAGCAGCCGTAGAATAAGATACGCGAACAGACCTGGCACTAACCACACACATACCAGAGCCATGTTGTGAGCAGGCAGGATAAACTCCAGCATCAGTTTGATACCATGCAATCCAGCAAACAGGCCACCGACACCCTTTTAAGATGGGTGGGGCTCAGCAGTCAGGGCAATGGGTGTATAAGTAAGAAAAGAGTAAATTTGGTTTTACCAGCTACACAGGATCTGTCTCCTTTCCTACAAGGAGGGAATGGCTCAAATAAAAAAATTAAAATGATGTCTAAAATGCTAAATCTCTTTAATGCCATGTATTACCTTCGTTCCCTTTGAATAAGGAAACCTCTGTATCAAGGTACTGAACATAAGCAAATTTTCCCTCTGCTTCCAGAAAATTCTAAGTTCCATTGGGAATCTTACAAAAGTCTTAAACCACAATGAAGGAAAAAGTCTATCTGAAGGGGAGGACTTCAGTCAATTGTGTTTTCCTAATGGCAGCTGCACTGCACAGTGACGTGGAGACCACTCATCTCCGGAGCAGAACTTCTCATGATTCTCCCGGGCTGGACAAAATGTCTCCAAACAGGAAGCCTGAAACGTATTTTGCTACTTACCCGTTTATTCCATAAACCTATCTTGGAGGCTAAGATAATCCTGAAGGGGCAGTGGAACAAGAAACATCTCTCTATACGTATGCAGAGGGAGGGTCCCTCAGAATCCACATGCATATGTCTCAAGTCTGCCACTGAATCAACAAGAACGTGCTCCTAAACACAGGGGCAAACCCCCTACATAAGAATTTGTGGTCTGCTTGGACCTTTCCCAGGTGTGCCTATGACAGAGAGAAACCTGAAGCCCAGAAGTAATGTGTTACTCAGTCCTAATAAACAAACTCGAGATCAATTTTTATAAAACTTCAAACACTCTCCGATGTGCTTTTCCACAGCCTCAAACCACGTCTCAACGCTGACTAAAACCAGCTGCTTGTGTCCTGAGGTAGAGACCCCCAGCTCTTTAAAACAGAGCTCCCAGAATGTTTTCGCTTGTCTACAAAAATTGCTGGTGGTATGACTAAGAGACAACAAGGCGAGACTGACCACATTCTCCACCATACTCGCAGGAGAACCAAGGGGATGGGAACCAAGCCTCACTCGGCCCAGTGAGGTCTAGTGAAAAACACATGGGCCTTGAGTAAAAGAGGATACAAACCTCACTTAAAAATAGATTTTTTTTTTTTTTAGAGAAAAGGGGAAATGATCTCCCTTCCAGTCAAATATTAAAACATTAGCCATAACCTGAGGATAAGAATCATGAAACCTGCAGAGACTTTAAAGCTGCCCACCCCCCACCCCACCCAAGAGCTGCCTTACACCCTCAAATCACCACCAGTGACAATTCAGGTAGGACCAAGGACTAACAAAGCAAAACAGAAATAAATGATAAAGTAAGACAATATTAAAGACATGAGAACCTAAAGCTTGGCTAAAGAAAGGAAGGATTTTGCAGCTGGAGTTTGGCAGCTGATTAAGCCTCAGCTCCAGTCTTTGCAGTTTAATATTATCTCCCTGAATTATTTCTTCCTTCCACGCTTTTCAGTAAACTGCAGTTTAATATTTAAATGTCATAAAAACCTCTACAAGCAAGCAAGAAGCTGGGGCTACCAAATTCCTGAATTCCAGTTCCCAGAGGGTGGTGAACACCAACATCAGCAGGGTTAGGAAACACTGCAATGAAAAGCCCTGTCTCTCTCAGGCAGAGTGCTTGGTTTCCAGGGCAGAGAACAACTCGATACAATAAGGAGAACAGGCAAATCATCCTGTGTTCCCTGTGCTATACAGTAGGTTCTCACTAGTTACCTATTTTATACATAGTATCAATAGTGTATATATGTCAATCCCAATCTCCCAATCCATCTCCCCCCACCCTGCTGTTAATGTTAAAACCTTAATGGGATTCCTGGGATTAATACACATTTTGTTTGACCTACCAAATTATTTAAAGGTCTCTGATACTCAAGTGATCCTAATGTACTGTAAGATGCTTAAAAACCACAGATAACTATTCACCGCAACAAGCACATTAACCAGGCACTTAAAAGATTCTACAGACATTAAAATGATAACGGAATATTGTAAACTCTATGTCAGTAAAATCAACAATTTACACGAAATTAACAAATTCCTTTAAAAAAATAAAATCCAAACTGACACAAGGTGAAACAGGAAATCCGAACAGCCCTACAACTTGTGAAGGAATAATATTTGTTTAAAACAAGCAAAAACGGGCCTCCCTGGTGGCGCAAGTGGTTGAGAGTCCGCCTGCCGATGCAGGGGATACGGGTTCGTGCCCCGGTCTGGGAGGATCCCATATGCCGCAGAGCGGCTGGGCCCGTGAGCCATGGCCGCTGAGCCTGCGCGTCGCTCCGCGACGGGGGAGGCCACAGCAGTGGGAGGCCCGCATACCGCAAAAAAAATAAATAAATAAAAAATAAAATAAAACAAGCAAAAACAAATTTTAAAAACCTTCCCACAAAGAAAACTCCAGGACCAATGGTATCCCTGGTGAATTATAACAAACATTTAAGGAAAAAAAAAATACCAGTGTTTCATACTCTTTCATAAAAAGAGAAGAAGGGAACACCTCCAAATTTGTTTTATTAGGTATGTATAACCCTGACCCCAACCCTAAAAAAGACATTACATACAAGACAAGAAAATCATAGGCCACTCTTTATCATGAAAACAGATGCAAAATTCTTAAAGTATTAACAAACCAAATCCAGCAATGTATAAATAAAAAGTACAATATATTATAACCAAGTGGGTTATCCCAGATATTCAAGGTTGGCTTAAACACCGAAAATTGTAAATCAATGTAATTCACTAAGTTAACAGGCTTCAAATATTCTTCCTGCTTCAGCCTTTAAAGATTTGAAACTATCCCTATATGGTTCTTTCCAACCCTTTGATTTCATACACTCCTCAAACACACCACTGTATCTTGCAGGATAACAATTAAAAACTCATACAGGACTTCCCTGGTGGCGCAGTGGTCAAGAAACCGCCCGCTAATGCAGGGGACATGGGTTCGATCCCTGGTCCAGGAAGATCCCACGTGCCACGGAGCAACTAAGCCCGTGTACCACAACTACTGAGCCTGCACTCTAGAGCCTGCATGACACAACTACTGAAGCCCGCACACTCTAGGGCCTGTGCTCCGCAACAAGAGAAGCCACCGCAATGAGAAGCCGGCGCACTGCAACAGAGTAGCCCCTGCTCGCCGCAACTAGAGAAAGTCATGGTCAGTCACCTCATCACAGGTTGTTTTCTTAAGTCAGGTTGATTTCTTAAAAACATTTATATTTTGGGACTTCCCTGGTGGTCCAGTGGGTAAGACTTCACGCTCCCAATGCAGGGGGCCCAGATTTGATCCCTGGTTGGGGAACTAGATCCCACATGCCGCAACTCAGAAGTCCACATGAGTCAACTAAAGATCCTGCATGCCACAACTAAGACACGGCACAGCCAAAATAAATAAAGGAAACATTTTTTAAATTTATATTTTATAAATGTTAAGCATGAACAACTTTTTAAAGTTACTTAATAAATGTTATCTTTTCTTGTCCTTTGTCTGATGTATGTCTGTGGCCCCATTCCTAAGGAGTCCCTATTTTATTTGCCCCTACTGACCTTCCTTGCCCCCTATTCTATCCAGAAATTCTGCCCCACTGTCACTGCCTGATGCCTGGCACAGAACTGTAGCAGTTCTTTTCTTCCAGTATGTACCGCTTTAAAACAAAAGAGTTAACGCAGTTGCATAATCTAAATGGTCGCTCTCAGCCCTAGTCCAGAAGAGAGACCTCTATACCCTAAATGCCAATGAAATGTTCTCAGAAAAAGTTTAGTCTTTTAGATTAATGAAAACTCAACTTTCTGGTATTGTTCTAGTCTTCTGTCTTTCAAGGAAATAAAGGGTAAATAAGGGGCAATGTGTAATACAGACAAAAGACACAAAGAAATCCTTCAGTTGTTGAAAGCTGTCCCCAACCCGAAGGAGCCATTTTGGAACAAGTCACTGAAAGGTTTGGATGCTTAAGACAACTCATCAGCACAACTAAGAAAGCACCTCATACAAATATCACTCCGGGTGCAGTAGCTTGCTGTGAAGTCTCACGAAATGCCACTGGTCCCTGCTGAGGCTGGAGACACAGGGAGCAGCCTGGTTTTTTCTCAGACGTTCTTCACCTAATATGGAGAAGGAGCTCTAGAAAAATGCCTCAATCACTGCCTACTTCATACAAACCAAGATCACCAGGATCTCTTATCTTTTGGAACTCACTTGGTTGTTCACACCCACAAACAGGTAAGAATCATCTCAGCAGGAGCATCAGGTAGTATGGCTTTGCATGAATACTGCATACATACCACACATAAAACAAGATGTTCTGGTTTAGCTGTCTTTAAAGGGCCCAGGGACAAGAGATGGCCCTTAGGGCTAGAAGGCTAGGACAAGAGGTCAGACAGAGACAAGGGACATAACAGTCATGCTGCTGCACCACCTGCTGGGCCGAATGTAAGCCCTGACTTTAAGCAGACCCTTGTTGCTCCCATTTTTACTGAAGGCTGTCACTGTCAATTTCTTTGCCCTCCAAACACAAGAACTCCTTGATAAACTCAGCTTTCAAAATAATTTTATTCAAGAGGGTACATCTTGAGACTGTTACCAAATCCCAAGCAGCAACAAAACACTACGTGTTAAACACACAAGGACAACCTCCAGACACACACAGAAGAGAACAGAATAGGTCCTTTTGCTCCTTACCTGGGCGATGGCTGCCTCATTGTCGGCCAGTCCCAGTAAAAATATCCTCACTTTGTCAATCTTCACCGGGACCGTTCTGCCTCTCCATTCCACTTCACTCATGGTGGCTGCCTGCTTGGCTCGAGTCTGAGTGATCAAGGCCTGGAAGGTGGTTTTAAAAAGTTAAAGCTTTAACTGTGGATATGAGTGATCAAGGTGAAAATCAATGGAAACTATCATTTGTCTCTTTCTAAAACTAACATACTACAGCTTAGAGAGTATATACAAATTTGTATTTAAATTCCTCCCTGGCATATTTCTTAGCTTATAGAAACTCCAATATTAAAAGGACACGACAGAAGGCTAACAAGAGCAACATTAAGTTTTGGCAAGGAGTGTAAGGAGAAAAGCATCGCAAGCAGAAATGTAAATTAGTAGAAACTTACTAAAAGTATTTGTCAATATGTATCAAAAGCTTCCAAAACATTCAATTCCACTTTTACAAATTTATCCTCAGGAAATAACTAAGAATGTATACAAAAACTGGGGACAGATATTCATGGTAATACCAGTTACCACTTTAAACAATTAACATAATGAGTGGTCAAATAAAACATGTACCACAATGGAATACCATGCGGTCATCAAAAGATGCATGGAAATGTATTTACTGAAGTGGAAAAAATGCACGTGACATTAAATTTAAGAAGCATGTTACTAAACAGTGTATACTGAGATTCTATTTTTAAAACATACGCCTTTTTCTCTACATATACAAGTTTGCGGGACTTCCCTGGTGGCGCAGTGGTTAAGAATCTGCCTGCCAATGAAGGGGACAAGGGTTTGAGCCCTAGTCCGGGAAGATCCCACATGCTGCGGAGCAACTAAGCCTGTGCCCCACAACTACTGAGCCGGCGCTCTAGAGCCCACGAGCCACAACTACTGAAGCCAGTGCGACTAGAGCCCGTGCTCTGCAACTAGAGAAGCCACCGCAATGAGAAGCCTGGGCACCACAGTGAAAAGTAGCCCCCGCTCGCCGCAACTAGAGAAAGCCCACATGCAGTAGTGAAGACCCAAAGCAGCCATAAATAAATAAATTAAATTAATAAATAAACAAACAAATAAACAAATAAACAAATAAATAAATTTTTAAAAAGGTTGCAAGATATTCATATCATTAACAGTGGTTACCTCTGGGTGGTAACCCACATGATTCTTTTTTTTAAAAATTTATTTTATTTTTTATTTTTGGCTGTGTTGGGTCTTTGTTGCCGTGAGCGGGCTTTCTCTAGTTGCGGTGAGCAGGGGCTACTGTTCGTTGCGGTAAACAGGCTTCTCATTGCAGTGGCTTCTCGTTGCAGAGCATGGGCTCTAGGCGCGTGGGCCTCAGCAGCTGCGGCACGCGGGCTCCAGAGCACAGGCTCAGCAGTTATGGCGCGCAGGCTTAGCTGCTCCACAACATGTGGGATCTTCCCAGACCAGGGCTCGAACCCATGTCCCCTGCACTAGCAGGTGGATTCTCAACCACTGCGCCACAAGGGAAGCTCCTAAATGATTCTATTTTTTTCCCCCAATCTTTCCCAGTCTTTTATATTTCCTATTTTTTCTATGAGTACCAAAGTAAGAAAGTTGAACACTTTAAAATATTAAGTGAAAATAGTTTTTGCTAAAAATAGATATAAATATGCATATATTGACAGCAATTATCCTTGGATGACGGGATCATGGATTACTTCTTTTACTGGACTTTTTTCAAACCAAAGACTTTTCACAAAAATGTGCATACTGGATTACCTCCAATTTTTCAGCCAGGAGACCCTCAGTGCCCCCAGACCTCAATCTCATCTGCATGAGTTCATTGATAGCTGACTGGTCCCCTAAGAAAAAGAGAGATATTGAGTGGAAAATCCTCGAGGGAGTTGGCTGTTCCCTCAAGAACCACTAGATTCAACTCCAAGCTCTTCTCCCTCCATAAGCACGTTTCAAGGCCTCCCAAGTCCTTTCACAAAGCTCTTGGTGAGTAAAGAAGATGGCAGGGCCAAAACTGAAGCAATGGAATTCCCTTCCGGATTTCGAGCAGGGCTAACTCCGACAATTCTACTTTTTTCATCAACCAAAACCCACACCAAATACGGAAGCAAGGGAAAGGGAAGAAAGTTAAAGAAGTTCTCTAGGCTCTCTGAGATGAACTACCACCAAGCCACCTGTCGATGCCCTATGCAGCCCGCTCACCAATGTTATATGCACAGTAGCGGATGTTGGGCGAGATCTCCTCCACACGCTGGTTGTACAGCACAGCCTGCTCTTCTGTGAAAGCGCTGGCCAGCTTCTCATAGATAGTCCTGCAAGGAAAGAAACATCACGGTTCACAGCAGCCTCACTCTAAGAAAACAAACTCACAAGGAACACAGACCAACTACCAGAACTGGCATGTTCTGAGGCTGAAAGAGAAGAATCAACATTTCTAAAGAGAAGAATCAACATTTCTAAAGAGAAGAAAAAAAGAAAGAAATTGTAATAACTTTCACAGAAACAAGCATTAGCTGATCTGCAGCTTGAATGTTACTATCATCAAAACTGGTCACAGCCTTTGGACCAGAGGACTTACTTGCATTTGTTAAAAGCCTCAATGGCGGCTTTCCATTCTTGATGTTCAAACCGCAGCATTCCTGAGAGGTAAGCTGTGTAAGCCTGTAAGGTGACGGGAAAAGAGAAACTGCTTCAACACCCGATAACCAGACAGCCCAACCTCCTCTACTTGCTTCGAACTTTGATATCAAGACTACAGAGATATTCAGGTTGATTCTAAAAGAAAAAAATTTATTTCACTAATAAAATGTGATACATAGGTAATTTTATGATTCATTTTACTTCCTCGGAAAGAACTGCAAAATAAAGAAAATTTGTTCCCTTCATTTTATTTAACAACCCGCTTCTGGGCTATAACATAAGCATTAAAAGTTGAAATATCTTTCATCTCTTTTCAAATATTCATTAAGAAAAAAGTTCTTATTTTGTGAACTTCCCAGATACAAGTTCTCCATGCACGTATCAAAAGAAGCACGGGCTTTCTTAAAAGTTAGAGCTAACTGTTAAAAACCAAGAGCTCAAAAACAAAAACAAGAGCCAACTTCACCTTTTAAAAGCAAGATTAGGTTTTTTCCTCTCCTGACTACCAACATATAATGTAAGAAACTCTGTTCTGTTTACGCCTCTAATCTCCACAGTAAAGCAAAGCTGATGTTGAGACACTAACCTGAGCCTCCAACTTGGTCTTGGCGTCCACACGATTGCTCTCACACAAGCGTTCCAACTCCTCCGCATGCTTCACAGCTTTGCGTAGGCGAGATAACAAGTGGAACCGTTTTCGGGGTTCAGTGTTGGCTTCCTGTTTGAGCTGCATGGCATAGCTCCAGGCTCTCTCAGCATCCATCAGAACCAGAAGCAAGTATCTAAACCAGAGACAGAATGGGCCAACTGAACAGCAAAGGCCAAGAGCACCAGACTCAGATATTCTCTGACGTGCACTCTTTGGCCTCTCACCTTTTCCCTATGCTCTTCCTTGCCTTCCTCCTCAGAGCTGCTCTTCAGTATCAACCATGGCTCCCAAATCAGCATCTGTGATAGGTTTCTAACCACCTATCAGACACATCTCACTGAAAAGCCTGCTATCGCCTCAAACTTGGCAAACCCAGACTTACCCCTCCCAGAGTTAACAAATAGAGGCAGCCTAGGCACATAATCTGGCCTCATCTTTGAATCACATCTCCTTCATCCCAACTCAGTTAGAAACCAAGTCCTTGAGAAGCAGTGTATACATACATACATATATGTGTGTGTGTGTGTATTTTTTAATTGAAGCATAGCTGACTTACAATATTATATTAGTTTCAGGTGTATCACAGAGATCCGATATTTTTATACATTATGAAATGATCACCACAGGAAGTCTAGTCACCATCTGTCACCATACAAAGGTATTACTATATTATTGACTATATTCCCTATGTTGTGCATTATATCCCTGTGACTCTATTGTATAACTGGAAGTTTGTACTTCTTAATCCCCTTCCCCTATTTCACCCACCCCTTCCCACTTCTCTCCCCTCTGGCAACCACCAGCTTGTTCTCTACAAGTCTGTTTTGTTTGTTCATTTGTTTTTTAGATTCCACAAATAAGTGAGATCATACAGTATCTGTCTTCCTCTAATTTCACTTAGCATAATACTCTCTACATCCATCCATGTTGTCACAAATGGCAAGATTTCATTCTTTTTTATGGCTGAGTCACATATATGTAACCTGATCTTGCTTTTACAAGATGAAGTTGGCATCCCTTGTTTTTGTTTCTGAGCTCTGGTTTAAATATACATAAAAATATATAGACACAGACTTAGATATAAAACCTTCTTTATCTGTTATCTATCAGTGGACACTTTAGCTGCTTCCACATCCTAGCTATTGTAAACAATGCTACACAATAAACGCTGGCATACATATATCTTTTTTAATTCATGTTTTTGGGAGTTTTTTCCAGATAAATACCCAGAAGTGGAATTGCTGAGTCATATAGTTCTATTTTTAATTTTTGGAGGAACCTCTGTACTGTTTTCCATAGTGACCGCACCAATTTACATTCCCACCAACAGTGCACGAGGGCTCCCTTCTCTCCACATCCTCACCAACACTTGTTATTTCTTGTCTTTTTGATAACAGCTATTCCGACAGGTGTGAGGTGATATCTCATCGTGGTTCTGATTTGCATTTCCCTGACAACTAGTGACGTGGAGCATCTTTTCAGGTGCCTGATGGCCATCTATATAACTTCCTTGGAAAAATTTCTATTCAGATCCTCTGCCCATTTTTTAATCGAATTGTCTGTCTTTTTGATATTGAGCTGTATGAGTTCTTTATATATTTTGGATATTAACCCCTCATCGGATATGTCATTTGGAAATATCTTCTCCCATTTAATAGGCTGCCTGTTCATTTTGTTGATGGTTTCTTTCGCTGTGCAAAGAGAGGCAGTATACTGAAGTGGTTAAGGGCCTGGATTGGAATCTCAGTGCCACCACTCACTAGCTGTGTGATTTTGGGCAAAATACTAACCTTTCTGTGCTTCACTCTCCCATGCAGTAATACATACAACACACTTAGACCAGAGCCTGGCACTTACTAACTACTATATAAGTTAGCTACTTTATTATTATTATGGTGAATCTTTCTTTAAACTACTGCCTTGATTAATCTTCCTTTAACTGCAGCTTAGCCTGGTCTCACTGTTATAACAGACTCTTCCTAACTTCATCTCATCGGATTTAATCAATCCATCCTGCTTCATCCCATCATGCTCTAGTTTTCTGACTGTGTCTCATACACCAAGCTCCAAGCCTCTTCGCTGCCTGAGCAGTAGCTAACAACTGCCCAGAGCATTACAGTTCCTACACTGCATTCAAAGACAACATGGCATGCTGTTTCCCTGAACACAGAATGTCTTTTCTTCTCACAAACCCTTAAAGGTCCAGCCTCCTCCATGCAGGCTTCCTGGCTTCCCCATCAAGAACCCCCAAACTAACTTCTCCCTTCCAAGACTTCAGAATTCTTATGAGTAAATTACACACAATATAGCAGTTTTGCTATCTTGTAGTGTTCCTTGTTCTGTACTCAACCAATATCTCTCAACAATATCAGAGTCAATGAGGTTCAGTAACTATGCCTCCCCAACTCTTCTACATCCAATATGGTGTCTAACTCAGTTCTGGCCACATACTGGACCAGGGGGCAGCAAACTTTTTTCATAAAGGGCCCAACAGTAAGTATTTTAGGCTTTAGAGGCCATATGGTCTCTGTCACAACTACTCTGCTACTGTAGCACAAAAGCAGCTGTAAGCAATATCTAAATAAATGGTGTGGCTGTGTTCCAACTTTATTTACAATAAACAGGTGGCAGGAAGACCATTTTGGCCCACAGGTCAAAGTCTGAGGAACTGACCCATAGACTTTTAATACATATTGCTTTCATAGAGTAATCCTGTCATGTTAAGCATGAATGCATTCAGCACCGAAATATAAAACTCTTCTGTAATAATTTACACATGGCCAGATTTCGCTTAAGACATAATGATTTAAGTAAGTACTCAAACATTGAAATTTGCGTTCTAGAAACCTTACCTAATAACCAGTTAGAGTCTAATCACTGACTTCAACATTTACCATTCTACCATGGTTCCTGAACAAGTTAGAGAGTCTCTCTGAGGCTCAGTCTCCTCATCTTATAACACAGGAGTAGTAAAGATGTCTATTCCACAGGATCACGCGAAATAACTAAGAGTCTGACACAACACCTGTCACGCTGTAATTGTTCAATAAATGTATTAGCAAGATGCATTCAGCACTTAGCACTGAGCAGTCAATACCTGTTATCAGTCAGAAGATCTTCCGTTACTTTTTTCCCTGTGAATTTGTGTCTGTTCCCCATCTTGAAGTTGAGTGTTTTCCGAAGACGTCTTTGTCTACGGGAACAGTAGCCTCTGTAGGAAACCACAACCAAAAATCATTCGGCCAAGCTGATAATACTTTCAACAGTAAATTCTACAATAAAGTAAGGTCAAAAGTTCGGGGTATTCTACTTATGGTTGCTATAGATACCACCATCCTCTTGCAAACATTTATTGAATGGAAACTTGCAAGCAATATGACTGGTATCACAGAAAACATGAAGAGACAAGGACACAGTACCCATTCTCAAAAAACCCATACTCTAGTTGGAGAGAATCATGCAGATAGAATGGCAACCAAAAAAACAAGGCCAATGTCAAACTGAACGTATAGGACACAAGTCATCATTCTCTTCTTGCTAACCCACTTTGCTGGAGTGGACTTATGGTGGGTTTTGAAAGAATGAGTAGGATTCTGATGGATGTAAAAGGGAAGAAGGGGCATCCTGAGGGAGATTGTGATGACAATGAAGACGTGGAGAAAGAAACTGCAAGCATATGTGAAGAAAAATGAGGAGGTTAATTAGGATATCAATAAGAAAACTATAAACATCACCTCTATGCCAAGCCTCTCTCTTCTGTACTCATGCAACTTTTTATTCTTACTTCTACTACAGTATGAGGGCATGATATTATGTTCTTATTATGTCTATCTCACTAACATAAACTCCTTTAGTGCAAAGATGATTTTATTTTCAAGTTTCCCCCAATGTCATAGCACAGTGCCTAACATATAGATATGCAATAAATGTATTTTGACTAAACTGTGTAAAAGTACATGTAAAATTTTACCACCCTTAATCAAATAATATAGCATAAAATTTACAATACAAAATGATATTAAATGGTACTTCAAAATCTCAGCCTTAAAGCTACCAGAGCGGACCTCCCTGGTGGCGCAGTGGTTAAGAATCTGCCTCCCAGTGCAGGGGACACGGGTTCGAGCCCTGGTCTGGGAAGATCCCACATGCCGCGGAGCAACTAAGCCCGTGTGCCACAACCACTGAGTCTGCACTCTAGAGCCCATGAGCCACAACTACTGAGCCCACGTGCTGCAACTACTGAAGCCTGCGTGACTAGAGCCCGTGCTCCACGACAAGAGAAGCCACTGCAATGAGAAGCCCGCGCACTGCAATGCAGAGTAGCCCCCGCTCGCTACAACCAGAGAAAGCCCGAGTGCAGCAACGAAGACCCAACACAGCCAAAAATAAATAAATAAATAAATAAATAAATAATAAAAAAGCTACCAGAGCACAGGTTATTAAAAAGAAGAAATAATAGTCTGACCGAATCTAGATCTTTTCCCTCGATTCATAATTATGCTTTAATTATCACATAAAAATCAAATGGGACACTCACACATTATGAGTAGAAATATAAATCGGTAAAAATTTTCTTGCAATATGGATACATTTATCAAGATCCTTAAAAATGTTCATACTTCCTGAAGTGACAGTCTATTTCTATACTACTCTATATTAAAGAAATGATCAGATATACAAAGAGGTATGAACAGAGATTCACGGGAACAATATTTTTAAACCTACAAAACTGGCTATGATATAAATAACCAACTTGGGGGAATAGGTAAATAAATTATGGTAGGCCTATATATTGAGTTATACTGCAACTAATAAAAATCACGTGTATGGAACATTTTTATAGGCATGGAGAAATACATATCATATAACGTTCGGCAAAAAAGCAGAATACAAAGTTGTATATACAATATGAGCAAACTTATGAAAAAAATGCATAGAAAGAGACTAGAAGAACAAAAATACTACTTGGTAGGCACATACATACAAATATATTTATGTACTAAAAGACATAAAAACGTACTAAAAGGTACACATCAAAGTCATTTTTATGTTATGAATATTTTACCACCAAAAAATCTAATCAAAAATGTAACATTGAAAACAATAATAACTAGAAAAAACAAAAACAAAAATCGGAGTCAACCAATAGCCATTCAATTGGGGAACAAAAGCAGACTGCGATTCATCCCTGCAATGGAATACTACTGAGCAGTATCTATTAGGTGAGAGAATCTAGACACAAAAGGCTATGTTCTGAAAAAAGCAAAACTATAACAATGGAAATCAGAACAGTGATTGCCAACAGCTGGAATGTGACCCAGATTCTATAATATGGTTAAGTTAAAAAAAAAAAAAAAGATTACCATAACTGTTATTTTCAGCAGAAGCCTCCAATGTATCTGCAATATTGTGAGACAAAATGGATAAAAAGATTGGCTCCTTTTAAATTTGAAAATTAAGTATCTTCTTGAGAATTCAATACAAGTTAAGAACTAGACTTTCTAGGTATACTTTCTGGTACAGCAGAATAAGTAGGATAGTAAAAAAGCAAACCAAATTTGAAAATTCCACAGAGATTTGTACATATCTTGCACATGATACTAACCTGTACCTCTGAAAATCTCCATGCCGTAAACCATGCTGCTGCTGGGATTCCTTAATAATCTGAAGAACTAGAGCCAAGATTAAGGAAACGCTTACAGTGCCAAGAATCCAAATAAATCAAAACATTCATCTATATTAGTACTATTAGTCTACACTTGTATCAAATCACAGCATATTAAACATTTCTGAAATACTCAGTACATGAGTGAAATCTCTGGTAAGCATTTTCAATAGCTATCTTACCATAGAACAGGACCAGGGCGAAGCATGTAGAAAAGTTGACTGCCTGAACTATTACTACTTTCAAACTAAAAAAGGAGGGCATCATTAGCCATTGAGGATTAATAAGACCCAACAGCTAAAGCTGCTGGATTCTAAATACTGACTACATCTGGGGTGGTTCCCAGTGATTTACACCTGGACCCAATGTTTTACTCATTTTAGCAGATTCAGGTTATAAATGACGTGTACTACTCCTCTATTTGCATAACCTCCTACATCTGCCAAATCTGACTTTCCTTAACAGCTGTGACGCTTCATGTGCCTATGGTGAGCACATGCCAACCAAACCAGACCACAGCTTGCATTTAAATACTAGTTTTTCTTTAAAAAAATAAAAAAGCCCTGAGCAAACTCTCCTTTTTAAGAATCTTAAAATATTTTAAGATTATGTCCCAAACTTCAGGAAGTCCAACGACCTTTGTCTACAGTTTTAGTGTCCTTTTAAAGTTTCCTCCATGCTTCTTTACAGATGTATTTTAAAACACTGGGGCTATTTCAATAACTAAAAAGAGACAAACATATATAAGGTGTGCAGTAAAATCAAGGCATTCTAACATCCATTTGAAAGGATACCACCAGTTCAAAAAGTAAAGCTTCAATCTCCTGAAAACTTCACTATATTAAGATGTCAAGCTAAATGTATATCAGAAATTCACCTACATTTTCTCCACTACTTATTCATTTCAAAAAGCCACAAACTAATGTCGTCAACACTCAATTGTAATACACTCTGATGAAAACTAGAAACCGATTCATCTGAATGACTCTCAACAAGATAAAAGGTCTACAGACCTATTAAGAAAGCTATACAAGTAATGTTAACAATCTACAATGATTTATATTCAAAATGGGCAATAAGCTTTCCCTTACAACACGGAACCTTTGCCTCCACTTCCAAAACATCAAACTGTAATTTTTATTATCCATTCCCCAACGGCTGTCAGACAGAAGTATTAGGCCAAAAGGTCAAGACTGCAGTTTCCTCTCCCCAGTTCAGTGGCCCCAGTTGCCAAGGCAGTAGTTCACCAGAGTGGCCAGTGTCAGCCCCATCACCAGCCCTCCAACCGGGCAACTGCGGGGAAACTGAAGAAAACTGCCCAATATTCCGGTGCCGCTTGAAAGAAGAGGACGTTCCCCAGACTGGAGGACAAAGAACATGCGAGGAAAGGCCAATCGAAAACCAGACCCTGAAACTCTAAGTGCCAAAAAGTAGAAGCGAGAGAAACTGCAACCTTCGGCCTCTCCTGCCCAGGTCGTGCCGCAACCCGCCGCCTCTCCCGCCCCCGGCCCGCCAGATCGACACGTAGTCATGGCGAATTAGGCCCGATTACTGTAGGATACTCTCCAAACTCAGGCTATCCCCGAATTCTTTGTTTGCCTTCGATCCAGCTGAAGGCCGTTCGTTTTCCTTATTTTCCTCTCCTCCGGCACCGCGTCCACCACCGCTACCGCCGCTGCTGCTACCACCGCCGCCTGCAGGTACCTGTTTCTCAGCAGCCATCTTGCCCCTGCGCCGCAGAGCAGGACGGGATAGAGAAGGCGGGACGACCGGGGAGAGAGAGAGAGAGAGAGCGGAGCCGGCTCGGGCGGGCTGACGGGATACCGGCGGACTCCGCCGCCGACGGCCCTGCCCGCAGGCAGCGGCCACTTGTTGGAGTGCGCCTGCGCGTGGACTAGGCTTCCGGGTCTCAAACGGTGGTGGACTAGGCTGAGGGTCCCGAAGCTCGCGGACGCCGTCACTGCTGAGGTCTCCTGGGGGCACTCCTACTTCCCGTCCACCAAGGGTGGAGAACCCAGAGATGTCCCCCTCCCACACCTCCTGCATCCCTGCACAGGGGATCCGGCTCACGTCCCGCGCACAGAGAGCGGGTGCAGTTGGCTAAGACCTTTGGATTTCGGAGTGTCTACCTCCCCGGGGGCTCCGGAGATGGGGTTCCCACCCTACGCAACGAAACACCACGCCTGGGAGGGAACCGCCTCTGTCTGCGCTTTCCTTTGGAGCCGACCATAGTGCAGGGACTTTCCCTAATGGATGGGGACCGGTGCCCTTCCCTGGACTTCCGGTCGAGCAGTCCGAGGAGTGAGAGAGAAGTGCTGAAGCGAGGGATACTATGAATCTTTCCTCTGCAATATGGCACTGCTAGCTGTGGAGTCTGATCTCTGCAGCTCCAATTCTGGCTCTGCCATTACTGGTTAGGAGATGTTGGGCAAATAATCTCCCTCTAAACCTTTTCCCTCATCTGTGAACGGGGATAACCAATTAGGGTGGTGAAGACTAAATTAAATGGTGCATTTTAAAAGTAAGTCTGCACTAATCATTAGGGAAATGCAAATCAAAACCACAATGAGTGATCACCTCACACCCATTAAGGTGGCTACTATTAAAAGGATAATAATAACAGAAAATAACGTGTATTGGCGAGGATGTGGAGAAATTGTAACCTTGGTGCACTTTTGGTGCAAATATAAAATGGTACATCCACAGTGGAAGACAGTATGGCAGCTCTTTATAAAATCAAAAGAATTGCCATATGATCCAGCAATTTCACTTCTGGGTATATATCCAAAAAGATTGAAAGCAGGGTCTTGAAGAGTTATTTGTACACCCACGTTTATAGTAGCATTATTCACAATAGCCAAGAGATGGAAGCAACCCAGCGGCCCTCAGGGATAAGCAAAATATGGTCTGTCCATACAATGGAATATTATTCAGCCTTAAAAGGGAAGGAAATTCTGACACATGCTACAACATGATTGAAGCTTGGAAATATTGTGCTAAGTAAGCCAGTCATGAAAAGATATGGTATGATTCCACTTATATAAGGTATCTAGTGTAGTCAAATTCATAGAAAGTAGAATGACGGTTGCTGGGGGCTGAAGGCAGGGGAAATGGAGAGTTATTGTTTAATGGCTATAGACTGTCAGTTTTGCAAGATCAAAAAGTTCTCGAGATTGGTTGCACACCAATGTGAATATACTTAACACTACTGAACTATACACTTAAAATGTTTAAGGTGGCAAACTGTGTTTTGTATATTTTACCAAGATTAAAAATAATTTTTAAAAAAGTAAGTCTCCCAAATGTCTATCAACAAATGAATTTGATAAACAAAATGTGATTATCATACAATGGAATATTATTTGGCCATAAAAAGGAATGAAGTACTGATACATGCTACATTGTGGATGAATCTTGAAATCATTAGGCTAAGTGAAAGAAGGTATACGCAGAAGGCCACATATTGTATGATTCCATTTATATAAAATGTCCAGAATAGGCAAATCTATAGAGACAGAAAGAGTGGTTGTGTAGGGCTAGGGGTGGGAGGCAGGAACAAAAACATCCTAAAATTGATTGTGGTGATGGTTGCACAACTCTGTGAATGTACTAAAAAACAAATGAACATTTTATGTGGGTAAATTGTATGGTATGTGAATTATATTTCAATAAAGCTTTTTTTAAAAAAAGTAAGTCAGATGATGTTAGTCCTCTAGTCAAAACTCTGCAATGGCTCCTCTTCTTAGTCAGACTAGAAGACTTCCTTGCAATGGAAAAAAGTCCTACATGCTACGCCTCTCACCTTCTCTCGTGTCAATCTCCTTCTTGTCCATTCAGCTCAAGCCAGACAACCCTCCTTGCTTAGGGACACGGGCACACTCCTGCTTTAGGGCCTTTGCACTGGCTGTTCTATCTGGAATGCACTTCCCTTGGCTATCTGCTAGGTAGCTCCTTCAACTCTGCTCAAATATCACCTTCCTAATGAGGTCTGCTTGACCACCCCATTTTAAATTGCACCATCACCACCACTCCAGTACTCCCAATTCCCTCACCGTGATTTACTTTTCCTGCAAGTACTTAACTTGTAATTGATTAATAACTTGAGTTATACTTATTGTCTCTTCCCTGCTAGAAAGGAAGCTCATGAAGGGCCTTGATCTTTGTAGAGCTCACTGGTAAATCCCAAGGACCTAGAGCAGTGCCTGGAAAGGAGTAAGTGCTTTATAAATGTGTATTCAATAAATGAATGGCAAGCATCTCAGAAACATGAATGGTTATTATCTTCCTATTCAGTGAATAAGCAGGCAGGGCAGAGGTGTGAATAAGGTTTCCTTACCAAGAGGAGCAGGTAGCTGGGCTCCTGAGGCTGAGATCCTGGAGGGGAAAGTGGAAAAAGAATGTTTTTGACTAGGACTCAAGGAACAGGGCGAGGAAAGGGGAAGCAGAGGTCAAGCTACAGAAGGTAGTGATGTTCAAACCCAGTTTCAAAATTATATAGAAACAGTGATGATTCTGGGTCACAGATGTTTGATGCCTAGTATGTCAAAATCAGAAACAAATATTTAAGTTGTTTTTTTTGCAACCTAAACACCCTCCTGGCTATCTAGTAAAATGCTCCTGATGCATGGTCCTCTGCTGTTTTGTATTTCCTTTAAGTTTCCCCTTGTTGGATATCTGAATAGGGTAAGGAGAAAAAGAAGAAGAGTTGGATTCATCCAGATTCTACCAACTGGCCTCAGGTCTCTCACACACATCTCATTCCATTCTCATCAGAGCCCTCTGAGAAGGTGTTATTAGCCCATATTGTAATATTGAGGAAACCGAGGCACGGCGCCAGGAACAGAGCCTGACACACAGCAGATGCTCAATAAATTTTTACCGGACTGAATTGGAGCGGGGAGCGCTCAGTGAGGGAGAGAAGGGAATGAAAGAAATCCTTGCACCATCCCCACCGCTGCTCCTGGGAATTAGAAGTGGGAAGAGGCGTGGGGCACATGGCAGGGCCGTCCCACTCGCCAGTTCTGGAAAACGGCAGCACTCCCATCCGCCTCCGCCCTTCATCACTCCCACCCCACGCTTTAGGCGCCACCTGGAACTCTCTCGAGGACGCCCCCCAGCCTGCCCCAGGAGGTCTGGCGCGCCCGCCAGGCTGCAGGGAAGTGCCGAGGCGCGCGGGGTAGCGGACGAGCGCTCCCGGCAGGCGGTCCCTCCACCACTCCGGCGTCTGCCCCAGAGGTCGGTTCGCTGCTCAGCCCGGCACAGCCCGGAGTCGGAGGCTGGAGCGCGCCGACGACGCCGGAGGGCCGGGGAGCAGACACTGGCGCGGCCCTCCGCCCCAGGGGTGGGCAGCCTGTGCCTTGGCCGGGGCGCGCCGAGGCCACTGGACAGCCCTTCCCCCAGCGCGGCCGGCCGCCAGGGGGAACACCCCACCCTTCGGCTGCTCGCTCCTCCCCCTGCCCCCAGCGCACCCGCTTCTCCTGCCCCAGTCTCAGCGAGACTCACTCCACCCGCAGCTCCGCCGAGTCGCTCTGGGCGCTGCAGCGGCTGAAGCCGCTGGAGCTGCGCGCTCGCCAGGACGCAGACGGCTGCAGAAGTCGGGGCAGCCCCGGTGCGGCGGCACTATGAATGGCTCGGGTGGCCTGGACACCGAGGACACGAACGAGGCGGGCGGCCGGGGTAGCTGGCAGCCTGAGGCGGTCATCATGCCCATGCTATTTGCGCTCATCTTCCTCGTGGGCACCATAGGCAACTCACTGGTGCTGGCCGTGCTGCTTCGTGGTGGCCAGGCGGTCAGCACCACCAACCTGTTCATCCTCAACCTGGGCGTGGCCAACTTGTGTTTCATCGTGTGCTGCGTGCCCTTCCAGGCCACCATCTACACCCTGGACGACTGGGTGTTCGGCTCGCTGCTCTGCAAGGCGGTGCACTTCCTCATCTTCCTCACCATGCATGCCAGCAGCTTCACACTGGCTGCCGTCTCCCTGGACAGGTGAGCTGGCAGGCAGGCTGTGGCTGGAGAAGGGGGCTGGACTTGAGGGTCAAGGAGGGATGTGTGGAAAGTAGAAAAGAACACTAGGAAGGCAAGGGAACCAGGAAGGAGTGAAAGACAAGCAGGCGTGTAAGACAAAAAAGAAGAATAAGAATGGGGGACCTCCGTGTCTCTCTGTTAGGTGCATCCTCAGGGGCTTCAGGCCGGAGACCTCAGCTCTCCAGCGACGCTGGCATCTGACAAAGCACAACGTTTCTGGGTACAAAGCGTTTTTCCCCGTGCTGGGTCTCCTTTGAAGCTCAATGCCCCTGGGAGGCTGGGATGGGAGGGATTACTGTGCCCAATTTACAGACCAAACCGAGTTTGTAAGTGATTTGCTCAGAGTTGCCCATCCAGTAATCCTGTGCGTGAAGCCATTGGCCTGTCTCCTGGCATCAAACTCGGGCGCCTCCATTTCGCTGGCCTCCAAGCCACAGTTTGCTCCGCACAGCCGACTCTGGTGCGGACTGCAGAATTTGGGTCCTTCGTGAGGGCCCATGCCAAACCCCGAGCAAGCATGCCCGAGGCTCCCTAGCTCGGTCCCACAACCTGACCAACAGGCCCGGGGGCAAGGGCAGGAGAGGAGCGGGCCCAAGGGTCCCCTTGGAAGCTGAAGCTTGAAAGGACACCTGGGGGATTCCTAGGGAGGGAATCCTGGTATCTCCCCGGCCCCCTCCGTCCCCACGTCCTCCCAACCTTCGCTGGACAGGCAGCGAGGTGAGGCCCCATTCCCCATATACTTCCCAGTTCCACTGAATGCCAAGTGTGTTGGTTCCAAGAAGAGAGCACTGGTGGGACCCATAAAACGTCGGCTTCTCTAAGGAATTCCCTCGCGGTACCTTGCCTGACAGTGTCTCCAGGCTGTCTCCTAGGGCCTCGAGGCGCCTGGGTCCTACCTCTCCGGGCACCGTCACTGGTGGGTAATCACAGCCTGCCGGAGCCCCAAAGTCTGTTTAATCTTCGGGGTGCCCTCGCGGGTGGAATCCGATTGCGGTCGTAGTCTCAGGAAGAGCAGATGAGTGGCCTTTCCTGCTGCCGGGTCCCGCCCCACATGTAGGCGCGGCTGAGGGTGTCCGGGATGCTCTGTGTCGCCCTCCGGGCTTGTGCGGTATTACCGTGCGCTAGAAACATTCCTCGACACTGAGCGTGGGGCTCGAGGTGGAGGGGTCCGGCCCTGCCTCCGCGAATCCGCCGGCACACCAGACGTCTCCCTTTCTGGCCTGACCCGCAGGTAACTGGCCACCCGCTACCCGCTGCACTTCCGCGAGCTGCGCACGCCTCGCAACGCCCTGGCGGCCATCGGGCTCATCTGGGGGCTGTCGCTGCTCTTTTCCGGGCCGTACTTGAGTTACTACCGCCAGTCACGGTTAGCCAACCTGACCGTGTGCCACCCGGCGTGGAGCGCGCCTCGCCGCCGCGCCATGGACCTCTGCACCTTTGTCTTCAGCTGCCCGTGCTGGTGCTCGGCCTGACCTACGCGCGCACCCTGCGCTACCTCTGGCGCTCCGTCGACCCGGTGGCCGCCGGCTCGGGCGCCCGGCGCGCCAAGCGCAAGTTGACGCGTATGATCATCATCGTGGCCGCGCTCTTCTGCCCCTGTTGGATGCCTCACCACGCGCTTATCCTCTGCGTGTGTTTCGGCCGCTCCCCCCTTACGCGCTCTACCTACGCGCTGCGTATCCTCTCGCACCTCGTCTCCTACTCCAACTCCTGCGTCAATCCTATCGTCTACGCTCTCGTCTCCAAGCACTTCCGCAAGATCTGCGCGAGCCTGTTGCGCCGCGCCCCGCGCAGAGCCTCCGGCCGCGTGTGCGTCGCGACCCAGGGCACCCACAACGGCAGCGTGCTGGAGCGCGAGTCCACCGACGTAACGCACGTGAGCGAGGCAGCCGGGCCCTCTGCTCCTGCGCCGGCGCCTCTTAGCTGCCAGTCCTCGAGCTCGGTTCCTAGCCTGTCCTGGCGGGACCAAAAGGCTCCCAAAGCCATCTTGACAGTTAATGTGACCCGAAGGCACTTAGGGAGTACACTTGGGTGTTCAAAGATTGGAGTCAGAGGTCGGGGGATCGTGGAGGGAGTTTCATCTGTTAATAAAACGCGCAATCCATTCCGCGTGCATTGGCGCGCCGTGTCTCCGCATATCTCACGAGGCTCTACGACTTCACAGGGGAGCTCTCGATAAATGAGGGCGGGTGCCCTGCCTAGTTACAAGGAAAGAGGGCGGCCCGCACCGAAGGCGGCAGAGTTAAAGTCCGTGTAGAAGTCCCTAACTGAGGCTGGGGAGCGCGGGACGACCGAAGGCTCTTTGCACGTGGCCATGCGGAAGCGCCAGGTGTATGTAGATCGGGGAACCAGCAGCCGCCAGTGAGCGCGACAAAGGCGGGCTGAGTGTTTCAGCGCGCTCGATAAACCGGTCGATGACAGACTTGGACACTGTGTGTTCCTAGTAGCGTTCATGCGCCTACGGGTGGCGGGTCCTTGCCTGTTCCCAGCTCCCTGGGGTCCCTTGGAGTCATGCCAGCCAGATCAGTGCCTACCCACCTTCAGCCTTTGGGTTTCCTTCCTTCACTGCAGCTATCTGGGATCTGGTCTCTAAGGGCTTGGTTTATCCTCAGGCCAGGAAAATCACCCGCACACCCATCAGTCCTGCTCTGGGGCGCACAGCAGCGGTTCTAAGGCACTGCTGGACCGGGGCAGGCTGAGAATCCCGCCCCGAACAAAAATGCCCCCAAGCTTTGGTCAGGAGCTAGCCTCTACCTGTCCCCAGGTTTGCCCCACTCCCGGAGTTCTTGAGCCAAGCTTTTTACATGAAATTAGTTCAGTGTTTGAGGAGAGGCAGGATAACCCAAGGGTGTGCCCACTTCAGGTCTTTGAGCACAGAGCACTTTGGTAAGGGTCCGGGTATTTAGCCAGGCGGTGCCTGCTGTGGAAACAGAGGCTGCACCTGGCCAGATTGGAAGGACAGTGTCAGAGAAAAGTGTGTGTGTTTGGGCAGGGGTCCCCTGCTTCCCTGGTCTGCTTGATGGGTCTTGAGTGTGATGATTGGTTCCAGGTGGTGGAAATGGAGCAGGACCAGGAAGCCTAGGCAGGTGCAAGGTGGGTGGGGCTAGGTCCTGGGCTTTGTCTTCAGGTGTTTGCTGAACCTGGTGTGGGGGCGTGCCAAGTCCAAGGCCCCAGGGTTGGTGCGCATAACAGCTGCCTCCAACCAACTGCCCAGAGGCCCCCTTCTACTGCCCACCCCTGCGCAACCCCCACTGGAAAGCCCCGACCTTCTTCCTTCCAGTTGCGCCTGCAGAACACAGCGCTAAAGGCCATCATAGCGCTCTTGGTACCCGGGGAGGCACTGCTGTTGGCTGACCTGTGCGGGGCGCTGCTGCCCCTCCGGACGGAGCGCATTGCCTACAAGGTGACCCTGCTGCTGGGCTACCTCGTCTTCCACTCCTCCCTGGTTCAGGCCCTGCCCAGCTTCTCTTCCTGCAACCCGCTGCTCAGTAAGGCCCACACCCTCGCCTGGCCGGGGGCAGGACCACGTTGTGCCGGGCCCACCTCATTCTGCCCGCACCTGCTGTCGCCCAAGCCAGGGTGCCTCTGCTCAGGTCCCTGGGCTCTCAAGGCCGGACCTGGCCCCTGGCCTCCCCTCCCTGCCCACCTCCCCAGTTCACTACTTCACTGCCCTGCTGCTGCTCTTCATCAGCACCACGGAGACCGTGCTGTTGTCCGGGCTGCTGGCCCACAGCAACCTCAGGGCTGAGAGCAGCCCCAGCCCAGTCCTGAGCGGGGAGCAGCATGACTGTGGGAACCCAGGGCCTAATTCTGAAGGTGGCCAGGGCCTGGGGCCCGTTCGTTGGGGGCTGCTGAGAAAAGAGGCCTAGGGGCAAAGCTGGCGGGCTGGGGTTGTGGGTTACCAGGCTGTTTAGAGGTTCCTGCATGCACTCTGCTGGCTCCACTGTCCCTGGGTTCCACCACGGCTGCCCTTGGAAGCAGCAGGTCTGGAGCAGGGAGCAGGGTTAGCCTCCCTAAAGGACCGGGTGACTTCAGACTCCCTGGGATAACCCTCTGCCTTGCAGAGCCTCTCTTGTGGGACGTTTTTTCAACTCAAGATGACCTAGAATGGGCCAGACCCAAACATTCATTAGTTGTGACTCTAACAAAGGGAGAAATACAGACTGGCACCTCCTGGGATTCACCCTTCTGCTCCGGGAAAGCGTGCATGTCAGGGGAGCCCTGAAGTACACCTCCTTTTCCTGCCTCTCCCCACACAGAAGCCTCCAGAGGAGTAACGGGGTCCAGGCGGAGCTGGGCTGAGGCTGCTGATCACATCTTCTTCCTGGTGTACGTGGCAGGGGTGCTGTGTAGCCAGTTCATCTTCGCTGTGCTCTGGATGTGGGCGACATGCCAGTCAGACCCAGCCCCTGGTGAGGCTGCACCCCACGGTGGGTGGCCCAGGCTGTAAGTGGCAGGGCCTGGGGCTACAGACCTGAGGGGTTGGGCTGTGACAGGGTCTCAGGAAAGAGGTGGGGAGGGAGGTCCACTCTCTTCCCTAAGCCTGGAGGACCCCAGGCCACCCTGAGCGCTCCCTTCTGTTAGCATGCAAGCAAGGAGTGTGGAATAAACCCATCATCCCAGTGCAAGGGCGCCTCAGGGGTCTGTCTTCACTGAGCTCAGCTGTTCACTCCTATCGAAGTAGGTGGGGCCCATCTCACGCCCCCCGACCCCCACTCTGCCCCAGGTCGCCTCACTGGTCCCCCAGTCCCCACACGCAGCCTAACTGCTCCTCTGCAACCACTGCTGCTTGGCTCCAGGCACGGGCTGGTCAGAACTCGTTGTGTGAAGTCCTGCAGAGCGCTGGCCCCCAGAGGGCAGGGGAGAGAACACTCCCGCTCCAGCCACCGGGGGGGATGCCTCGGGGGCAGAACCCCCCCAGACCGCAGGACTGCGGGGACGGGGAATGCGGTGAATCTCTGCACTGAATCCGAGAGCGGGTCAACCCTGCCTGCCTTTCTCCAGGCCCTGTGGCTGCAGTGTGGCCTGCTCCTCCGAGCCCAACCCTCACGCCTGGGCTGAAGGGGGTTCTCCATCCTCAAGTCCGAGCTGGCTCGGGGGTGGGCCTGCTCCGCTCTCCTGCTCCTGTCCACACGAGGCGGCTGAGGGCACAGACCTCTGTCTCCCTTCTCTGTCCTTCCTGCCTTGAAGCCGTCATGTGGCCCCTGCGGGCTGCAGTCAGGGTCACGAAACCCAAGGTGCGGGGGAAGCCCAGAGCTCCGGGAGAGCGCTGCTTGTGCGGGGACTGGGGGCTGCGAGAGGAAGGGCAAACCGGGACCCGAGGGCTCCGGGACGGGGCTCCTGGTCGGGGTGGTGGAGAAAGACCCCCGTGTCAAAGGACGCCATGCTCACCGGGCCCAGAGGCAAGTTAACACTGGTTTATCTGTCCACTAACACGGCTGGCCCGGCAGAGCAGGCAGGGGCGGCGGCGGCTCAGGCGGAGGTGTCGAAGAGGCGATCGATCATGTCGCCCACCTGCTCCACGCGGTACCTGATGTACTTCTCAGGGTTCTTGGTGAAGGGCACGCTGCCGTACCTGACCGGGCGCTGAGGTCAGTGGGGACGCCCAGCTCCTCCCCAGCTCTGCCTCAGCCTAAGGCCCTCCCGACGGGGTGCCCCTGGGTGATGTCCGGGTCTGGCCCCACACCAAAGCCCTGGGCACTGGATCTGCCACCCAAACCCACCACCCTCTCCAGGTTTCCTTGAAGAAGAGAAGGGCCCAGTGGTCCAGCCGGGGGAGCGTGGGGCTGGCAGGGCAGAGACGGAGGGCTAACCTGTGCAGAAAGGCCCCGTAGGTCTCCTTAACAATGTTTTTCTGGGCTTGGCGGATCTTGTCCCTCTGCTCCGTGTCGGGAATAGCCCAGGCCTTCTGTATCTTGCACAATTCTTCCAGGCCATCGTTGAAGCCCTGGTCACCAAAACAGTGGAAACAGAAGTGACCCAAAGATAAATGTCTGAGTCTGTGTTGCTATAGTAGCAGCAGCGATCAGTGGAGCGGGCAGGATCCCGACTTACCTTAAAACGTTCCTTGATCACCTGCCGCTCCTTGTCCCGAAGCTGGGGGGCCAGGGGAGACGGCAGAGAAAGCGTCCCTCAGAGCAGAATCATCCTGCCCCTGCTCCTTCCCCAAACCCCAAGCCCAGCCCTCTCCCCTGCTGCCTGGATGGCCATATGCGTCCTTTGCTTTCTCATCCCAGTTGTCTGTTTTTTCCCAGAGACACAACAGAAAGCACCACATCTGCTAGACATCCCATCCCAGCCCAGGCCTTCAGCCCACCTTGACTCCGGGCTGGAACACAGGTAGATTCTTCTCAGCAATGTAGTCAGTCACCTTTAACCAACTGCCAGGCAGGGAGAGAAGCAGAGGGCAGAGACGGGACAGCCTCAGGCAGCTGCTCCTTCCCTGGGGCTCGATTGTTTTGTTTTTTAAAAATCTCTTGATCTACTGGGGGAGAGGGTGAGGGCAGGGATCAGTCTGGGTTGTAACTAAGCAAAACACAGCTGAGATTTTTTTCCTTGGGAATAAAAATGTTCAAGCTGCTCGCTTTTAAAATTAAGAACAGGAAACAGAACATTCAATAAATTGAACAAACACTACCAACTACACTTCACGTTGATATCATGGCCAATTAAGATGGAGAAGCAGATGAGAAAAGAGGGAATGGAGGACAGATAAACGGGAAAGCAGAGGGAGATACGGTCACGGGGAAGAAACACCCAAAGGGAGAGGGAGACGCACAAACTAAGAAACAGGAGAGGGGCAGAGAGAGCCCTGTAGAGTGAGGCTCAGCCAAGTTCAAGGGACCTTGTCAGTCCCTTGGTCTAAACGTTACCCACATCTCTGATGGGCAGCCCTTCAACCATTTTAGTCGTCACCCTTGGCAACCACCCTTCTCCACCCCATGAGTGTGATTAAAAAACAAGTAGAGGGCCTCCCTGGTGGCGCAGTGGTTGAGAGTCCGCCTGCCGATGCAGGGGATACGGGTTCGTGCCCCGGTCTGGGAGGATCCCATATGCCGCGGAGCGGCTGGGCCCGTGAGCCATGGCCGCTGGGCCTGCGCATCCGGAGCCTGTGCTCCGCAACGGGAGAGGCCACAACACTGAGAGGCCCACATACCGCAAAAAGAAAAAAGAAAAAAAAAAAAAAAAACAAGTAGAGGATTGGGGTTCACAGGGTGGCAGTTCCCCGTCATTGAGTCCACTCTGACTGGGCCCAGCATCCCGAGGCTCTGAGAAGGAAGCGTTACTGGTGGGGACACAGGTCGGGGAGCGGGAGGGTGGGCGGAGGCCCACCTGCGCTGGTAAGTCTGGATCTGCTGCTCGATGTGCTCGCGGTAGGAGCGCTCGGCAGTCTTCTGGGTCACGGCCACCAGCTGGATCAGCTCAGACCTGGGGTGGGAGCAGGCGAGAGAGGAGAGAACGATAGAAAGGCTGCCGGCCTCTGCAGCAACACCAGTGGGGCCTGCCTCCCACCTCCCTGGGTCCTGGGACTGGGAAGGGTAAAGCGGCGCCCTCCCCGCCCTGGACACGAGGGGGCACAGCCAGCCCAGGCAGGCCAGGCAGGGGCGGGTGAGAGCTGCAGACCAGCACCCGTAGCCACTTACTTCTCCAGGGCCTTGAGGATGTAGTTGTAGTTGTTGTGCAGGAAGATGGCGCTCAGAGCCGGGTCCTCGTACACCTTGGACTTGCTCAGCAAGTTCAGCTGCAGGTTGCCCAGGACTTTACCTGCACAGGGCAGGACGTGGTCACGCCTCCCGTGGCAGTCTGACCCAAACGACTCAATCCTGGGGCCCACAGACCAACTCCCACCCGTCGCTCCTTGTTCCTCCCGGACTCGAGACCCCACCAGCCTCGCCAGCCTTGGGAGGCTTTTGCCGAGCCCCCGCGGCCCCCCAACCAGAGGTCAGGCTGCAATTCTAAAAGTCGGGGCGCTGGTGCTCAGGAGCGGGACCTGGACTAGCAGGAGAGCACAAAAAGGAGACGGAAGGGAAGAGGCAGGGAGGCAGGGAGGCCGGGGGCTGGAGGCTGCTGGCTGGCGGGGTGCACTCACAGATGTAGGTGCTCAGGAGGCGCTTGCTGAACTCGGAGCTGTAGCTGGTGGCTGAGGAACTGGTCTCTGTGAGAGGAGGAGTCCTGTTACCACAGCAGTGGCAGCAGCCGAGACCCTCTCTAGCCTCCCCTAGGCCCGCGGAGCGGCTGAGGAAACCCTGGGAGGGGCCCGAGCCTCCCTCGGGCAGAGCTGGGGACGTGCTGAGCTACAGGGCTCCCTTCCCGCTGCGGGGGGTGCTCCCTGGGACTCTTCCTGGAACCCAGGGCCAGCGCCTCCATGGTCTCGGCTGGCGGGGGTAATGAGCTGGCCCAGGGCCAGCAGGAAGGCTGGCAGGACAGGAACGGGACAGCCTCTGCAACCCAGCCCCTGACCCATGCTGGGGGTACCGACAAGGCCCACTTCTTCCATTTGTCAGCAACAGACTCTTAGAATAGGCCCCCCATGGCCTCTCCACCTTCACCCTCACTGCCTACAACCTCCTCTACCAGGGCCTTCTGAACAGACTTGCTGGCTGCACAGAGCAGAAAGCCAAGGGGGGAAGGGAGCGGATGGGGGAGGAAGGGGACAGGGAGGTGCTAGACCAGCTTGAAGGGTGTACTCAGGATGCTGGACACAGCAGGATGCTGCCTGGAGAAACCCAGAGACAGAAAGTGGCCGTCAGGGAGCTGAGAGGGTTGGGAGCACCTGGAAGGAACCCGTGTCCCCTCTGACCCCACTCCTACTGGGGTCCTGAGTCTGTCCAGATGCCTCTGTCCCCAGGGAACCTCACTCATAGGGCTTCAGAGGGGAAGGATGGGGCTGCAGAGCCCTGCTGCTTACCTCGGGGGTCTAAAGGAATATTGTATGTGTCCCCAAGGACTACGCAGTGAGAGGCAGTGCGCACAGAGGGGAAGGGGGGAGAGACAAAGGAGGGAGAAAGATGCAAAGTGCAAAAACAGGTTAGAAATGGCCGCAACACCCGAGCCAAGCAGACCACTCCCCGCGATGCCAGAAACAGACAGCAGGACAGCCCAGGCTGGACCCCTGAAGGCCAGCGGCACACTGGAAAGTGGACATCTGGAGAACCACAGGCCAGAGGCTGCACCTTGGCTCCTTGCCCCTAGACTGGGGGGAAAAGGGAAGGCCTGGGGGCCCAACAAGCTGGGCTGGGTCTCAGTGCTCGGAAGCGTGCTCTTCCCCACGTGCTAACCTCCTGAGCCCCAGTCCCAGGACAGCAGTCAGTCACGGGAAGACACCAGGCTGGCCCTGAGATGCCAGCTGTAAAGGGTCAGCTGTATTGGACTAATTAGGAGGACAGGCAACACAAGAGGAGGTGGGGAAATGCAGAAAGAGGGGCGGGGCGGGAAGGGCACCTCCAAACCAGTGAGTTCTGCTCTCCAGAGTGAGGACAGTGGAGGGAGCCAAGAGGGTGTGGAGGCAGGAAAGGTAGTCAAACCCCGGCTGCGTTCCTGATGCTGGGCCCAGATGGCCCAAGCAGCCTGGGGCTCCCGCCACAGGCCACATCTCCTTCCCACTCCACAGGGTGGGGGAAATCTCCTCACCCAGAGGGGGCTAACCCCACGTCTCCAGGCCAGAGGGAGGAGTGGGGCACGGGGCCCCGCTGGGAGGGGCCAAGTACCTTGGGAGGCCAGCATGGCGCCCGCCGTCTCCTGGAAGTCCAGGAGCTGCTGCAGGAAGAGGATAGCCTGCGTGGGGAGAAAACAGGTCCAGGAAGAAGGTCAAGGGCAGGACCCAAAGGTCGGATCACCTCCTACAGTTCACCCCCTCTGACCATTCCAGGACAGGTACAGGGCCAGGGGCCTGCCCAGCGAAAAGAGTGGCTGCAAACTTCGTGCTTCACCCTCTGGGTTTGGTCTCCTGGGAAAGGTCCTGTCTGCTAGGGGCACTAAGCACCTTGCAGTCCATCCTGCTACCTGCGCCCCCTCCCCACCCCAGGAGCCTCCGGGCAGCACCTACGTTGCTCGTGAGCTCGTGCACAGTGCCATCCTTGGGCATGTTGTACTCCTTGTCCGGGTCGTTCTGTGGGAAGAACAGCCTGACTCCCTGAAGCAGCTCCCAGGGAGTCTCGCGCCCACCCCACACCCCAGTCTGCGGGCTCATGGCGCCACCTCCTGGCAGACAGGTGTCAGGATCCCCCTCAGGCACAAAGATGGGAAAAGCGAGGCAGGAGCTTGATGCCTGGGGTGGGGGCCTCTGGAGCCCCTGGGGAAGAAAGGGAGGCCCGTGGGCACTGACAGGAGAATAGCAGCACGGCCGGCTTCCCCACAGGGCAGGCCCGCCCCTCTTGGAGGCCTGCTTTCAGAAAGAGTTTCCAAGCCAGGTCACCGGTGGCCCTGCCCACAGCCCCACTGGCCGTCCTGCATGGCAGCGGAGGGAGGGAGAGCACCTTGATGTTGTCAGCGAAGTCCTCCAGCGCTTTGGCTCCAACAGTCTCCATGGAGGTGATGAGGCTGGGCAGCTTGTTCTTGGTGCTGGCGGCAGTCCCCTGAGGAAGCACATGGCTGCACAGGGCGCCAGAACCCGGCTACAGGCTGTGCCTGGGGCCCTGCTCCTTCCCAGCCCCTCACCCCCGGGGACTGTCTCCCCTCTTCACTCACCCTGAGAGCACCTCCACATGCCCGGGGCCCTGAGGAAGCTGCCGCCACTCACCCTCGGAGCAGACGCGTGGGGGTAGAGAACACAGTTCTCCTGGGAGGCCATGCCGGGCAGCAGGATTCCTCCTCCCGGGGTCCCCAAGGGCATCCTCACCCACATACCTGGAGCACCTGGTCAAACTCAGGCTTGGTCTGCTTGAGGTGCCGCAGGCTGGGGAAGACGGTGAGCACAGCCGAGAATTCGTGTCGGATGATGGCCTTCCGGGCAGCAGTCACAATGTTCTCCCCTTCAAACATCAGCCCATCCAGGGCATCCTGAGAGAGCGGGGCAGGGAGAGGGCTCAGGGGAGAGGGCAGACAGCCAGTTCCCAGGGACGGTGAGGGCACCTGGAGGGGCGTGGGGGAAGTATGCCCCCAATGGGGAGGTCCCGACCAGGACACGCCACTCAGGACAGATCCCCAGGATGGGACTGGAGGTGGTGGCTGGAGTTGAGGGCTATGGACTGCATGCCTGGACCAAACTCAAGCTTCTGCAGTGACAGCTCTTGCTGGGGCATCTGGTCAGGGCCCAGGGGCAGGGTGGGGTGGGGCAGGACCTGTATCAAAGAGTCGAAGGTCTTTTTCTGATGGTGCTCAGGGATGACATCCGTCAGCAGCTGGTACTCGCTCTGGGCCAGCTTGACAAAGGCACTGACGCAGTGAATGTAGGCGTCGGTCTCCACGTCCAGCATGTCATCTCTCCCTGGGGGGAAAGCAGCGCCCCTGAGCTACTGGCTTGGGGCAGACCCTCTCCCTGCTGGGGGGTGGGGCACGAGTCTCCCCAGTTCCTGGCCTATAGCCAGACTAGCAGCAGATGGGGAAGAAGACTGTGCCGGCAGAAAGCGGAGAGAACTCCAGCAGGCCCGACGGGGTGCGAGGGGAAAAACGGGCTGAGTCCAGCCTTTGTTCCAGAACGTCAGGTACGAGAGGTGTTGGGGAGATGGATAAAAAGGATAAGAAGATCCCCCAATCGACTTCCTGGATAAGACACGCCTGACCCCAAGACTGAGGATTCTGAATTGTACTGGGAAGAGGACACCCAGGGATGGGCAAGTGGCCGCATCCACCTCAAGGAGGCAGGCACAACGGTCATCCATCTCCGAAAATGCTGGGCCTCTGGAGCCAGATACCAGCCCCGCCAGGCCTTCTGGAACGTATAAAAAGGCAGTGGGCTCTGGTCCATAAGGCTAGCTGGCATGGCGTCAAAACTGGAGAAGAGGCAAAATGAGCCTCAGAGGGGGAGGGCTCCCTGGTTGTCAGCTGCCCCAGCAGGAGACAGGATACCGCTACTGCATTGGAGGCTGGGGCAGGGGTGCCCGCTGGCAACCTGGTCCTATGTGCCGAGGGACGGGCTCCGAGGAGTCAGAGGTTTGGAGCCATCGCTGGAGTCAGGTGTTGGTGCTCCCTGCCCTCCAGGGGCCCGCCTGCCCTCTCTGCCCGCCTTCCGAGTGGCGGCAACTTCTGCCCTTGGCCCAGGCCCTGAGAGCCAGGCGTGCACTCCCACCTGGAGAGAGGCAAGGGGACCTAGTGCCCAAAAGAGAGACAGACCGGAGAGAGAGAGAGGCGAGTAGGCCGGGCTCATCCTTGGAGCGGAGCGGCCGGCTAGGCCAGGCCGGAACAGGCCCTCTGGGGACGGCCGTGAATGCAGCGGCGGCTGCCCTCGGGCTGGGCTGCAGTACTCACCGGCCAGTGGCCCGTGCTTGTCGTTCAGGGCCTCGGACAGGTGCTTAACTCGGAAATCATACTCGTGACCTAGCGAGACGTCGGCCGCAAACACAAGCAGCGTTTATCCAGGGGCGGGGTGGCTGCCTCTCGGGGGACTGGGAAGAAGCCCTCGATCTCCAGGGGGGGATGTGAGATGGGGTGTAGGGGAAGGGGCATTGGAGAGGGCTCTGAGCCCCTCCTCTGCTCAGACCACCTTGGGAACAGCCGTTTCACGCCTGACTTGCAGTGCCCCGGACCATCCTCGGGAGCTGGTTTCCCCAAGCCTGGAGGCTAAGAGAAAGCCGGGTTTCTGAAGTTTCCAGCAGCTGCGGAAGGTCTGATGCTCAGCCCCAGGGGGTTTATCTCACCATATTTGGGGAGAGATCCAGTTAGAGAAATGTCACTGCCCAGTGAATGGGGACAGGCTTCTTTTTGCCCCCAGGGTCATTCTTTTGAAGGCGGATCTGGTCCACTAGGGCAGGGCTGTCCTTCCTCTGATGGGAGGGAGGCAGGGACATGGTGTACGGGCTGCCTGTCCCCTGTGGCACATGCTCGCCTTTCAGGTGGAGGGGGGCGGCCAGGAGGCCTCGGCTGTCTTGGTCCTGCCACTGCTGGTCTGAGCGTGAAAGGGCTGCCCGTGACAAAGAACTTTCTCTGAGTTCAAACAGGAGACAAGGACAGAGACAGGGAGGGGAGGGAGCGGGAAGCCTCCGGGAGGGCAGAGCTGCCGTCAGCCAGACAGGACCAGGCCGAGGGCCATGAAAGCTGCCCCCGAGCCAGCTGGGGTCAGAGGCCCAGGACCTCAGTTCCCACCCCTGGTCCCCTCTCAGGGTTGCGCCCGAGGCCCTCTGGGGGGTTGGAGGCTCTGCCCTACCACGAGAGTGGACACACGGTGGACGAGGAGGGAAGAGGAGAGGAACACAGGATGATTACCTTCCAGAGGAATGAGGTTAGAGCCCCCCTTTTTCCCATCTAGACCATGCTGGGAATACTGTTTCAGAAGGTTCTGAGCCTTACGGATCGTCCCTGTCACCAGAGCCACACAGAGAGGAGATAAGAAGACCTAGGAAACGAGTGAGAGAAAACAGCAGCAGCCCTCCACCTGCCCCCCAGGCCCACGCCCACCCCCAGCAGAGAGCACGCCCGGGTACCATCTCTCCCAGCAGGCCTCTCCTGGGCCCGCCAGAGGCCCCGCGGAAGGAGATGGAGGAACGGACACATTTCGTTCCCCCAGTGGAGCTCCTGATCCTGCCAGCGACCCTCACTGTTCCAGATCTGAGTTCATTTTAGGAAGTGCAGAGGGTGAAGGAGATGAGATGGGCCAAGATCCACCAGGAGAAGCCAAAAATAAAAAACAGTACTGAGTGGCACTTAACTCAGAAATAGACAAGGGCCTGGGATGGAGGAGCTAGCGATGGAGCTCTCACACCTAGAAGGCAAGACCAAGTGGCAGAGCCTGGGGGCACCTTGAAGCGGGCAGGCCCATGGCTCCTCCCCAGAGGGCAGGCAGAGTTCTCCGGGCATGCTCAGTGCTGGGACGCGGCTAAACAGTAGCCAAAGGAAAGCAGCACCCAGGAGTTGGTGAAATGGGACTGAGCTTCCTGGGACAGCAACGCCCAAGACAGAAGGCTTGGAGACCCAGAGGCAGACTGGCCCCATACACCAGGGGAGGGACCCAAACCACCAAAGCAATTGGGAAAAACTCAAAAGCCAAAAAGAAGTTAATAGGAGCCATCACACAGAGAGCAGGAGGGAGGGCAGCAGGAAAGGGCACATGCTCTTGGCATGGGGGGAAAAATCCAACAGTTAGTATCACAAGTGAGAACAATGAAAACAAAACTGCAGCGCCCACAGCCTCCAGGGTCAGCTACCTCTGTGGGAACGAGACATCGCAGGGCAGAAAACGTGGGGAAATAAAACAGCATTTAAAACAGATGTGTACAGCTGCCCTGTTAATAAAATGTACTGGGGCAGGGGAGGCACCCATGAGTGTAACTCCGTCCCTCTTCCCTGGGGACTCCCAGGTGCCCCCTTGCACCTCTGAACACAGTGAGGCTTCTTGGGTCCTGGCAGCTCCCCAGAAGGCTAGTGGAGAAGGGACGGCGTCTGGAGCGGCTCATTTCTTTCTGTTTGCACCAACCGTAAGTAGTTACTAATGACCAGGTTTTGGGGCTTGGGCTCAGCATCTGTCTCGCTGGGTTCTGCCCCTTCAGTGAGCAGCCCCGCTAATGAGCGAGTCAGTGCCCTGCCCCACAACCGACCAGGAGCAGGTGGGCCCGCCGGGCCTCCAGGAACCTCGCCAGTATGCTCGCGTGGACGTGGGCTGGGGACACTGATCCGGCAGCCGCCAAACCCATCAGGAGCACAATGACCACGAACGACGCTGAGGTCGGTGCTTCATTACCCACCGAGGCCTCCCTGCTCCTCTCCTCAAGGGCTGGGAACTGATGTCCCAGGGGCCTGATTCCCTAGTTCCTGACGTCAGTCCTGAGCCCCCCAGCTCCTGACAACTCTTGAAAGCCCACAGAAACCAGAGGGACGCTCAGAGCCCGAGTTTTCCTCTTGGGGCTCTAAGCCAAGCTAGATTAGGCCCACTGGGGGCCCCGAGATCAGATCCCTGCTCCCTGCACGGCCAGCAGCACTCTTGGATGCAGACTGGGTCCTGGGGCCTCCACTGGGCCCATCAGAGAAGAGACAGAGGGGAAGAGAGCACAGACCGGCCAAGGCCCAGGCAGCCTCACAACCTCCCAGAACCAAGGCACAGAGACGGACAGGCCCAGGTGCAGCCAGCTGCGGCTGCGCAGGCTGGCTTAGTAGGGTCACCGTTTGTGGCAGGTTCCCCAGGGGGTCGGCCAGGATATCCACACTGGGGTGGGCGAAGGCAGGGCTCTTCCTGCTGGGGCCACCCAGATTCCCTTACGCTCGACTCCCCTGCGCCCCTGCAGGCACCCTCGGCTCAGCCGTATCTCCGAAGCCTGAACAAAGGCCTGAGGAGGAGCAGGTGCTCGCGGCGAGTGTCAACAGGCCCTTCGTTCTCTGACGGGCAGGTAAGGAAAACGCCGTCATGAGGGGCGGGTCCCGCCGGGGCACCCGGGATGTGTGCCCACAGCAGCAGCTGGACAGGGAAGGCTAGGGTGGGAGCAGCCCCCAGCCTCACTGGCTCTCTCTCCCTGGGGCTTGCAGCAGCCCCTCACCCTGGAATACCCCAGCCTCTCGAGGGCCACACCTCTCAGCAGCCAGACACAGCCAGGCTTGCCAAGTGGAAGCTGACACCCAGGAACACTGTTTACCTGGAGCGTAGACTACAGGGGACATGATGACGGGAAGAAGGACAGACAGTGAGCTGTTCGCCCAGGATACCAACGTCCACAGCCCAGGCGTCTCCCACCTCAACACCCCTCCCTTGACTCTCCCGCCGCAAGGCACTAACTTTCGAGTGGGGCCCAAAAGCCGGATTAAGTTCTTTGGAGAAGAAGGCGTGGGGTTATTTTCCTTTCTGGGTGACTGTGAAAGTGGAAACTCTCCCCTATCCACTTCTTCAAGCCACCCTGGCTTTCTGCAAGGTGACGGCTGCAGTGCCTGCCCCGTCCTGTCCACGGTTTTGGCGGCAGCAGCGTGCCTGGCCTCCTGACGCAGGGAGGAGAAGGGGGTCCAGCAAGGGGCTCTGCCCCGGCACCCCTGTCAGCCCACCTCTCTGTGCCTGTGACCCTCCACTCCAAGGACACTTATGTAGCCCCCAGACTCGGCTGGGCAGAGAGAAGCTCAGCGGATGGGGCCTTGCTAGGTGGGCAGACACCTGCTTTCTGTCCTGCGTACCTATAGTTGGGGGTCGCTGTGAGGTCAAGCTGTAGCAGCTGCTACCCCCAGGGTGGCCAAAGGCAACCCGGGTCCCACAGAGCTTCTGTCTGGTTCTGAGGTGGGCCAGGGTGGGGACTCACCTGGCCGCTTGACCGGCTTCTTGGTAGGTGTGTCCTTCCTCTTGTTGGGGACAGCAGGGGAGTAGGGGACCCCAGACGAAGAACTGCTCTTCCGGAAATGCTCCTTCAGGCCTTTGATGGAGCGGTCCAGCTGGCTGGAGCGGATCTGGTAGTAGACGTTCATGAAGTCTGAGGAGAGATGGGCGACAGCTGGGGTCCCTGCCTCTGCCTGGCCCCAGGGCCTCCCTCTCACTTCCAGACGCAGCTCCGCAGGGCAGCAGTGGTGCCCACCACTGCTCCTTGCTACCCCCTTCCTAGCGGCCTCCCACATGGCCTCGTCCGTCCCAAATCAAAGGCTTAAAAGGGAAAGTATCCCCCAACAGAACCAACAGTTAGTTGTTATTTTTTATTTTATTTATTTATTTTTGGCCACGCCGTGTGGCCTGTGGGATCTTAGGTCTCTAGCCAGGGATTGAACCCGGGCCCCTGGCAGTGAAAGTGCCAAGTCCTAACTACTGAACCGCCAGGGAATTCCCTGTAAGGTTTTTTTTTTTTTTTTTTTTGCCATGCCACATGGCATCTTCCCTGACCAGGGATTGAACCCATGTCCCCTGCGCTGGAAGTGCCGAGTCTTAACCGCTGGACTGCCAAGGAAGTCCACAGTAAGGTTTTTTTAGATTAAAAAAAATGTAAAGTTAGCATCCAGCTTCAACTTGGTAAGGGGGTCAAAGGATGTGAGCAATTTATATGCGGTAAAGAGACAGCAAGTGTCACTGAATTAAAAAACACACCATTTCTTTAGCCATGAATGAAATGCAAATTTTAAAAAATTAGAGGATTGTGAAAACCCTGTCAAATAGCTAAGATAAATAAAGCTAATGAAGAACAAACAGCTGTGGGATTTTCGATGGGTCAGTCGACTGGCCCCACCTACCCGGAGACGAACTCAAGATGGCAAGAAGGTTACAGATCTACTCATTAGAGAAATGCAAATCAAAACTACACACCAGTCAGAATGGCCATCATCAAAAAATCTAGAAACAATAAATGCTGGAGAGGGTGTGGAGAAAAGGGAACACTCTTGCACTGCTGGTGGGAATGTGAATTGGTACAGCCACTATGGAGAACGGTATGGAGGTTACTTAAAAAACTACAAATAGAACTACCATATGACCCAGCAATCCCACTACTGGGCATATACCCTGAGAAAACCATAATTCAAAAAGAGACATGTACCAAAATGTTCATAGCAGCCCTATTTACAATAGCCCGGAGATGGAAACAACCTAAGTGTCCATCATCGGATGAATGGGTAAAGAAGATGTGGCACATATATACAATGGAATATTACTCAGCCATAAAAAGAAATGAAATTGAGCTATTTGTAATGAGGTGGATGGACCTAGAGTCTGTCATACAGAGTGAAGTAAGTCAGAAAGAGAAAGACAAATACTGTATGCTGACACATATATATGGAATTTAAGAAAAAAAAATGTCATGAAGAACATAGGGGTAAGACAGGAATAAAGACACAGACCTACTAGAGAATGGACTTGAGGATATGGGGAGGGGGAAGGGTAAGCTGTGACAAAGTGAAAGAGCGGCATGGACATATATACACTACCAAACGTAAGGTAGATAGCTAGTGGGAAGCAGCCACATAGCACAGGGAGATCAGCTCGGTGCTTTGTGACCGCCTGGAGGGGTGGGATAGGGAGGGTGGGAGGGAGACGCAAAAGGGAGGGGATATGGGAACATATGTATATGTATAACTGATTAAATTTGTTATAAAGCAAAAAATAAAAAATAAAAAATAAAAAAGGTTACAGATCTGTTCAGACAGTTCTGCCTGATAATTGCACCTTTGAGAAAATATCTCAGAGAACTTCCTAAATAAGAAAAGCAAGCCATACAATTGTGCTCACTGCAGCACTATTTGTCGATACTGGAAAACTGGAAAATCCAAAAATGCAAACGAGCAAGGAAAAAGATACGAATGCCACGGTACATTTTAGCAGTTCCCAACGAGTGTGTCGCCAATGTGAAAAATGGAACAAAGCACTGAGGCTCTGACTGAAGGGGACTGAGGGGTCTGGAAGCATCCACTGGCCTCCGGCTTATCCCAAGGGAGCCCCTGAAAAGCTCCTGCTGAGCCCTCAGCTCCCACAGTGCAGCTCATGAGCCACAGACATGCCATGTGGTCAGTACAAGCGGCCCTGAGACCTGGCACCACAGAGTCCTTGAGGGAAGGCAGGGATAGTGATAACGCACACTGACAACTTGGTATGTGTACAAACTAACAAAGAGAAGAAGAGTGTGGAGGGCTAAAAAGCTTAAAATTGAATATTCATTACAGTTGGGTTTTTTTAAAAATTTTTTGCTTAACTTGGGATTTTTAAAAAAATTCTGGGACTGGATTTAAAGAAATGATGGTACCAACATAACATGGAATATTATGCAGCTGCCAAAAAGAATGAAGCAATATACATGTACTGATATGGAACACTCTCAAGACATATTACTAAGTTGAAAGCAAAATCCAAAAAAACAATCATAGGGGAGTGTTTAGTATGCTCCCTTCCACTTGGGAACGAGGAGCAGATACACACATATTTATTCTCTCTCTCTCTCTCTCTCTCTCACACACACACACAGTGGCATAAAGAATTTTTTGGAAGGGTATAAATAACCTTAACAGCACTCATCTTTGGGTTATGATACTGTAAGCATCAGGGAAGTGGGGAGATGGACTTTTGCTTTTCACCTAAGCCTTTCTGTGCTATTTGAAGTTTTTATCATTAATCAAAAAAAGGAAAGAAACAAGAAAGTAAGGTACATAAAAAAAGTTTGGGGGCTTCCCTGGTGGCGCAATGGTTGAGAGTCCGCCTGCCAATGCAGAGGATGCGGGTTCGTGCCCTGGTCCGGGAAGATCCCACATGCTGCGGAGCGGCTGGGCCCGTGGGCCCGTGAGCCATGGCCGCTGAGCCTGCGCGTCCGGAGCCTGTGCTCCACAGCGGGAGAGGCCACAACAGTGAGAGGCCCGCGTACCACAAAAAAAAAAAAAAAAAAAGCTTGAATTTAGCTAGATTCATAATTTGATACATAAGCTGTAGACTTATTGCTCATATTGTTTCCTACTAAACTCCTTTGTTTTAAAAGAAATGCAGGTGGATTAAAGAAACAGAGGGCAGGGCTTCCCTGGTGGCACAGTGGTTGAGAGTCCGCCTGCCGATGCAGGGGACACGGGTTCGTGCCCCGGTCCGGGAGGATCCCACATGCCGCAGAGCGGCTGGGCCCGTGAGCCATGGCCGCTGGGCCTGCGCGTCCGGAGCCCGTGCTCCGCAACGGGAGAGGCCACGGTGGTGAGAGGCCCGCGTACCGCAAAAAAAAAAAAAAAAGAAAAGAAACAGAGGGCAAAGTCCACTCCCTCTGGCCCTGCCACCTGGGCCCCCGCCTCCCCAGGACACCTCACCTTGGTTGCGGCCATATTCCACCAGCCAGCGGGAGATGCGGATCACGTCCTGCAGCACGCTCTCAGGCAGGTGCTCTAGGGGCACCTCCTCCTGTACCTCCAGGTCATCCTCACCGCTGATCAGATCCAGGATGAGCACAGGGGACACGACCTTGCTGTGCCGGGTCATCAGGCTGCGGAACTCGGACTCCAGCGACTCCTTCCCCCGCTCAAACAGCAGCTTCTACAGGGAAGAAGGAAGGAAGAGAGGAGGGAAAGAAGAAACAGGGTCCACGGCTGTTCCAGCATTCGGCAGGCCCTCGCCTCCCCATCCCCTTCCTTTGCCTTCCTGATTCTGGGCCTCGGCCCTCCTCTGCCTTCACTTCCTTTTTCCCAGAGAACAAACGCTGGGAAGCTTTCCCTGATGATTTCTTTCCCTTGTGTTCTCTCAAAATGTATGTTCATAGGTGAAACCCAGAGTTTTACAAGTAGGTGCTTCACAGATATCAGCTGATTATTTTCTCATTGTACCATTAATTTGTGTTCTTGTTAGAAAAAGGTTTGCAAAAGAAAAAAAATAGATAAATTGGACTACATCAAATTAAAAACTTTTGTGCTGTAAACGATACCATCAAAAAAGTGAAAAGACAATTCACAGAATGAGAGGAAATACTTGCAAATCATGTATCTGACAAGCGACAGGTATCCAGAGCAGATAAGAGAATTGAAAACATATGTCCACACAAAAGTTCGTACACAAGGGTTCATAGCAACACTGTTTGTAACAGCCAAAAAGTGGAGTGTCCAAGTGATGGATGGATAAACAAAACGTGGCAGATCCATACAATGCAATATTATTCAACCATACAATGGAATGAAACACTGCCACACGCTACCACATAGATGAACCTTGAAAACATTATGCTAAGTGAAGGAAGTCAGACACAAAAGGTCACATATTGTGTGATTCCATTTTCAGGAGAAGTCCAGAATAGGTAAATTTACAGAGACAGAAAATAGCTGAGTGATTACCAGAGGCTGGGTGAATGGGGAAGGGAAGGGAAGAAGAGTGACTGCCAATGGACTTCTTTTTTTAGGCGATGAAAATGTTATGAAACTTATTCCGGTGTTGCACAACTCTGTGATTATACTAACACTACCGCGTTTTATACTTTAAATGGGTAAATTTTATGGTATGTGAATTATATCTCAGTAAAGATGTTTTAAAAATAGAGAGAGGAGTTGGAGCATTTCTGCTTAAATGAAAAGTACGTCCCCTAGGGTAAACCTATAGCATCCTTTTTGTATTCTCCTTCTCTAATCCACTCCCACACCCAAGTTCTAGCACAGAGCTCTTCACTCTGTGATCCAAACTTGGTAGAGACCCTCAAGAATCAAGTTCTCCAGCCCCTGGCATCCCAATCTCTGAGTCCAGGCTGCCCACCCAAGGGCTGCAGTATTATGGTTTTACTGGTGTGTGCCCACTGCGTTACTGGTGTGCCAAGGTATTGATCTTGTCAGTCCTCCGGGTAGCCAGGTGGCGCTGTGCGCAGCCGGAGACCACTGGCTAGTTACCACTTTACCCCAGTGTGCTACACAAACATTCTCATTTCCGATGGAGCCACGATGGGAGAAAAGCTGGGAGGCACTGTTCTAAGCAACAGCTTTCTGGGTGGGAGAAAAGCCAGTTTCCCATCTTTGTTCCCCAGCCCACCCCCTCTTCTGGGTAAGACACACGCCTCAGGGAAAGAACTGTGGTGCCACCAGGAAGGTGTGCCAGGTGACTGGGGGTCCAAGCTGGCCTGCCCTCTAATGTTCCTCAGTGGCTGGGATGTCTGGGCCTCTGCTCCCACCTTTTCTCCTGTCTGCATTCTCTCCTTTCCTCAATGCATTGAGTAAATCTCACTTCCCAGCCCTTCTCCATCTCCCTCTGGTGATCTAAAGACCCCAAAACTTAAACACAAAGATATGACACAAAAAAATTGAATATGAAAACATGAATGCAGGTCCCCTGACTAGTCAAATTCATTGAGTCAGAAAGTAGAGTGATGATGGCCAGGGGTTGGTGGGGAGGAGAAAGGGCAGTTAGTGTTTAATGGGTACAGGGTTTCAGTCTGAGATGATGAAAAGAATTCTGGAGATGGTTGTATGACAGTGTGAACGTACTTAATGTCACTGAACTGTTCCCTTAAAGATGGTTAAAAAGGCAAATTTTATATTATGTATTTTTTGCTACCATAAAAAAATACCCATGCATTTATAAAAATCAAATGTTAAACTTATACTTCATATTTAACTTATAATTTAGTTAAATTATTAAGATGCAATAAAGATGTATACCTGTAATTTCTGAGACAGAGATCTTAATGCCTACAGTATGTGTATGGTATTATATACTTCTGTTTATTCTACTATATTCTCTTTTAAGCTGGTTCAGTGTCTCTCATGAGACCAGGGCCATGACTCGTGTCCCCAAACCTCTCACATCACTCTGCTGGCCCCTTACCACTTTGTTGAGCTCTGGGCTGTCTGGGCTGTTGTCCTGGAAATACTCCACAGCCTTCTGAATCTTGGCCATGCTGCCCAGGTACTCTTCCAGCCTACCTGTGGGGCTGGAAAGGAGAAAAGTCCTATTAGCCTGGGCAGATGGAAGTTGAAGAGGAAGGACCAAGAGAATGGTATTTGGAAAGGGGAGAAGAGAATTAACACAGGGGACTCGAGGCTCAAATGTATTCTACTCCTCCCTTCCAAGGCCTACAGCCACTGGTGCAAGAGGTGTTAGGAATGTGACCTTCTGGCCCTAGCTCACCCCTCCCTGATGATCTTCTCAGTGTCACTGGCCACATGGTAGTAGCTGATAACGTGGTCCAGACAGGACAGAGTCTTCTCAACATTCTCCTGCAGCCGCTGCAGGTTCTCCGTCTGTTTGTGCACAGGGATGATGGAGTTCTCCAGCTTCATAAGGCGACTCTCAAAGGATGACAGGATAGACACCTGCGGGGGGAAGCTCCGTGCTCTCAGGCCTCAGGGTTGTCCCAGCACTGCTTCTGCCACCCACCAGGTCCTTGGCAATTTCTGCCTCTTCTCTGGTTTTCTAGACAATAAGCTCCATGAGGGAAGGGACAGGGTATATCTGTTCACCACTGTATCCTCAGAACCTACCCTGTGCCTGGCACGTAGGAGGTGGCCCAAATAAATTGGCTGAAGTTTGATTTGAAGGCAAGTCAAGCATTAAATTAACTCCTCCTCAGATAATCACCTCAGGATGGCTTCCCTTCCACCCTTTGAAGCCAAATCTCAATCTCTATTCTCTCTGATGCTTTCCTGGACTGAACAGGAAGTAGTTTCATACAGAGTAGCCTCAAATGCATTGCTGGTACCTTCAAAACCCTTTCTCTCTAAGAGTGAATCTCATTAAGTAAGGCCTAGCACCTGATGACTGTGTTACTAAATACATACTCAAGTTTGTATCTGCTCAGTTTGTGCTTTTCCAGTCTTCTCTAGGAACAAGGAAGGAAACTCATATTTACTGAGGACCTATTGTATACCAGGTACTATGCAAAATGCATCTGCATGCATTAGCTTCTATGACCTTCACAGTTACACTGGAGGTTGGCATCGTCTGTTTTAGCAGAGGAGGTAACTGAGGCTCAGAGTTACCTGTCAGGGGCCACACACAAATAAGTGGAGGGGCGGGGACTAGACCCCAGATCTCTCTGACTTCAGAGCTCATTTTACACCTCAAGCCCTCTGGGGTGAAGGCTTGAGTCTTTTTCTGCCCTCAGTAATCTCAGAAGTGGTAACCCGGCCGTCCAACCCTCACTTGAATTGATGATGACGCATGGCCAGTACCCAGCCCACCTAAGTCAGTCTCACTAAATGTCTGCAGAAGGAGAGAAGGAAGAATGGAGAACTTAGGCAGAAAGCAGAAAGTCCAGGCCAGTGGGGGCTGCAGCATCCTCAGTGAAGGGGCGGACAAGTGGAAGGGAGTGTTAAGAGACGTGTCACACTGTTGCTAGAGAAACCCACAGGTTAGCACCACCACTACCCAGACCCGCACCCCCAGGCCTTAGGTGCCTGAACTACCGGGTCGCAGGGTTCTCCTCCAGCGTCTGGAAGCCCTCCCAGCTGAGGGGTTACTCACCATGTTCTTGGTAAGCTGGTCGCTCTTCTCCAGGCTGTCTCGGATGAAGGACAGCGTCTCCTCCTCCTGGGGGGAGCGCACGCAAGGACATCACCAGAAGCCGAAGGCTAAAGGAGACCACCGCGTCGTAGATCCACGGCCTCGCCCCTAGGAGACTAGGTCTCCTCGCAGGGAGGGCCCCCTCCCACTCCCGACGCCTCCCTGAGTAGAGGCCCGGCCCGCATCTCGACCCCCTCCCCCACCTCCTCCCCCGCCTCCCCAGCTCCAGCCCCACCTGCTTCAGCTTGTCCTCGATCTCCCGCCGCCGGGCGGACGCCTCCTGTGGGGGGATCATGACTTCGACCCTCCCAGCGGCTCTCACTGCCCAGTACCTCGCCTCCGAGTGCCCTCTCGGCTCCCGTCCCTGTCACACCCACTTCCGCCCGCGGCCCCGCCCCGGGGTGCCGCGCTGATGTGCCATGTTAGGAGTGGCAGGCTGAGTGCGCCTGCGTGCAACTCAGTACAGGGGCACCGGGAAGGTGGCCATCTTGGGTGTGGCAGAGAGCAGTGTTCGGGTTTGTCCTTGATGCGGGTTTCCACCCTCAACAGAGAAGGTTCTCTTGAGCGGTGTTTTGTCACAACAGTTACAACTCACTTGCCGTCTTCGTGGGAAGGCTGACTCTTCTCACAGAGATCAATGACGAATTCGTTTCTCCAGATCGAAGTCTGGATCCAGGCATCGATGTCGCATTCCCCACAAAGCATAGCACAGAGCTTATCACATAGCAGGCGCCTAATGTGTGCCCATTTAATGAACAAGGGGCTGTGTAATCTTGTCCCCCTTCGGCCCTAAAGCTCATGGAACGGGCCCTGTGTGCAAGCCCTCGTATGGGGACAGAGTGGTCGCCCATGGTCCCAGCGGCACCAATAACTACAATCCTGCCTTGTGGAGGGGCTCAGCCAAATTCCTGTGGCGGGAGTTCTCGGCGCGTCCATCCCAGGGATTTGGATGGGACCGGAGAGCAAGCCCCAAGCTCCACCGGAAGGAGTCTGTTTTGTAGAGAACTGTGTGGTTTTATTTGCTGGGGGTGAGGACCCTGCTGGGGGGAGGGAGCGGGTGGGGGGGCTGAGGACCTGGACGGGTAGAGAAGTGGCTTCAGCGGGGAGTTTTCCTACATCTGGAAACAGTGCAAGGGGAAGGCTGAAAGAGCCCAGACCTGTCTGAGGGCTTGGGACCCAGGTGGTGGTGTCAGTTAAGGAGAGGTTGAGGCCTGCCTGCAGGTATTCAGACACACGGGGAGCATTGCTCACAGGGCCTCTGAGGAAATCAGAAAGGCTTGGAGAGCTGCTAGGGCCCCTGCTGCAGGGTCCCAGAATGTCTCAGTTCCTCTGCCCAGACTCTCCTCTAAGCAGCTCTGGGGCAGGAAGGGGGACCTGAATCAAGGTTCCTGCAGGGATGGATGTTCTGGATTCACCACCAGAGCCAGCTCCTGCAAAACCTAGTTACTCCCTCCTCCATCCCTTCCCTGCTCACCCTGTCTCTGCCCCCAGCCCTGGGGAAGTAAGTGGCCACACAGCTTTGTTCCGTTCGTCTGTGGACCCGACATCCAGGTACAGGTAGATAGACAATGAGGCATACGCTGGTGGGCACCAAGCCATAGGGTTCCCAAGGCCCTCCCAGGACCCAGTTCCACAAAGAGGAGAAAGAAGTGGGACAGAGAGCCTGGAGGAGGATTAGGCAGCTCTTCTGGGGCAAGAGGACAATTTCAGATCTGGTGGGTGGCCGTGAAAGTGCTGATGAAGGAAATACCCAGGAGGCGCAGCCCTGTTGCAGATGAGGGAGATAAAAAGGCAGAGTCCTTGTGTAAGGATACCTAGGATGATTTAGCTGAGGTGGTCCTTGTGCAGTCCTGAGAACTAAGTGAAGGGAGAAGTTTAAACTGCTAGGTGCCACAGTAAAGAATAAGTGGGCTAGAGGGTGGCACTGGCGTCCAGTGGTTAGGACTCGACACTTTCACTGCCACGGCCCGAGTTCAATCCCTGGTGGGGGAACTAAGATCCCACACACCGTGCGGCACAGCCAAAAAAACAAAACAAGACAAAAAAATGCTTCAGAAACTATTGATAACATCTTGCTCTATAGGTCTCAGGAAGAAATCCTCTATGGGGCTTCCCTGGTGGCATAGTGGTTAAGAATCCGCCTGCCGGGCTTCCCTGGTGGCGCAGTGTCTTGCGAGTCCGCCTGCCGATGCAGGGGACACGGGTTCGTGCTCCGGTCCGGGAAGATCCCACATGCCGCGGAGCGGCTGGGCCCGTGAGCCATGGCCGCTGAGCCTGCGCTTCGGGAGCCTGTGCTCCACAACGGGAGAGGCCACAACGGGAGAGGCCACAACAGTGAGAGGCCCGCGTACCGCAAAAAAACAAAACAAAACAAAACAAAGAATCCGCCTGCCAATGCAGGGGACAAGGGTTCAAGCCCTGGTCCGGGAAGTTCCCACATGCCGCAGAACAACGAAGCCCGTGTGCCACAACTACTGAGCCTGCGCTCTAGGGTCCGCGAGCCACAACTACGGAAGCCTGCGTGCCTAGAGCCGATGCTCCGCAACAAGAAAAGCCACCGCAATGAGAAACCCACGCACCGCAACAAAGAGTAGCCCCCGTTCACCGCAACTAGAGAAAGCACGTACGCAGCAAGGAAGACCCAACGCAGCCAAAACTAAATAAATTAATTAAAATAAAAATCCTCTATTGTTGCGAACAAATACTTTGAGCTTTGTACATTATCACTGCAATTTTGTAAATAAACTACATATGTGTGTGGGTTTTTGTATTTTCTCCAATTTCCTTCTCTAAGGGTAATTTGGTAGCCAACTCAGTTGAGAGCCTTCTGTTTGCCCATCTCTGTTACAAGCCCCACCTTGTGTTATCTTGTCTAATCCTCACAATAAACTCACAAGTCAGGCACAGCCATTGTCTCCCTTCTGCAGACGAGGAAGGTCAGGCTCAGAGAGGTCAGCTGCACTGAGTCAGCACAGCTGGCCAGGACACGGTACAGCTAAGGCTGTTCCCAGTCTCCCCATGCTGGGTAGCTTAGGAGTTCTGATTGTTGTTATGCAAAGCTGCCAGTCTGATTTTCAAGAAAATCCACTGTGAAAAGCAAGTTATTATATTTATAGCAACCATATCTAGTAAAGGATAGACAGAATGAAAAGATGAGTTCCAATGATTCCCAACCCAATGTCAGGCTGATGTTGACAAGTGGACATTGACTCAGTAAAAGCTGTAATTCCCCAACTATGCTCAGCACAAGCTGCTTTAGCAAAAGGAGCAAGTGGTGTTTCAGCTGCAGCCTCAGAAGCTTGGCTTTCATTCGCAAACTTGTTCAGAACACAAAGGTGCAGGTCACCAGGGAGCCCTCAGCTGCCCACTCACAGAGATGCTCTTTCCACAGGGAGGGGGGAGGAAGAGCTTGTTCCCCAATAGGCTGTTCTTTTTTTAAAAAATAAATTTATTTATTTTATTTATTTTTGGCTGCATTGGGTCTTCATTGCTGCATGCGGGCTTTCTCTAGTTGCGGCGAGCAGGGGCTACTCTTCGTTGCAGTGCGTGGGCTTCTCATTGCGGTGGCTTCTCTTGTTGTGGAGTATGGGCTCTAGGTGCGCGGACTTCAGTAGTTGTGGCACACGGGCTCAGTAGTTTTGGCTTGCGGGCTCTAGAGTGCAGGCTCAATAGTTGTGGTTCATGGGTTTAGTTGCTCTGTGGCATGTGGGATCTTCCTGGACCAGGGATCAAACCCATGTGCCCTGCACTGGCAGGCAGGTTCTTAACCACTGCACCACCAGGGAAGTCCCAACAGCCTGTTCTTTAGTTTGGTAACTTCCTAATTCCGGACTTTGTGCTCTTTCTGAGGAATTAGCTATATAATTCCTCCAAATTAATGTTTCCTGGCCCTGCAGCAATATTGAAAATGAATACAGTATGACATAACAGCCACAAAAGCAGATCACAAGAGTATATGTTCCCTGGGATGACAGCCATTTAAAATATGATAGCTGCATTGCAAGAAAAAGTCAGGAAAACACCACAAAACACTAAAATGGTAAGTAGAGGAGATGGATGATTCTTTTTCTCTAGTTTCTAAAGATGATGAGTTTAAATTACCTTTCTATAAAAACACATCTAAGAAAACAAATCTAGGGAATTCCCTGGCAGTCCAGTGGTTAGGATAGGACCCTGTACTTTCACTGCCAAGGGCTCAGGTTCAGTCCCTGGTCAGGGAACTAAGATCCCACATGGCCAAAAAAGAAAAAAAAAAAAAAGGAAGAAAACAAATTTTCATTTTTTCTGCAGTGATTAAAATTAGTCTCTTTTCCTCATTTAGAAACCGCCAGCCAGCCATCAACAGTGCCATCTGACACAGTGGTCAGGAGGGTTTTCTTTCTTTCTTTTTTTTCTCTTGAAATCCTCTTACATATAAAATGAGAGAAAGGACCAGGGTGCCCAAAGCCCAGGGATGGGCAGCCTTTCTCATGCTCTCATATAAAGCAGAGACAGCAAAGGAAATGCTTAGCATCCTTCAAGCCACCTGTGGGCTCAAATCTTCAATTTGGGTTTAAAACTGCTCTTCAAATTAAATGTAATACTTATTCAAGGTTAAAAATTCAAACTGTAAAGAAGGTATAAAGTGAAGAACAGAAAGTGCCCACCTCCTCCTTGGCCCCAAGCACCTCTGTTCAAGATATAACCGCAGTTATGACTTTCCAGATGTATCCATACAAATCCAAGCATATTATAAACAGAATAAGCTATCCTTAAGAAAAAAAAACCCCCACAAATGCTATCTCATTAAACATACTATTCTTGTAGCCTGCATGTTCACTTAACAGTATACCTTGACCATCTTTCAATAACAGGGTATTCTTTGCATAGTCTTTGCATAGTATTTCACTGAATAGATATTATATATTGAAGCAGTCTCTATTATTGGACATTTAGGTTGTTCCCTGGTATTTTACTATTGCAAACTCTGCCCCCTGTACGTACATACACTCTGCTCTCAGCCTTCTGAGAGTGGATTTGCTAAATCAAAATGTATACCCCTTTTAAATTTGTACAGATATGTACAAATTGCCATCCAAAATGGTTGAACTAGTCTATATTTCCAATACCAATGTACAAATGTGCCTTATACTCCCTTATACCACCTTAACCCACACTAAATATTATCAAGCTTTAACATTTTGGCCAATCTGATAGATGAAAAATGGCATACCATGTTTAAGTTTTGAAAATATTTATTTATTTGGCTGCTCTGGGTCTTAGTTGCAGCACAGTGCCATGAGCGGGATCTTCACTGTGGCATGTGGGATCTTTAGTTGTGGCAATGTGGGCTCTTAGTTGCGGCATGCGGGCTCTAGTTCCCTGACCAGGGATCGAACCCGGGCCCCCTGCATTGGGAGTGTGGAGTCTTAACCGCTGAACCAGCAGGGAGGTCCCTCATGTTTAATTTTTGAACTAAATGGAAAGGAAAATAAAACAAAAATGTGTGGGATGCAGTGAAAATAGTGCTTAGAGGGAGATTTATAACACTGAATAGATACATTCGAAAAGAAAGATCTAAAATCAGTAATCTAAGCTTCCAACTTAGGAAACAAGCATAATAAAAGCAAATTAAATCTGAAATAGGCAGAAGAAAAGAAATAGAAGACAGGAAATTAGTAGAGAAAGTCAAGAAAATCAAAAGTTGGTTCTTTGAGGCAATTCCCTGGTCCAGTGGTTAGGACTCTGCGCTTTCACTGCTGCATGGAGCGGCCAAAAAAAAAAGAAAAAAAAAGTTGGTTCTTTGAAAAAATGAATAAAATTGATAACCTCTAGTCAGGCTAAACAAGACAAAAAGAAGACACAAACTACTAATATCAGAAATGAAATACGGGTCATCATTACTGATCCCATGGGCTTTAAAAGGATAATAAAGGAATACAGTGAACAATTCTATGTCCCTAAATTTGATAACTTAGGTGAAATTGGACCAATTTCTTGAAAGGCACAATCTCCCAAAACTCACACAAGGAGAAATAAATAGGTCTATATCTATTAAAGAAATTGAATCAGTCATTAATAAGCTTCCAAAATAGAAGACACCAGGCCCAGATGGTTTTACTGGTGAATTCTACCAAACATTTAAAGAAGAAATGATACCAACTCTCTACAATCTCTTCCAGAAAATAGAAGCAGAGGGAATACTTCTAAACTTATTCTATGAAGTCAGAATTACCCTAGTACTAATGTCTTTAACTAAAAGTGAAAGACATTACAAGAAAGAAAAACGATAGACTAATATCACTCATGAATACAGATGCAAAAATACTCAAAATGTTAGCAATATAGAATCCAACAATGTATAAAAATAAATTATACAGCATGACTAAGCGGGATTAATTTCAGGTATGCAAGACTGGTTCAATATTTGAAAATTAATTAAGGTAATCCATCACATGAACAAGCTAAAGAAGAAAAATCATATGATCATATCAACAAATGCAAAAAACAAAAGAGCATTTGACAAAATCCAATATCCATTTGCAATAAAAATTCTCAGCAAACTAGGAATAGTGAATAACTTCCGCAATTCGATAAAAACATCTACAACAAACCTACAGTTAATATCATATTTAATAGTGAGAAACTAGATGCTTTCACTGTAAGACTGGGAGAAAGGCAAGGATGTCCTCTTCTCACCACTCTTATTCAACATCATACTAGAAATCCTAGCTAATGCAATAAGAAAAGAAGGGGCATATGGGAACTCTGTACTTTCTGCACAATTTTTTTCTGTAAACATAAAACTTCACTAAAACATAAAGTCTATTAATAAAAAATCTTTCAATGCCATCTCATGTTCAATTTTTCTCTTCAATTAAAAGTAAGTTGAGGGACTTCCCTGGTGGCACAGTGGTTAAGAATCCGCCTGCCAATGCAGGGGACATGGGTTCAAGCCCTGGTCCAGGAAGATCCCACATGCCTCGGAGCAACTAAGCCCGTGCACCACAGTTACTGAGCCTGAGCTCTAGAGCTCGAGTGCCACAACTACTGAAGCCCGTGCGCCTAGAGCCTGTGCTCTGCAACAAGAGAAGCCACTGCAAGGAGAAGCCCATGCACCACAACAAAGAGCAGCCCCTGCTCGCTGCAACTAGAGAAAGCCTGCGTACAGCAGTGAAGACCCAACGCAGCCAAAAATAAATAAATAAAAAAAATCCTTTTAAAAAAAAGTAAGTTGAGGGACTTCCCTGGTGGTCCAATGGTAAAGAATTCACCTTACAATGCAGGAGACAGGGGTTCGTCCCTGTTCAGGGAACTAAGATCCCACATGCCGTGGGGCAACTAAGCCTGTGCGCCACAACTACTGAGCTCACGTGCCTCAACAAGAGAGCCTGCATGCTGCAAACTACAGAGCCCTTGTGCTCTGGAGCCCGTGCACCACAACTAGAGAGAAGCCCGCATACCGCAACTAGAGAGAAACCCGCATGCTGCAACGAAGACACAACACAGCCAAAAATAAATAAATAAATAAATAAATATTAAAAAAAAAAGTTGAGTATCTTTCTTGTTTAATGGCCATATTAGTTTTTCAGAATTCTTTATATATTAAAGAAATTAGCCTTTAACATTTATGTGGAAAAATTTTTTTCCTTTTTTATTATTATGTGGCTTAGATTTTTGTTTTTGCTGATTTTTTTCTACTAGAGTTTTAATTTTTTAATTTATTCATATTGATCAGACTTTTTATTTTATAGATTTTTGGTTTTGTGCCTTGCTTGTAAAGGCTTACCCTGGTCTAAGCTTTTTTCTTTTTTTTTTTCTTTTTTAATAAATTTATTTATTTTATTTATTTATTTTTGGCTGCGTTGAGTCTTCGTTGCTGCATGCGGGCTTTTCTCTAGTTGCAGCGAGTGGGGGCTACTCTTCATTGCAATGCACGGGCTTCTCATGGTGGTGGCTTCTCTTGTTGCAGAGCACAGGCTCTAGGCACGCGGGCTTCAGTAGTTGTGGCACGCAGGCTCAGTACTTGTGGCTCATGGGCTCTAGGGTGCAGGCTCAGTAGTTGTGGTGCGTGGGCTTAGTTGCTCCGCGGCATGTGGGATCTTCCCAGACCAGGGCTCGAACCCGTGTCTCCTGCATTGGCAGGCGGATTCTTAACCACTGCACCACCAAGGAAGCCCTTTCTTTTTTTTTTTTTAAACGCTCTTGTTTTTTTCTACTAATTTCTTCCTTTTTCTTCATCTGCTTTTTTTTTTTTAATGTTTACAACATTGAGCCATCTGCATATTTTCCTGGATGGACACCCAATTGTCCCAATATCATTTTTTCAATAATTATTCAACCACTGGTTTGAAATGCCACCTATATCATAAATAACTCCCCATAGATATTTGGGGTATATTCTATTCAAATGAACTGCTTTTACCTATTTCAGCACCAGTACCAAACCAGCTAAGGTAATGTAGCTTTATGACTTAATTATATTTAATTTAATATTTGGTGGGCATACCCTTCCTTCTTCGCCTTTTTTTTTAATTAATAAAAACTTCCTAGATATTCTAATTTTGTTTATTTTTTTCAGGTGAGCTTTAACATTATTTTCACAACTGCAAATTGAATGTCCCCAGAGTAAACTGGTTTGAATGAAGGTCCTCAAAAAGGCTGGGACATCACTTGGGGATCCATGCCTGCTTGAGGGACGGAGGCAAAGTGAGCTTGGAAAGGGAGGGCTGGAAGGCTGGACCACAGTCCTTCCAGCAGAGCCTGTTAAGTGGCCACGCCAAGAAGAAGGACCTCACAGGCAAGAGCTGGAGCGAGGAGTGGCCAGGACAAGGGAGCCTTGCTGAAGGCAGATCAAAGGCAGGCATGAAGCAATTGTTCTTCACAGTTGAGTGACAAAAGCGAGAGGAAAGCTAGGTGACAGGAAGACCTTGGGCCAGCCTTCTAAAGGGCTCTCTCCAGCACCCAGCCTTGGCCTGACACAGAGAGGATGCCCAGCAAATCTGTCAGGAACAAATAAGTGTGTGACAGCTAAATCCAGGAGGGCAAGGGAGGAGCAGGGGCCTGGAGGGAGGACCAAAAGGGTGAGAGGAACTGGTGGGTATGTGTTCCAGAACGGGGAAGCAGGGGAAGGAGGGCAGGTGTACTTTTTTGAGGCCACCGTGAGACTATCTGCCCTGAGAATTACAGCAACACACTCAGGAGGGGCAGAAACACCCCACAGAGATGTGGCTGGAGAGAATCACTGACCATTCCTGCCCCTCTGGGGACCCCCGCCCCAGCCTCCCACCCTCACTCAGGGGAGGTGCCAGGAGAGGTCTGTGGAGCAGGTGGGGGTCTGGCTTTGGACACGTGTTCCCATAGGAGTGTGTTCCACGTGGTTGCTGACCCCTGTGACAATCAGAGCCAGGGCGATAACGGCAGAGAGAGGGAGAGTGAGAACCAGGTGTGAGGTCAGAGGGGCTCATCTGCTCCCAGCCCTGCCACCCATGAGCCATGTGACTTCAGCCAAGGGAGGGACCCTCTGAATAACACTTCACGGGAATTAGGTGACACAGCAAATATAAAGGGCCCGGCACATAGCAGGTGCTCAAGGGATGTTAACCAGTGTCCACCCCAGCCCTTCCTTGGCTGGCCTTTCCAGTTATAGCTGGAGTATATTAGGAACTAAATTGATTTCTGCATAGAAGTTTTTTTTTTTGGCTGTGCTGTGCAACTTATGGGATCTTAGTTCCCTGACCAGGGATTGAACCTGTGCCCCCTGCAGTGGAAGCGTAGAGCCCTACCACTGAACTGCCAGGGAAGTCCCCTAGAAATGTGTTCTGAGATCCAAATTGTTGATTTATCTAGCACCTTTGGAACCTCACCAACTCCTGCTGTCTGCCCCCAAAACAGTCCTGAGTCACCGACAGCATCCTGAGTGGCCTGGCCCTGGTCCCATCCACTGAGGTCATTCTTAAAGATCAAGGATGCACCCCAATGTTCGCTGCAGCTCTATTTACAATAGCCAAGACATGGAAGTAACCTAAATGTCCATCGACAGGTAAATGGATAAAGAAGATATGCTATACATCTATTCTATATACAATAGAATATTACTCAGCCATAAAAAAGAATGAAATAATGCCACTGCAGCAACATGGATGGACCTAGAGATTATGATACTAAGTGGAGTCAGACAGAGAAAGACCAATGCCACATGATATCAGGTATATGTGGAATCTAAAATATGATACAAATGAACTTATTTACAAAACAGAAACAGACTCACAGACATAGAAAACAAACTTACGGTTGCCAAAGGGGAAAGGGGGGAGGGATAAATTAGCAGTTTAGGATGAACATATACACAATACTATACATAAAATAGATAACCAACAAGGACTTACTGTGTAGCACAGGGAACTCTACTCAATATCTTGTAATAACCCATAAGGGAAAAGAATCTGAAAAAGAAAAAATATATATATCTGAATCACTTTGCTGTACACCTGAAACAAACACAACATTGTAAATCAACTATACTTCAATTAAAGGAAAAAAGAGGTAGTGAGACCCAAATGCTGATGGATTGTTTAAAGAGCGGAGGCCACAAGGCACTGGCTGAGGGGAACACATGAGTGACACTGACCACATTTTACAGACCAGGAAGTAAGCCTGAGGTATGAGCGCTACCATGTGCTGGCACCATGCTGAGCCTTTAAAATGGTCACCTCCGAGTTCTCACAACCACCTGTGTGTACTGCGGGGGGAGGTGAGTATTTTTGTTTTAATGGCAGGGGGAACGAAGGTGCACAGAAGTGTCTGGAAGATGCCAGAGCCAGGAAGCAGATGCTCCATTTTTATCCTTCATCATGTGGCAGGCTGGCTCACACAGATACATCAGAATGACCCTCCTGGGACTAGCTGGAACACTTCAGGCCCACAGCCACCGTCCCACCTGGGGAGACCCTGAAGAACTCAGCCTTTCGGGTCCCAAAGAGAGAGAATGGGTCAAGGAGGCACCCAGCTACTTCCCTGCTGCTGGAGTCTGTGTGTCACAGCCCTGCTGCTGTCCCTGGGCCTGGTGAGCCTTTGCTCAGGGACCCTGGTCGCCAGGCAAGAGGCTCTCCACTGTCTGGATTTGGAGGGGGACCGACACTTGAGGGAACATTTCCCATTCGCTTTTTAAACTCTCGTCAGTGGGGCTTGGAGGACGGCAGGGATTTGCTTCTGATGCCAGGGTTAAGGCCTGGCAGAAGGGCAGCTGGGGAGGCCCAGTCCACCAAGGCCAGATGATTCCTCGTGGCTACTGCTCCCTCCCTGTCCCTTTACTCCTGGCTCAATTCCCCCACCTCTGCCCCTGTCCCAAAACACACACGTTTCCCTCCATTTCAAACTGCAGACTTCCCAGCACATCCCTGTGCTAACTCTATGGAAAAATGGGTGAAGAATTTTGAGACTTTTCTGAACTTATTTACAAAACAGAAACAGACTCACAGACAAACTTATGGTTACCAAAGGGGAAATGTGGGGCGGGGAGGGATAAATTAGGAGTTTGGGATTAACAAATACACTACTGTACATAAAGTAGATAATCAACAAGGACCTCCTGTAGAGCACAGGGAACTCTACTCAATAATCTGTAATAAGCTACATGGGAAAAGAATTTGAAAAAGAATGGATATATGTATATGTATAAAGGAGTCACTTTGCTGTACACCTGAAACTAACACAACATTGTAAATCAAATATACTCTAATATCAAATAAAATTTTAAAAATTAAAAAAAAAGCAAAACAACAATTTAAAAAAAAAATTGAGACTTTACTCTTCCTTCTACCTTACCTAGCAGCAACATCTGCCTCTTCCCCAGCCTGCTTATCTTCAGTCTCAAGGTGCCTTTTTCTGGAGGCCGCTTTCCACTTTCCAGAACCCGGAGAGTGGGTTTTGAGGATGTGGCTGTGCCGCTGGGGGGCGCGCGGCTCCCGCTAACCTAGAACCTGAACCCCAGACCTGGGCGGGTAGGAGGTGGGGGCTGGGGGGTGGCGAGTGGCCGGTCCCCTCCCAGGCCGGAGGCCAGGACGGGAAAAGTGGGCCGCGAGGGGGCGCCCGACGCCCACCGGTACCTTTCCACCGCGCCCCTCCCCCCTCACCTCCGAGAATGTCCGGGGGGTGCAAGGAAAGGAGGAGAGAGGTCTAAAGGCAGGTGGATGGATGGAAACAGAAAAGGCGGGAGCAAATGGGGCTCTGAAAAGGAGAGGAACGTGGAAAGCAAATAAATGAGGACAAAACTCGAGAGGACACGGACGAGGGAACCTGCGGGAAGAGGGGCACTAACAGGGTGGCTGGGGCCTACGTTCGGGGCCTTTCTGCGGGGCTCCCCTCCCCCCATTCCCCAAACGGGCCCCGGAAGGGACGGTCTGGGCCGGCGGGCAGCGGTGACGTCAGGCGCTGGCACCCGCCGCACTCCGGCCCCGAAACTCCTGGTAACCGAGGACGCCGGCGGACGGGTTGCGGTCCTCCGGGCGACCCGCGCACCCCCGCTGCTCCGGGCGCGCTCCCGCAGCCCCGCACACGCTGGTGGGCGGCCTGCGCGCCCCCGCACCCTGCAGCCCCGGGCGCGCTCGCGTCCCCGCAGCCCCGCGCGCGGAAGGCCCCCGATCTCTGGGTGTCGCGTGCCCGGAACGTGACTCAGCGCTTTTTCTGCGCCTAGAGCGCCCTGACCCGTCTGGCCTTGGGCTTGGGGGAGTGGAGACCCCAGCCTCAGGGATGGACCCACCCGCATCCTCCCTCTGCCTGCTGGCAGGGGCCTGCCTGGAAGCGCCCTCACATAGGCCTCCCTGCTAGGCAGGTGAATCTTTGTGGGGAGGGGGCAGGTTCAATTGTTTTTTTCATTAACTGCAGGGGCTACTGTAGGCATGGGGAGAAAGAGAGGGGAGCCTGTCTTAAGGGGTCCACAGCCTGCGCAGGGTGCACTGGACCCCTTCTGCTGGCTTTTTAAAATTAATTTATTTTCTCCAGTTTTATTGAGAAATAATTAACATACGTCACTCTATAAGGTGTTGGGACGTCCCTGGTGGTCCAGTGGTTAAGACTAGGCACTTCCAATGCAGGGGGTGTGGTTCGATCCCTGGTGGTGGAGCTAAGATCCCACATGCTCTCCGGTGCAGCCAAAAAACCCCCCCAAAACAAAGGGTGTACAGCAAGCTGGTTTGATTTACACATACAGTTGATCCTTGAACAACAGGGGTTTGAACTCGGGGGGTCCACTTATACCTGGATTTTTTTCAATGAGTACATACTACGGTAGTACACAATAGTACTGTGGATAGGGAAGGCCAACTGTAAAGTTCTGTGTGAATTTTCCACTGCCCTAGGGTCAGTTCCTCTAACCCCTGCTGCTCAAGGGTCAACTGTATTGTGAAATGATTACCACAGTGGGTTTAGTTGTCATCCATCATCTCAAATAGAATCAAAAGAAAAGAAAAAAAAATTCTCCTTGCAATGAGAACTCAGGATCTACTCTGTTGACAACTTTCCTGTCTATCACATAGCAGTGTTAACTAGAGTCATCATGTTGTACATTACATCCCTAATTTTTTTTTAAAACTTATTTGGCTGTGCTGGGTCTTAGTTGTGGGATCCTGAGTTGCAGCACGTGAACTCTTAGTTGTAGCACATGGCATCTAGTTCCTTGACCAGGGATCAAACCCGGGCCCCCTGCATTGGGAGTGTGGAGTCTTAGCCACTGGACCACCAGGGAAGTCCCCATCCCTAGTTCTTATTTATCTGATAACTGGACGTTTGTACCCTTTTAATCACCTTCCTCCGATTCCCCCTCCCCCCATCCCTGCTTGTTGTAACCACAAATATGATCTCTTTTTCTTTGAGTTTGGTAGTTTTTCTAAATTCCACATCTAAGTGAAATCATGCAGTATCTGTCTTTCTTACTGGCTAAGTTTGCGGGTAAGATAGTTCTCTAGGAAATATCTGGGAATTTGGGGTGCACTGCTGGCCTGTGGAATTCAGGCCACAGGAGGGACAAAGGTCTCCAGGCCTGGCCTGGGGGAAACAGTGTTCCCAGACCCCTGGGCAAATCAGGGAGACTTTGGAGGGCACAACTGTGTGGATTGGATTTTGAAGGATGGGAAGAGGGACCCCAGGAAGAGGGCCCAGCCTTATGGCAGCTGGGAAGTAGGCAGGGTGTCCAGAGAGGAGAGTGGCTGAGTGGCCTCTGGGACCAAGCATCGGCTAGGGTTAGACTGTATTTGGTGAGGTGCCTCAGCAGGGTGGCCTGGGGCTGGGACCTAAGTGAGCAGGCTATGGTCATGACCTATATGATAACTAGAGTGGACACAGGGAGATGGCAGTGAGAGAAAATGGCGTTGCTCAGGTAGTGGAGCCCGGGGTGGGGGGGGACTCTAGATCTGCTGGCTGGGAGGGAGGGACCACAGGAAAGTCCTGCCAGGAGCAGGCTGAGTGCCAGTTCTTCCCCCAAAGGTGCTGAGGACAGATGGATCCTGCCTTTGCCATGGGAAACCAGGAGGCCTCCTTCCCTGACTTGATAGCTGCCCTGAGGCAGGGGATTGAGTGAGATGACCCTGCCTGGGAAGGGGGACCTCCCCTGTGCAATCTTTTTTTTTTTTTTTTTTTTTTTTTTGCCTGTGCATGGCTTGGGGGATCTTAGTTCCCAGACCAGGGATCAAACCTGTGCAGAGTCCTAACCACTGGACCACCAGGGAAGTCCCTGGGTGCACTCTTGGGACCCACTTGCTCTATGCGTTTGGTCTTCTGTTGTGTGCATGCCCTCCACACCCAGTGGAAGTGTCTTCCCATCTGTCTGAGATTTGTTGAATGAGTGAATGAGCACAGAGACCAGTGACGGGCACATGCAGTTCTCAGTGTACACCACCGGCAGGGCACCACACACAATCACATCTTCAGCAAGGGCTTTTTAATAAGGCCAAGGAAGAGGGGTGAGCTGGGAAGTAAGGCCTGGGGTCCCTGAGGGCAGGGAAGACAGGCCGAGCTGCCTTTCCTCTGGCTCTCCACTGTTTGCCCAGCTCAGAGTGCTGGCTTCTGGATCTAAGTCACTGTGAGAATTGGGGCGTGCACTCCCACCCCCTCCATCTGTTCCGCCATGCTCTGTTGAGCACACACCATGTGCCACTCCCAACTCCTGGCAGGTGCCATGGAGAACCAGGCACTGCCTCTGACTTCCTGGAGCTCCCAGTCCAGCAGGAGAGGCCCATGCTGCCAACATGGTGAAACAAAGGGCGCTGGAGGATGGCAGTGGGTGGAGAGGTGGCAGATGTCCAGATGGGTCCCCCAGCAAGTAGTGCCCAGGAGAAGCCAACCTCATCTGTGCTGACATCCTCAGAGCTGGGTCCTCTCTCTGTGCCTTAGTTTCCTCTTCTGCAGGTGATACCAGAAGGCTCCTAATCCTTCCTGCAGATTAAGGTCTAGGCCTCTATGACTGAGGACCATTCCAGCTGCCCCCTCGCTCCCGCAGAGGGAGCAAACAGACCAACGTTGCCCCTTCATCCCCCGGAGTCTGGGCTTGAAGATCCTGGGGTCTGCCAGAGGCCCAGCCAGCTGATGTGGTGGGCTCCTGGAGCTCAGGGCTCAGCCCAAGACCTTCCCCAACAAACCTGAATTCCAGACAGCAGCCAGGAGCCCCGAGTTGGGCAGTCTGTGCTGGCAGCAGGGGAAGGGCATGAGCACCGGGCAGGAGGAGGACAGAACCCCCAGAACTTGTCCTCTGACCTTGAGTCATGCAACAGACTGCTGGGGTGAAGAAGGAAAAGGGGTTGTGATGGAGGTCATGCCCCAAACTGAGTTCTAGATCCACCAAATAAAAGGGTTCAGGGTCAAGAGCGGACCGTGGTGGGTGGGCTTTCCAGAACTCTGGCCAGCTGGAGGCAGAGCCATTGGCTGGGGACACTGCTCCAGCCTGCCCCACCCTTCCGTGAGGATGTGGCCCCGCTGGTGCTGTCCTCAGTTCGGGTACCAGTCTGGGGACCCCAGTATGTGTAACCAACTGCCTTCTCAAGCAGAAGTGCGAAAAGGGTTGGTGTGAGTTCTACCAGGATGTTAGGGTCCTTCCACCTAGAGGACCACAGCTGGGGACTCATGATGGGACCCTGAAACTAGGTCCTGAAAAGTTACGCAGGTGAAGTGGGAGGGTGTTCGCGCAGGGAAGAGGGCAGGGGTAGGAGACAGAGGGAGGAAATAGTGATTCTGGGCGATACATCAGTGTGACTGATCACGGAGGGAGGGGTAGGTGGGAAGATGAGTGGCGAGCAAGGGCGGATCGTGATGGTGTTTAGAGTCTTCTGTAGGCGAGGGAAGTCATTGTAGGGTTCTCCACAGATGAGTGACGTGGCCGGAAGTGTACTTGAGAAGAGTCTCACTAACCCTCCCCTGCACTGAGCCAGCTAGCTGGGTGTCCACCTGCATGCCCTTTCCCACCTCCTCTCCTTCTGCCTGTAACTCCTGTCCTCTCTGCATCTTGCTGGATACCCCCTGCTGACCCTTTTACGAATCAACTCAGCATAGTCCAGTGAATCATGGCAGCTGGGCCGCACATGTTTATGTCTTCTCTTCCCAAGCACCCTTCAAATGAAAAGGATTTTTAAAAAAAGCCCTACTACAAAAAAACCCTGAGACTTCTCTGGCGGTCCAACGGTTAAGACTCCGCACTTCCAGGGGGAAGGGTAAGCTGTGACAAAGTGAAAGAGCGGCATGGACATATATACACTACCAAACGTAAGGTAGATGGCTAGTGGGAAGCAGCCGCATAGCACAGGGAGATCAGCTCGGTTCTTTGTGACCGCCTGGAGGGATGGGATAGGGAGGGTGGGAGGGAGACGCAAAAGGGAGGGGATATGGGAACATATGTATATGTATAACTGATTAAATTTGTAAAAAAAAAAAAAAAAAAAAAAAAGACTCCGCACTTCCACTGCAGGGGGCCCAAGTTCAATCACTGGTCGGGGAACTAAAATCCCGCTTGCCGTGTGGTACAGCAAAAAAATACAAAACAAAACCAAAAAAAAAAAAAAAAAACCCTACAAAATACCTTGTACAAGAATGTTCATAGCAGCTTCATTTACAATAGCCCCAAACTGGAAGCAGCCCAGGTATCCATCTAGTGGAGAATGGATAAACAAATTGCTATAGTCATCTGATGGAATACTACTCAGCCACGAAAAGGAACAAACTACTGATGCATGTGACAACGTAGTTAAATTTCAAAAATAATATGTTCAGTGAAAGAAGCCCAACACAGAATAAAAGTGTATGATGCCATTTATATGAAATTCTAGAATAGGAAAAACTGACCTATGGCAGTAGAAATCGAATTGTTGCTTGGGGAGTGGAGGGGCCAGGAGGGGCTGACTGGGCTCTGCTCACACAGTGTGGTTCCTTTTCCAAGCTGAGTCTCCTAGAGCCATCCTTCATTACCCAGAAGCCCCTCAGCCACCCCTCAACGGTGCCACATGTGCCTCCAACTCTCTGTACCCCCAGCCGAACTCCCCCCCTTCCCTTCTCTTTCATGCTGCATTCCCCACTCAGGGGACGATGGCACCGCCGGCCACCAGTCCCCAGTCATCTCTTGTTGTGGCCTCCAAGCCCTGAGAAAACCCCTCTGCCTGATCGTGGGAGTGAAATTGGAGAGTTGTCCTGGCAAGACCACGCCGCCACCCAGCTCAGTGGGCTGGGAAGTCTCTCTAAGAACAGGTCTCACCCATCTTTGTGTCCACGCAGACTCAGGTCCACAGGCGAAAGGAAACATTGACCAAGCAACCAGGTGAGGACTGACCAGGATTTCCAGCACCTGGGACCCTGGCCTTCCTCCTCGCAGCTGGGAATCCCCCTGAGTCCTGCCAGCTGGAGGCAGACATGCCGGCGGGGCTGGCCCATTGCAGAGTTTCAAGGGCCAAGGCTGGCCTCCCCTTGTTCCCGTTCCTCCTCTTCGTGTCCCCGGCTCCTGAGTGCCCTCCCATGTCCCTCCAGATCTCTCCTCCCTCCTTACTCCCATTGCGCTGCCCTCTAGCTGGAGCCGGAACCAGAGGTCCCCACAATCCTCTTGTGCATCCCGGCACAGCCCCCGCCCCTGCTACTCCTCATCCCACCCCCGCCCTGCCACCTTCTTCTTCCCTCTGCAAGCAAGAGGCACTGCAGAGTGACTGCTGCCCTGGGCTGGGGCAGAGCTCACCCTTCCTGCCTCCTCTGAGACCCTTTGCCTCCTGCTCCCACCAGAAGGGTCCGTCCTTGCTCTCCCAGCATCCCGTCTCCCCAGCATCTGCAATTCACCCTCTCCCCGGGCTAGCCCCTTCCTTCCTTCAAGCACACGCAGGTCACCCCATCTTAAAAAAGGTTTCCTTAGGGCTCCCCTGGTGGCGCAGTGGTTGAGGGTCTGCCTGCCGATGCAGGGGACACGGGTTCGTGCCCCGGTCCGGGAGGATCCCACATGCCGCGGAGCGAGCGGCTGGGCCCGTGAGCCATAGCCACTGAGCCTGCGCGTCCGGAGCCTGTGCTCCGCAAAGGGAGAGGCCACAGCAGTGAGAGGCCCACAAAAAAAAAAAAAGCTTCCCTTGGTCCTGTCTTCATCACTGCCCGCCCTCTCCTCCCTTTCACCCTGATCTGAGCTCGGAGTTTGCTGCCTGCTCTCCGACTCTGGGTTCTACCCCTGTCGTGCTAATGAAATGCCCTGTGGGAGGCCACAGGCCTTCCCTGGGCGAATGCTGGCTTCCTTCCTTCCGGAGCCCACTCTGGCCTGTTGACTCTCACTGCAGGCTCCGTGGGGCGGGGCCAGCCAGGAACAGGTGCGTCCGTGTAGGTGTGTGTAGGGGGCGAGGAGGGGGGGAGGGGTGGGGGAGGGGGCTCCCTCCTGCCCTAATGGTGGCCCTTCTCCAGGTTCCTTACTCTCTGCTGTCCTCTCTGGTCTCCCTTCTGGAAGAGTCTGTGCACCTGGGCTGCAGCCTTTACATTCACCAGGTCCCTTGGGACTGTGTCTTAGTCCTGGCTCTATCTCCTTCCGGTTTTGAGCATCATGTTTGTTCGCCAACAGATTCCACCATCTCCACTGCATAACCTGGGGTGACCTCCACAGGACAGGACTAACTCCATTGTCATCTCCCCCCTCCCCCAAATGGCTCCACTTCATTTACTAATTCATATGGTTATTCATTCCCTGTGAATTCAGCACATGTCTGTCACTCTCCACACCTTCACACGGTCCTCCATTTCTCCAGGTGGGATTCATTTTCATTTTGTAGCCACATCTTTGATTGTCACTTATACCTGTCTCTTCCCAAGTCCCTTTGGAGGTCACCACGGGTCATCTTCGTAGAGGAGTCTGGGAGGCGACTTGTCCTTCAGATAAAAGCTTCCTGGACCCAAGGGTGGCAGGGCCTTTGAGCTGAGCATTTGGGTGGGGGACCAGGGTGGGGTTTGCCTTCTCTTTGTGACCCACTTCTCCCTGCATGGAGGTCGTTGGGCCTAGTTGCTGTTTCTCTTCCACTTTGCCTGGGAGACCCTTAATCCCCCTCATAATAGAACCCACACATGAAATAGAGCCAGGGAATGTGGCTGGGGGTTGAGCCCCAGCCCCCTGTGAGGTCCGCCCACCACACCTGGACACCCCACCCTTCTCTCCAAAACTGGCCTTGAACTGTGGGCCCAAGCCCACCCGGCCCTGTGGCACAGTGTCAGCTCTGGGCCCAGCCTCCTGGGCCATCTCCATCAGGCCAGGCTTCATCTTTAGCCAAACAGCAGGCACCAGGGGCTCTCGGGCCCCTCACAGAGCTCCCAGCCCCAGCTTGGACCCTGAGTAGCTGGGCTCCACAGCTGTCGAGCTCAGTGACCCCAGGGCCTGTCCTGGTGTACAGTGGGGTGAGCCCAGCAGGGACAGCTGAGCTGGGCACAGCTGTGACCTGGTGACCTTGTTGTCGGGTGCAAACATGTCAAAGGCCATTTGCTGACCCTGTGGACTTGGGTGGGGTAATAAAAGATATGCGTGTGAAGGGGTTGAATGCTGGTTTCACAGCACCAACCCTGCATCTCGGGCCTCTGTGGTCCTTATCCCCAGGGCCTAGGCTCCAGGGGAGCTGGGGACCACAAAGGAGCAGGTGAGAATGAGAAAGGCCAGGCCTCTCCCGCTGCCCTCCATCCCTTCCCTCTTGTCCCGGATCCCCCCTCCCTCCGCCCTCCCCTGGCTCACACCAGCCACACGCCCCACTCAAGCTTCAGCTGGCACTCAGGGCCCTACTCCCTCTTTTATTACCTCACACAAGCCCACAGAGTCAGCAAGCATGGCCTCTTAATTGTTTCCAGGACAGGGCAGTGTGGGGTTTCCTCAGAGGCCCCCCTGGCTGAATGCTCTGCACCCCTGGGGGCATCAGGAAGCACCCGGGGCCCAGTGACCGAGAACTCCTTAGTGTTTACTGTCTGCGGTCACATTTTTCCAAGGCGACTTGGCTGTTTTTCCACCTTTTGACGATCTGCTCAGCAGCTCATTCATTCATTCAATACTTAAAACGCCGGGCCCTGTGCTGGATGTAACAAATGTAGGAATGCGGCAGGTTATCTGCCCACAGGGGTCTGAAGACTCATGGGCTTCTGAGGCTGAAACTCTCAGAGGCGGGGTCTGCATGCCACCCTGCCCCTCCCACCTCCCCCCCCCCACAGTTCACTTTAAGCAAGTTGGAGGGAACTGGGATGCCGCTAGGGTTGGGGATAGGGCTTGGTACGCAGAGTGAGGCAGGAGCGGGGTGCAGGGTGGTCTGGGCAAGGGGGCAGAGCCACTGACAGAAGCGGGGTGGCTGGGTGAAGGGCGGAGACCAGTTGGCAGCCTCTCAGCCTCAGCTTAATTCCCTGGGCGAATAGCAGCCCTGGGAGGGCTGCCGGCAATCCACTGCGGCTTCAAAGGATCTTGGGGGCCGTGGGTAGGGTGGGATGTGTGCAAGCAGCCTGCGCTCCCCAGTTCCTGGAGCTCTTGCTTTCCTGGGAGCTCACCGAGCTGCTTCCTTCAAGGAGGAAGGGGTCTGGGGCTCGGACCCAGGCTGCTGTCCTGCTCTCAGATCAGCATCTGGGTGACAGGGCTCTGCTGGGAGCTGGAGTCGGGGGGCAGCAGCGAGACCTGCGGCCCTGTCTCCCGCCTTGGTTAATGTCTACCCCTCCTCCCCTCCCCTGTCTCTCAGCCTGGCTGGCTTCTGGGGGACCCTACCCTTCAGCTGCTCCCTCCCGGCTCCTGCACTCACAGGGAAAGCTCAGGCCCAGCATGCCAGTCACGGTGGCTCTGACCTGTCCCACCTGGGAGCCTCAGAGTGGGCTGGACACACGTGCCCCAGGAGGAAGGTGACCCCCCAGGGCTTCCATGCACCTCCTTGGCTCACACTGGCCAGCGCAGGCCCACCCTGGGTGGCCTCACAAAGCGCCCTCCCCTGTCCGAGTGCCTCCCCTCCCTTGTCACCTGTGTTTTCCTCTTCATCACACAAGAATGTCAGCAGGACCTTGGGCCCCTCTCCCACCCCATTGTTAATGCAGCCCCTCTCCACAGCCCCACCCCTGACAGGCCCAGGCCTGCCCCGCAGGGCCAGCCCACTCCCCCCTGCCGGGAGTCCAAATACACCTGTTTACCTTTGGGCCTCAGCCCAGGATGGAAGCTCGCCTGACTCCTGACCATCTCCTCCCACATGCCCTCACAGGCCTTCTTTCCTGCCCTCCAGCTCACCTGATTCCTTCTGCAAGTCTGGATCCCCAGTATGTTGAGGGGGGCAGAGGCGGGGAGAAGAGTGTTTCCTGCCCTCAGCTCAGCTCAGCTCTTCAGGAGGCCTGGCGCATTTGCTTCAGGCCAGCATGGAATCCCATCCCGGGGGGCCTTCCAGTCACTGGAGCTGGGGGTGGCCTGTCCCGTGGGCAGGCGGGGAGGGTCCCCAAAGACTGAGTTCCTGAACTTTCCCCCTCATCCCTTTCCTGGCTGGGGATACATGGGGGAGGGAGGATAGGGAAGAGGTGGAAAGTGAGGAGACAGAAAGCTGGCTTCTTGCTTTGGGAAGGGACTGTACCACACCTGAGGGTGAAGTGGCTGAAGGGCTTCTCACCTCAAAAGTGGAGATCAAAGGAAATGCGAAACCTGCCCAGAGAGCTTGAGTCATGGGCTCAAAGCCACACAGTGCAAAAGAGAAGGGACAACTCAGTGCAACATGGGGTCCTGGATTGGGATGCTGGAATGGAGAGGAGCATTACTGGGGTGACCTGCAAGAAGTGAAGGGGGTCTGCGGTTAGATGGGATTACCAGGTCAGTGTTAATTTCCTGATTGTGATGGTGGTACTGGGATTATGGAGGCATGTCCTTGTTCTAAGGAAACACACACTAAAGTATCTAGTGCTAATGGGGCAGCCTGTCTGCAACTTACTGTTAATGGCGCAAAATATATATCGACTGGGATTACATTGAATCTCTAAATAAATACGGAGTCACTGAACGTCTTTTTGAAAAAGCCACCCAGCCAAGGGCCGGGGCAGGGATGAATAGGAGGGACAGGATCCACTCACGCTTCCCGCCCCCTCCACCGCCAACCCCCAAACGCTGCCTGCTGAAAGAGTGTGTGAAGCCCTATGTTCCGGCCGCTTCAGAGCTCCCTCTTAGCTTTGGCTGCTCGTTGGCAGCATCCACGGACCCTTAAAAGTGCCAGTGTTTGGGTCCCAGCCCCAGAGACGCTAGTCCCAAGCATAGGGATTTTCAGGAGCTCCTGGTGATTCTTCCTGGCAGCCAGAAGCTTCTTCAGCCTTTCCTTACCTGGCAGGCAGTTCTGCCAGCCCCTGACCTTGCCCTTCTTCCCCCAGCATGGGCCCAGGCAGAGGGTGAGGAGGGGGGACAGTGACCGGCCCCACCTGTCAATCCAGGGTGTACCCCTTTTGGCGGGGGCTGGAGGCTGAGCCTGGGGACCAGTGGAGAGGCTGGAGCCCCCATGTTCCCCTAGTGCTGGGGAGCGTGGGGAGGAAGGCCGGAGGGTGGTGGGGAGAGGGAGGGAGTCGTTGCTTAGGGGGTGAAGGGAGTCTCAGAGGGAGGCTGGGGCAGCCTCCTCAGCAAGCGGTGGGAAGGGGATGGGCTGCCTCCTGAGCTCGGTAAGGCCCCAACCCGGCTGGCCCTGCAGTGTGTGCACCCTTCTGAAATATTTGGAATAATTAGCAAGTGAAAGCAGCAAGTTGGCGGGGGAATGCCAGGTTGGCCTGGAGCCAGCCTCGAGTGCAAGGAAAGAAAGGGGCTTCAGGAGAAAGGGGCCCGTGGAGGCTGGGCAGGATTGTGTAGGACAGTGCCCATTTGTGTGTGTGTGTGTGTGTGTGTGTGTGTGCGCGCGCGCGCGCGTGAGTGCTGGGGGAAGGGGCTGTGCACCACAAGGGCGTGCTGGCGGGGCCAGGTGCGGGCTCGGGGGAGAGATGGGTTCCAGGCAAAGCTGGGGTGAGGGGGTTGAAAGGTGCCTGCTGAGTGTCACATATTTGCTGTGCCTCAGTTTCCCCATCAGAACTCTGGTACGTTGATTCCTCACAGGCTGGAGCTGTAGGGTCTAGGCACCCTGTCTTCCGTCTGCCCTGATGGCCTCCCTCAGCCCCAACCTGCATTGGAGGGAAGGCGCTGGGAGGGGTGAATGAACCCCAGGCTGGCAAGTGGGGCCCCAGGGGCTGGGGCCCTCGGACCTCACACCCTGTCTCTTCAGGAAGGGACCAAGGGAGGGAGGAGCTGGAGACAGGCCCAGGCGAGGACCGCAGGCGAGTCTGGGCAGGCCCTCAAGGTGGGCAAGGTGGGGAACGTGAGCCGAGCCCTGGGCAAGCTCGGCCTTTGTGAGTGAGTCCCCAGGGCCAGGGAGGGGGCTGTGCCTCCTTTGCCGCCTGCTCCTGGGGGCTGTGGGTACGGTCTCCCCATTGCACATATAGAGGTGCCAAGGCCCTGGCTGCAGGGGACCCCCGAGGGCTGCCTCTCAGCCCCTTTCTCTCTGGGGACCCAGAGATCATGAGGAGTGCATCAGGGGACACTCTGCAGGCCTTTGGTGCCCCCCATCTTCCTCCCAGCCATTTCCCCTTGGGCCTTGGCCTCCCCAAAACTGGCCCATGCTTTTCCCCAGAGAAAGTTGCAAGCAGGTCCATTTTGAGATTTTTTAAAACTTTATTTTTAAAAATGTTTTTATTGTAAATAACTTTCTATGAAAAAGGTTAAATTGCCCGATGCGTTAGGAGAGTGGATGTGGGATGCAGCCCAGGGGGTTTATGGTGGAGCAAGACACTCCCCCACAGGAGTGCAAGCAAGGGCACGGGGCCATCCCCCCTTCCTGGTCCCAGTGGTTCTAGCAAGCACTGCGTCCCTCCCAGTTAAGCCTCAGCTATAGCTACACTCACTACATTCGTCTGTCTGTCCCCTTTCCCTCTGCAGCTTGGCTGCCCCAGCCCCTAACCCCCAGATCCCCAACTCCCCGCTGCTCTCAGCCTCAAGTTGGGCTCAAAGATTAGGGACACATACCCTCTGCCCCACCTCTAGGGATGAAGCCAGAAGATCCCAGAGGCCTTAGAAAATCTCCTGGCTCCACCCGGCACCCCGGCCTCGTTTCTGTCTCCTCTCTCTTCCCCCCTCCGCCTAGCTCCTCCTCACAGACTGCCGGGAGAGGCCTCTAGGGTGTTAATTTGCAGTCACCTAATCAGCATTTGTTGTACCTGGGAACTTTCTCTGGATAGAGACCTGGGGAGGAGAGCAGGAGAGAGAGAAGCTTCGAAGCTAAGATGTTCTGGGGTGGGCCCTGTACTGATGTTTCCAGCTTGGCCAGGGCCCCTCCAAGCCGCAGCTCTCATAGTGCAGGGCCCTTAGCGTGTCTCTGGGGCAGGGAAGAAGTGGATCAATGAAACACTGTGTGTATGGGGGGCTGGGGAGCGGAGGCAGCAATTTTGGTCCTGGGCCCCAATTCTCAGCTTGCTGGACTAGAATCTGAGGATGGCCTGGGCTGGGGGCCGTGTGGCCTCGTGGAGTGACCTGGCCCAGCCCCTGCCTGGGCGGTAGGGTGTCCATGGGCCTGCACTGGCGGGGAGGGGGGCAGTCTGGGTCCAGACTTCGGCGCTGTCTGGAGGTGGGGCAGGGCCTGGCTTCTTACATGAAGGCGCCCAGGCTGGCCCAGTCATGCAGGTCAGAGGCCAGTGTGGCATCCCCGGCCTCAAAGAGGGGCTCGGGGGGCAGGGAGCTACGGGTGCTCTCATCCCAGGGGTGCTGCAGGAAGGATGTGGCCAGGAGGGTCTCGTCGAAGTCCAGGCTGTCAGTAGCCTGATCCACTGGAGGCCCCCAGGTAACAGGGCAGTCGATGTGGTGGCCGTGGATGGTGAGGTCCACGTCCCCGTGCGAGGCGGGGCTCAGCGGCGGGCTCAGCTCCAAGGTCTCCAGCGTGCTCAGCTCCCCGCCCAGCGTGCCAGCGTCGAAGATGGCCTCCCAGTCAAAGTTGCCCTTGAGGGGTTCCAGCTCACCCTGCTCCTCCTGGGTCAGCAGCAGGGGGCTGGAGGGCCGTGGGACCTTGGCCACCTGCTTGGGCAGCGGCTGTTTACGCTTACGCCCCAGCCTGCCCTCGCCTGCACCCCAGCCCGCCTCCCCAGTGGCCTCCTCGAACTCCCGCAGCAGCTGCTGGGCCTCGGTGTTCACGGTCAGTGGCCCGGCCCATGGGGCGGCGCTGGGCTCCGGCGCGGCCTGGCGGGCAAAGGCCGGGTGGATGTGGACTGGGGGCAGCCGCCGCTTCTTGAAGGCCCCACTCAGCAGCCGCTCGGCGTACTGGGGGTCGATGCGCCAGAAGCCCCCCTTGCCTGGCTCATCCTTCTCCCGAGGCACCTTGATGAAGCACTTGTTCAGGGACAGGTTGTGGCGGATGGAGTTCTGGACACAGGGAGATAGGAGAGAAGGAAGACAGCTGGGTGAGTGGGTGGCGTCAGTGATGGGGGGTTCCTAGCGCCACTGCCAGTCCCACCACCACCTTCTCTCCAATGGGGGCAGGGGAGACAGAGGCGCTGCTCCGACCGGGAGGCTCTGGGACACCAGCCACGGGGCACCAGGAGCTGGGAGTGCTGTCGGGGGCTTTTGTTCCCTGTTGCCAGGATATCTGCCTGCTCAGTCATCCGAGCCCTGAGCCACAGGGTGGCTCTCAGTGCCACCCTGTCCAGCCCTCCCTCCCTTACCCCGCTGCTTGCGGCCTCTGGCCAAAGGCCTTGGCTCCCCCAGGGCCTGGACGGCCATCTCCCTCTGCCTGGGCCTGGCTGGCCTTCTCTGTTTGTGAAATGAGTGAGTGAGTGTGAGGGTGTGTGTGTGTGGGGGGGATGAAGTGTGGGAGGATCTGATGACTTGCCTTGTTTGTAGAGCCGGCTGCTGGCCTGGGCCCTCACCCACCATGTCCCCCTCCTCCCACCCCAGGCTCTGAGGCCTCAGTTGATTATTACCCAGACAAGAGCATAGCGCTCATTCCTGGGGCCTCTCAGGCTTGGGGTAGGGTGGGGGGTGGTGGAGGGTCTCTGCTTTCTCACCAAGGTTACAAATGGTACCTGCCCCAGGGTCAGGGCCCAAGCAAACGTGGAATAGCTGTGATCACAGGAACTCTGATCCTGTGACCTGTGCCACAGGGAAGGATCTGTGCATCCTCAGGGTCTCTGTCCCCAAGTAGCCCCCGATCCTGATGGTCGAAGATGCTCAGGACAGTGTGTGCCCAGCCTGAATCACCATCCTGCCTTGTTCATGCCTGGGTGCACAGTCCAAACCACGCTGGGGCACAGGGGTCTGGGGCCTGGTTGGTGGGGCCGGCAGGTGAGTAGTGCCCCCTGGCAAGACTGGGATGTTTACATGGTGGTCTGGGCCCCTTGGCTGCTCTGTGCCAGGTTCCGGAGACTTGGAACATGAAGCCAGTGTGGGAGGAAAGAGCCCCTGTGGAAAGCACCTGGCTGAGGTAATTGTCCCCCCAGGGAGGTTGATGAGAAGAGGGGGAGGAGTGTAGGCAGGAAACTAGGGAGGGCTTGGGGTAGGGGCTGGCACAGCAGCTTTCGGAAGGCCCCGTAGCCCTTCCACTGGGACACAGATGGCCTTCACACCCCGCAGCACGCCCCCTCCCCTCCCAGAGCCCCTCCAGCCAACTGAAAGCAGGCGGGATGCAGAGCCTGGCAGGAACGATGCTCTGCTTCCAGTCAGGCCCTGACAAACTGACCTTGAGGAGGGTAGTGTCGAAGAATTCTAGGACTTGGGACAAAAATGTGTCCCTCAGTCCATCAACCTACCCTGGGGGGCTGTGTCCACGCATAGTTCAGCCCTGGTCTTTGGGCTGAGCCTGCCGGATGAGTGACAAGTTCTTTCCACTTGAACCTCTATGTCGGCACCCCTACAGCCCTCTGAACATCCTCCCTCCTCCGTCTCTGAAGTCAAAGGGGCAGCAGTCCAAGCACTGGGCTCCCTTGAGGTCCTTCCTGGACGGCCTTCCTCTCTCGGGGCCCTGGCCGTACCGCGCCTACTTGGCCTGCGGATCTGGGATGTGAGTCCAGTCCGCGCGGGCATGGGGAGGGAGGGAGGGCCTCCCCTACCTGCCAGGTGGGATCAGCGTGGCGGAAGTAGCAGAAGTTGTCCGTGATCCACTTGTAGATGGCCGACAGGGTGATCTTGGTGGCCTTGCTGGCCTGCATGGCCATGCAGATGAGTGTGGCATACGAGTAGGGCGGCTTCACGTGCGGGTTGGTGGCGTAGTCCACGTCGTCGGGAGGCGGGGCCTGCAGCCCCGAGGGGGCGCTCCGCGACGTGCACGAGGACGTGGGCTTGCCGGGCGTGTGCGGCTGCTCCAGGCAGGCGGGGTCCGCCGCCAGGGGAGACCCCGGCTCGGCCGAGCCTGACAGCTCGTGGTAGCCGTGGGGGTCGGTGTCCCCCGAAGGCAGGGCGGGGGCCTTGGCGTTGAGAATGGAGAATTCCTGCAGCCACTGCAGGCTGGTCAGGCTGTCATCCAGGGCGTTAGACTCCTCCAGGCCGCCTTCCGGTCCGGCCTCCTCCGCTGCCCCTGCTCCCGAGACGCGTAGCCAGCTCTCCGCCATATCTGCGGGGACTCTCCGAGGGGGCGGTCAACATCCACGAGCCGAGCCGAGGGTGGCCGCCGAGCTCTCCGGCCCGCTGACTCCCGCGGCTTCAGTTACGCAGCCTCCCGGGAGCGTGCTTCCATCCCGCGATCCGGGGGTAGCCTCCTCCGAACTGAATGTGGTGCCTGCGGGGACCATAGCGGGAACTGAGCCCTCTTTCCCCACCCCCGAGGGGAGAGTGTGTGCGAGGGGGGAGGCTCTTACTAAAATCGTTCCTGCAGCTGGGGAGGATCTTTTACTGCCGAGGTCTGGGAAACAGAAGCTGTGCCCGGGGGTCCGACCCACACGGGGTTCGCCTCGCTCTTTTCCTCTTTGATCTTTTAGAGGAGACTTAATTAGCCAAACGAGGGAATAGTGTAGGGGCATGCGAGGCCACCCCTTTCTCCCTCAAAGCGGGAAATTAACCCCCCTCTCTCCCTCCACAACAAATGGAAATGGGGCGAGAGAGTCCAGGAGGGCAGTACGACGGGTCGGGGGGCGGGGGAGGTCGTCTGATCTTTGAAAAAGGATATTAGGATGGGGATTAAGGGGAAGGAAGGAAACAAAACAGAGAGTTATAAGGGGGCGGGAAGTGAGTGTCCCCCAAACGCCTCTAATGTCAGCCCCCGGGCCCACCACTTCCGTCGGGGACGGATGGGAGAGCGAGCTGGTACCGACGCCCTCCCTTCCCACGGCCTGCAGCCCTCCCCGTCCCTTACCTGGCTCAGAGCGCAGCCCGGGCAAAAGGAAGGTTCTCGAAGAAATTCCTCCCACCGCCCACCCTCACCGTGTCTCTCTGCTCCCAGCTCGACGGCCCAGCCAGCAATCCTCGTCGCCACTCACGCCCGACGGCGCCTCTCTGAAAGCCAACGGCCCGGGGACCGGCACTAAGTAGCCGCTCGGAAGGCGTCTCCTGCTGCCATGGCGACGCCCCGCCCATATAAACAGCTTCCGCTTCTGCCATTGGCCAGGGCGTCTCCAAAGAGACCGCGGGCTCTTACCACTCTCTCACGCGGTAACTCTCTTCAAAGTCCCTCCTGCCGTCCTCTCCCGCGCGACCCAGCCCCCTACCCGCCACCGCGTCCCAGCTCCGCGCATTCCCGCCCGAGGGCCCCGCGCAGGGCTCGGAGAGGCGCGCGGCTCGGCGCTCGCGCAGAGGCCCCGGGGCCCTCGGCGAGCAGTTCGCCGCGGGAACCGTACTCCACCCCACCCCCTTCCCATCTGGGCTGCTCAGAGGTGTCGACGGCTCCTGGGACGCAGCCCATGGCGCGGGGGCCAGGGCTGGGTGCATGCTTGGGGGTTTCCTTTCCTCTCCTCTGGGCTGCGAGTGGCATTTCCTCACGTTTCTGCGGCCTGTCCCTGTCTCCCGACCGAGTGTCGTCTTGGTGCCCGCAAGCAGGTCTGACTCTCCGATGCCACCTGCCGCTCAGGTCCGCAGAAACCGCAGCCCCGGTCGCAGACACCCCAAGGTGGCTAGGGTAATCCAGGGTTTCCCGGTAAGCGCTCCCTCCCCGCCCCGTCCTCAGCAAGATTCCCAGAAGCTGACATTCCAGAGGCTTCTTCGGAAGTGCTCTCCCTCCTTTCCAGATAGCCGAGGAAACAGAGCCGGTGGGTGAAACCCAGGAAAGCCGTGGACTTGCCAAATTCTTTTATTGGGGTCATTTGCCCCATTAATTTCACCAACCTTTAAGTGACGGACTAACGGTGGACTGTGGTCCTTCCTCCTCCCTTCCCCCAGCCTCCCTCCAGTCACCAGCTTTCCTGCTCTTCAATTATTGAGGAGCTGCAGTTGGAAGTTCTCCAGTTGAAGGGGGTGGGGGTGGGGGAGTGGAGGTGGGGGGGTGGAGGTGAGGGCTCCTTATCAGGCCTCTGCGCAGGAGCTGTGCCCGGGGGATGGTACACCAGCTCCCACCCAGAAACATGTCTTTCCCTCTACCCCTTGCCCTCTCTCACTCCTCCATGTCCAGCTTGTCTTGAGTAAAAGTATTAAAAGCGTGCTGGAGAAAGTCGGACAGAAACTTTCACAAATAAGCCAACTGCGCAGTTAACAGCTCTCCTTCCCTTGTGAAGTTTTATTCATTTTTAAGAATCATGCAGCAATCCATAAATATTGCATCCTTGACGTCCCCACTGTAGTGTGCCCATGAGTGTACTCCAGGGAGGGGTACACAGATGGCACAACAGTACACACATACTTACACACACTAGGTGTGCAGATCCTAAAGCAAAGTGAGCAAGCAGCATGCCAAGGTCAGGTGAACAGGACACAAACTCTCCCCAGGTGAGATGGCTTAACGTGTGTGGATCCGTGCCCAGGAGACGCCCCAGCGTGGGCATGACCTCTGGTGGGATGGGACTGGGGAGGAGAAGGAAAAAGGGCTCTGTGAGAAGGCTGGGATCACCACACCACCCGGAAGTGAGCTCATAGGTGAGCTCCGACCTGAGTGTGGCAGGAAGGAGCCCCAGGCCTCCGGTTAGTCTGTGTCCTTGTGTGAGAAACCAGGCCCCGTCATATTCTCTCTGGGTCAACTGCTAACAACATGACCAGCTCCAGATGATGACTGGGGCGGCTGCCCTGTTCCCCGACCAGGCTCTGTGCCCTGTTCCCTGATCCCAGCCCTTTTGGATGAGATATTTCTGCTCGCCAAAGAGCTAAATGAGGGCAAAGAGGTGAGGGGATGGGGGAGAGAGCAGGAACTGTCTGAAAAACAGGATTGAAGGGCCACTTCTCACCGGGTATGTCTTGGTTATGGAACCAAGGCCTTGAGGAATCTCTCTGAGCCTCTTCCTGGGAGAAGACAGACCCTCTAGAAAGGGTGAAGACAATGGCTTCCTCTTAGGGTACCTGGCCACTGTGGCGACTGTTTACCTGCATCTCCTTCATCTCAGGTAACACCACACTGTGAATACTACCTGCCGGGAGAGGAGGTGGATCTGTATGCCACCACCCCAGGCTAAGGGAGCGCCCCCTTCCCTAGTGCTTCTGGGGCTCAGACTTCAAGGAAATCATGAAGTGTGGTTATTGCTCGAATCTTCAATATGAAAGGGGCTGTAAGAATGTTTCGGGGAAAGAAAGGACATTAAATGGGGCCTGAAACAGCAGAGCCCACTGCAGCATTTCAGAGCGGGTGGACACGGGAACTCAAGGCAGAAGCTGAGATTCAGGCTTGGCTCATGTAGTGTCTGTCAGGACCACAGGCCTCCCCCTGCCCACCCCCAGGGCAGGATGTGAATCACAACCACCAGGCAGTGAGGGTCACCACGCACCTGGCGGCGCAAAGAAGCCACACAGGAGGTGCAAAAGATCCCCCGGCACTGGGCTCTCTTTGAGGCCTTGGGAAGGACCCTGAAAAGCTCTTCTAGGACAACAATTCCAACCACTAATTCAGGCCATCATGGTGGGCATAGCCTAGGGCTCTGTCACATCTCAGCCTCACAAACTGTTGGATCCCACTTTGCTTCTCAATCTCATGCTCCACTAAACAACCACCTCTTCCAAAAGCCAGCAGACAATGCATCTATCAGAGAGCTATGAGGAATCCATTGATAACACTAGTGTTGAGAGACGAACAGCCAACAGCTTACGATCTTGCTGTTTCAGGCTGTTATTTATATGCCCTACACTGGACTGAGGTGGGGTGGACATGTGATTTGAACAATATCTCTAAATCTCTGATGAGCCTATGGAAGGCAGGACCTCCCCCTCCCCCCATCAGGCTCAGCTGATCTGGAGGACAGGGGAGGAAAACCGGTGGGGTGGGGAGCCTCCCAGACCACCACTGACCCCAGCTCAGCCCTTCCCCCAACCTCCTTTGGGGTTCCTGGGCACCAAATGAGAACCACCGGTCCACCCCTCTCTCAGCCTATTTCTTCAACTATTTAAGAAAAGTGGGGTGGAGACGGGCAGCAGGGATAAGAATGCCACCTGACAGGGCGGTAGTGATGAAACGTGATAATATACGACAGTCCCTAACAAGTGCCTGGTACATAGAGGGGGTCAAAAATGCCTTTGCAGTGTCATCTTAGGATGGAGCCCCAGGCCTTCCTGAGTGCACCTGATCATAAAGAACTCCCCGGTAGGTCATCATTTAACTGAGGGGTTCTCAGATTCAAGGCCTCCTTCCTAAGCAGACACACGAGGCATAGCCTCTGCTACCAGAAGCAAGAACTGTTTTCCCAACCAACCTTCTGGTGGTTGCCACTGCTTCTTGTCCTTGAGAGAGGAGCTCCTAATGCATTTTGAGGGATACCCCACTTACAGTGCAATATGGCTTTCCCTTCTCACAGGAGTCATCCCCCAACGCCACCCCAAACTGCAGGTTTCAGATTGGTTATGATGTCCCAGAGACTAGAAAATGCCAGATGGGTGTTTGTAATGAAGTCACCCAAACTCTTGAGTCTTCTTGGTCTACCTCCTAAGGAGAAAAAAAAAAGATGCACAAGAAATAACCAATCTGTAGACCACAGCTCCACCTGAAGATCAAGATACAGTGGAAACATTCTAGAGACTCTCTGCAAAGGGTCTCATGAGCTGCAGTTCGAGTGGCTTTAGCCCACAAGGAGAAAAGAGGTTTCCAGTCCCTTCTGAGAGGGGAAGGATCACGGTTGCGGAAGAAGATGAGTCTGGGAGAAGGGTCAGGTGCCCTCAGCATCCAGCTTTCACCTGGGTCTAAAAAGTCTCCGTGTGTCTTGCTGAGGATGCCCAGGAGGTCAGTGGTGCCATGAGGCCAGGATGGGTTGTGAGAACGGGAGGAGAGCCCTGGTACAGGGGCTGAGGCTCTCAGATGGCCAAAGGACCCCACACGCAGAGCCTGTTCTCGGGGTCCTCCAGGCTGCCAGAAGATAAGCGTCGGCGCTGCGTGTTCCGACGACCGACCACGTTGTCATCAGCCTGCCAGGCACCTGAGAAGAGGAAAGGAAGGTTACCGGACCTTTGGTTTGGTCCAGATGTTGTATCTGGCAGGACAGTCCGGGCGTTTGGCACGAAAACTGGCAAGATGCGCATTACCTGGAACTCCCACAGGGTGCAAACCACAGCACGTGAAACTTGGGAGCAGTGGCGCCCACTGGGTGAGGGACAGTCATGGCCACTGTGGCCCACTGATGGAGGGACATGCAGGATGGTCCTTGTTTTGTGAGCTCGCCCTAGGATCCACTTTTGTATCTTTATTTGGTCTTGAAGTTTGCCTAAGTGTTACAGCGGACCAGGAAAAGAAACTGAGCCTGGCTGAGACTTTCACGAGAGCAGGAGGAGGTGAAGGGGAGGGAGAAGAGTGTGTTAATTTGGGCTCAGAGTTAGTGTTTGCTGTGGGGGCCAGGGTGGGGCAGGAAGGGACTGGCTGCCCAGCAGGGTGCCAGGGACCAAATGGCATGGCAGAGAACAGAGTGACGGCTGTTCCTCTCTTTCTGCACCCGAACAGCCCACCGAGATTTGCTATCAGCTGGTGCCACCAACCCCAGGAGACATTAGCTCCAGAGCTCTGGGGTCCCCCGGGTACCATCCACGAAACTCATCATCTTCCCCCCTTGTACTGCAGTTCCTGCACGAGAAGCACCCGCTGCCCATGCTGGAAACCCACTCTTGGTGCTTCTCTCTCCTTCGTGCTCTGTATCCAATCCATCATGACCTCCTGCTTGTTCAAGCTCTAGTAAGGTCTAAATCTGTAGTCAGAAAACCGGGGTACAGCCCCAGCTTGTAACATACTGACTGTGTGACCTTGGGCAGGTCACTGTACTTGGAGCCCTGGTTTCCCCATCCATCAGATGGGAGACGAGTACTTACCCCCCAGGGATTCTGTGAGACTAAGCGAGGCGACATGGGAGAGTGGTGAGCAGGGCGCCTGACTCACAGAATGTGCGCGACAACCAGCCGCCCCCCAGGCCTTGTTCAGGCTACACTCATCTCCCCCAAGTCGTCCTCCCAGCCCACAGACTGGCTCCATCTGATTCATTCCCCCCAGTGCAGCGAGATGCCCCTTTTGAAGGGAGAGGATGAAGCCCTAACCCCCTGAGGTTGGGGAAAGCCTTCCATCCTCTGGCCGAGGACTGCTGAGCTGCCTCTTCCAGCACCTGCCCCCAGAAGGCCCCCCCTGAAGCCAGATGGGGTCCAGCGTGCTCCGAAGTGCTCCCCCACTGGCCCGTACCACCACCCCATTTCTCATGCTGTGTGGAAATTGCTGGATCCTCCAGCACACGGTGATCTCCTCCAGGGCAGAGCCGAGAGCCATGCCCATCAGAGGGCTCAGTTCGTGGACGGAGCCGGCTGACCCTGGAGGGTGGGCATGAGGCTCACTGCGTCACATTTGAGGGAGGCCACTCACAAATGTCTGGGGTCAGCTTCAGGTTAGGCCAGCCCAAGACACGAAACCCTTTAATGGCAGAAACACTAGGATTAAGTGGGTATAAACTGTGTATACCCATAAATGTCCTGGTGTGCTAATCCACCCTAAGGCTCTAATAATAGTCTTGTGGAGGTGGACCCCAGGGGAAGGGGAGTGAGTGGGACAGGAAACGTTTAGGTATCTCTCACAGCCAGACAGAATGTGGGGATCTATACTCCCTGGGGGTACCGGAGTCCTGCACATGGGTCCACAGTGCTTTTCCCCTCTAAGGGTGACAGGATGAAGAGCAGGCAAGATTGCCCTTTTAAGTTAGGAACCCCCAGATGAAATAAGTTGTTCCTTCATTTTATATAATTTGGTAGATCTCATACTTATTCCTCTGTGTTTATGGGGCAGGACTCCGGAACTGCGGCTGTTTGGTAGGAAAGACCAAATGCAAATGGTAAACAGGAGAGAAGAGACACACACACACACACACAAAGTCAAATCAAAACACTGCCGCAGCCTCGCTGCCACCACCACTGGCTGCCAGGCTGCCTGGCTCTGAATTCATGAGTCCTTGCTACAAACACCACCGGTCCAGATTCTGAGCCAGGGCTGAAAACTGGCTCCTTCTGAAACAGCCTCAAGACTCAGACCTGAAGTCTCTGTTCTCCCCGGCTTCTTGGTACAGTCGGTGGTGCTCTTTCCTCTAAAAAGGCTTCTGCCAGACCCTCGGCGAAACCCTGCTGCTCCGTGCATCCTGGATGCAGAAGGTAAGCCTGGAAGGCGCAGGAAGACTTCCTGAGCGAGTGCTACCATTCTGTCCAGCCCTCAGCCAGAAAAGGGAGCCTGGAGATTCAAAATCCTTCACGGGAGGTAGAGAAAGGTAGTTCCCACTTAATTCCATCCTCAGGCTCAGAAACGGGGGAGTGAAGAGACCTCTAGAGGCAGATTTGGGGAGCACATCTAGGGGGATTCCACACACCTCTTTCCTGCCTCTACCCAGCCACTAATTAAATTTAAGGTCTGTAACAGTTCCACCATCTTGTAGAGTTTCTCTCCAGGAAAAGAGAAAGTTAATTCAGATTTTTCCTTAGTATCTGCGAAGCATAACCCTTCCTAGTGGCGTCTTAGTCTTGGGTTATTTCAGGTCTCCATAAGTACTTTTCTTTGTTTTGTTTTTGGCTGCGCAGTGGCTTGGAGGACCTTAGTTCTCCGACCAGGGATTGAACCAGGCCACTGCAGTGAAAGTGCTGAGTCCTAACCACTGGACTGCCAGGGAATTCCCTCCATAAGTACTTTTAGATTTCATCGGTATGCCCACTCCTGTCCAATGCTGTCATTTAAAAACATCTGTATCGCGCTTCCCTGGTGGTGCAGTGGTTGAGAGTCTGCCTGCCGATGCAGGGGACACAGGTTCGTGCCCCGGTCCGGGAAGATCCCACATACCGCGGAGCGGCTGGGCCCGTGAGCCATGGCCGCTGAGCCTGCGCGTCCGGAGCCTGTGCTCCGCAACGGAAGAGGCCACAACAGTGAGAGGCCCGCGTACCACAAAAAACAGAACAAAACAAAAACATTTGTATTTCCACTAATAAACTCAAATTATCTGTGCTTTTTCCCATCACACTCCCCAGAGCCTTTTCACAGAATTGTCACTGGTCCCCTGACCACTATCCTGCCGCCTGTGTGATACTCCATCAGATTCCTTGGAGCCCTGTCTACCTAGCACGGCCTCGCGATTCTAATCGGCTCACCACCTACAATGGTCAACTCAGATTTCCTCCCTTTGAGAACCTTGCAGAACAATCTCAGAACATACCATTGCCCCCACCTTGGTCTTGGGGCCAAAGAAGACCCAGAGGCTTCTTAGGGGAAGAGGTGCTGGAATGACACGGGTGCTTTCTCAGCATCACTCCCACAAGGGTGATGAGAGCAGCGAGGATGGGGACCTGAGCCATCCTTGCCGCCAGCTGGGGCTCCTGGCAGAGCACCTGTGGGCCTGGGGAGGGTGGACCATGGGATGCTCCCCGGGCTCCCTCCTTGTGGGCGCTCCGTGAGGGGAGTGGCATCCGTGTGGGGAGGGAAACAGCGTGGAGAGGGAGACCAAGTGCCTGAGAAGCTGTCCGGACGGCCAAGCCAGCCTGAGGCACCTCAGTCATAGGATGGAACTTTGAACTTACAGCTGAGCGTGGTGAGGTCTGTTGATTCCACGGGAACTACCACAGTGGATGCTCCTGTCATTAACCTGACATTAACCCGACAGATGCTTCCAGAGAGTTCCCCAGCTCTTTACTACCAGTGTGACGCTAACAGCAGAACCCGAGAAACATTTTTCCGAGAGCAGATGCACTTTCCTTCTCCCGTAAGAGCCCTTGAGACCTCGGGGTGAGGCTACGATGCGACCCTCAACTCCCTCTCCCGGCAGCCGCCACTGTCATTCGGTTTCATGTCTGGCCTGAACGGTGAAGCCAGTTTAATCTGAGAATGGCTGGCTCCCGAGATCACTGTAAAGAAGCCCAGGCATTGTTTTCCTTCCAGGTCTCGCTCCCCTGCTGCAATCCCAGAGTGGAATAAACATCCACCAGCAGGTTGGCCCGAAGGAGTTAGGGAGAGGAGCAAGCACAAGGCCTGGGGTCAGTTTCCAACAGCATGGGTGGCTGAAACAATTCCCAGGAGCTCTCTCTGCCAAACTCGGGGGTTGGTGGGCGGCCACTGCGGGGAGGCAGGAGCCTAGATTCCTCTCTTGAAGCCCAGTGAGCGGCTGGCCGGCACCGCTGCCCCAGACTCAGGGCGGAGTGAGGGCAGAGATGGCATCTTCCTCAACTAGTGACCAAAACAAATCCTGCCTGTAACCTTTGCCACAGAAGCATCCCTGCTTTTGTGGAACAGGGATTAACCTATTCTCACAAATATTTTTTTTCCCGGAAAATTTCAGCATATTAAATACAGGCTCTTGCCAGTTAGGAATGGAAGCCTCAGCGAGGGCCCCTCAGATGTGCGCGCGCCCAGCAAGCTTGGGGTTGGGTGTGGGTGAACATGAACTTTCACATGAAGTCTGGATAACCTAAATGAGTTTCAAAATAAACAAACTGGACAGACAGACGTACATTTGGCAAAAAGACATGAGAAACAAATGGACAGACAGAAGCCAGGTAAAGAGTGGGAAGGCAGGAAGTGAAGTGTACCCTGGACCTCAGCCGCTCTGGCCCAGGCCTGGCTGGGTCAACGTTAACTTGGAAGGGACCGGAGAGCCCCTGGGAAGGCCGTGGGAGGCGTCTCTGGGGATTACGGCTTCCTCCACCACAAGCCTGCATGGGGCCAGAGGGGTGAGGACCTGGGTCTTTTGCAAGCTGATGGAGAGTGGCAACCACAGGAGTTTGTGTCCCTCCAACACCTGTAGCCACGTCGCCAAGAGAGTAAAGCACTGGACCCACAACGGGACGTGGTTGTCCTGAAGCTTAAACATGTCCAGGGCATGTTTAAGAGATTACAAACCACGCAACATGAAGGCAGTCTCTGCCGTGAACCCAGGAGGGGCAATTTCGACCTAGTCCACCGGGCGAGACGTGGCTTTAGAGCCATGGTTGGTGAAGCCCTTGGTGAGCAAGGAGCAGAGGGACATCAGTGCCCAGAGTGTGACTGACAGGTGGGCTCCTCCTGAGAACTCATCCCGGATTCAGTTTAGTGTCATGAGAAGGAATAAGGGGCACGTTGATGGCCCTGATTGAATTTATAGAGTTAGGGCTCCAGGGAGAAGAGTCACCCTCGACCCCTGATCGTTCCTTTGGGATCCAAATCTAGGGAGCACAAGGCAACTGGTGGTAGCCCAGGGCTCACTGGGTCACAGAGCTAGTCTATAAAATGCAGGCTTTGAAATTCCTCTCTGATCCTAACTAACCACTCTCCTCTGAGGGGCTACAGGTTCCCTTTTCAAGGGCTCAGGCTCTCTTTCCAAGACCTTATCACAGAGGCGGTGTCTGCCTTAAACTGCCTGTTGATGGAAACAAGACCAGGCCCCCTGCCATGGGATCTGCAAGATCATGATGGAGGGGGCATGGTCAGGCCAAATTGGAAGGCTTTGGAGGTATTTTTGTGCCTTTCTCCATGCCCAAATAGATTCGCTTAGAGCAGAGTCGCTCTTTGCCCAAGGACTCTCCCGAGACCGCCTCACTTCCTTTCAGCAACTGGCTCCCAGCACCTTAGCAAAGCCCATGCCTTCTTGCAGGAACTGCAGGGCAGGAGATGGGTGTCCCAGGGTGAGAGCAGGGGTGCGAGCAGGGGAGCGTCTCCCACCAAGTTCATGTTCAGCAGACTGCCACTCACCGGGTAAGCAGACCTCAGAGCACAGCTTATTGTCCAGTGCTTTCACGCTGGCGATGTCAAAGTCATTGTTATTGTCACACTCCATACCTAGAAATGCGAATGTCCTCTGGCCTGTAACGGAGTTAAGGCAGTTAGAGAGGGCCTGGCTGTGTTTTTCTCTGCTTCGCTGTCCTTAAAATAAAAATCTTAAGGATGGAGACAAAAAACATCAAATCATATGTTAAAAAAAAGACAATAATTAAGTGGGTAGAGTGGACAATAAAGCAAACTGTGTGGGTACGTTTGTGTTCTCGCTCTGTTCTGCTCTGTTTCCTTAACTGGCCCCTTTCCAGCCTTCGTTCCTGGGAAATCAGACCCTGGGGAGGTCTGTGGGATTCAGACACGCAGACCCGGGCCCAGAGCAGAGCTAAGCCAGGCTGGAAGAGCTAGGAGAGCCGCGGGGGAAGTGACCCCAGGCTCCAGCCTGTGTCTGTCGGTGCACGTGGGGTGTGTTTATGACCACAAGGCTCTGCGAAATGACTAATACATAAAAAGGCAATTAAAGCTCTTTGGTTCCGTAATTTTGCACCTCAAATCAAAGAATCGCTTCGTTCGCAAAATTATGATTTATTTTCTTTGAGACTTAATTTGCTATTCTGAGTATGTTTTAAGAGGCTGACCAGAAACCTACAGTCATGTAAGATGGGAAGGGGACAGTTTTAGATGTTATTTTTTCAAGCCCCCCACCCGGTTTTTTTTCCTTGGTGAAAGGGAGAGGAAGAAACATACATCTACTGCGTACGGCATGTCAGGTGGAAACCACATATGGAATGTCAGGCGGAAACCACGTACTGCCCTGTGCCTTTTAGAAGCAAATATTCTACCGGGGACGACAATCACAATGGAGAACTCGGAGCCTTGCACTCTGAAGACATCAACCGAGGGGAGGTAGCGCCCAACCCCGGCTTGGTTGGCGCGCGCGTGCGGCAGAGGCACAGCCTGGGCGACCACCCCTCCTCCAGCACTACTTGGCCAGGAGAGAGTGGTCAAGTGCACATGCGCACCCCCTGCACACCACACCGCCCCCCAAGCAACTGCCATGGCCAAAGCAGAAGCGACTAGCGTGACATCTGCATCCAGGCTGGGATCCAGGTTTGCTCTGGAGGTTGCCCTTCTGTGGAGGCACCTCAGAAGAGCAGAGGGAAGAGACACCAGTTCCTGGGACGCCTGGTCCTACACTCCCAGGTGGGATTCCCAGCTCGCCTCCCCCGCCAACCCGCTTCCTTGCTCTATATGTAGGTCGTTCCTTCGCTTCTCGGCTTACTAGAAACAAAATTCTTCCGACTGAAGATATAATTGACCTTATTTACAAAACAGAAATAGAGTCACAGATGTAGAAAACAAACTTATGGTTATGGCGGGGGGGAAGGGAGGGGAGGGATAAATTGGGAGATTGGGATTGACATATACACACTACTATATATAAAATAGATAACTAATAAGGACCTGCTGTAGAGCACAGGGGACTCTACTCAGTACCCTGTAATGGCCTATATGGGAAAAGAATCTAAAAAAAGAGTGGATATACGTATATGTATAATTGATTCACGTTGCTGTACAGCAGAAACTAACACAACATTGTAAACCAACTCTTCCAATTAAAAAAAATATCTACTTGAGGCCTGAATGATGGTAAAGAGACTCGTTCCAATAGCCTACAAACACTAGTCTACGCTGAGCTGCTAACGTCTTTTCACCTCACCTTTGCTGTGCCGCCAGGGCTGTGATCCTTCTGCTACTGTAACATCAGCCGTTTTCTTCACTAAAGCAGGAAAACCTACTGCCTAACAGTCGGTTCCCCCAAGGGGAGGAAGCTGTTCTCCTGCTGCAGCTGAACTTTGGGGCTGCTAGAGCAGTTCTGTGAGACTCAGCTGAGAAGCTGAAGCAGGAAGGAAGGTGATGGCAGTTGCCCAAGAAGCTTCAGGATCTACTCAACGTAGATGGAGAACTACATGTATCTTCTGCAGCCTTGGCTCAGAGGCCCAGAAAGAGCCGGGAAGGCTGCTGAGGTCCTCAGATACCCTGCTTGCTTTGATATTCCATCAAGAAGACAACCTTTCCCCAAAGCCACACCCTTGAGCAGTGCCACCAAGTCACACCAGTGCCCCTTTCTGTACCCTTTAGAGAATACCCGGGAAAGAAATATAATAAAAGGGAGCAAAAGACCAGGTCTTTTACCATCTTCTTGTGTGGGTGATCCATCCTCTTCTTCTAGAACATCATTTCCCTAGGACAGAAGGAAGGCACTGTGAGTCCATAAAGCAGTGAAATGAGTCTACTGATTGTCAGAAGACAGAACTAATCACCCTCATGGTATCCATACATTTCCTGTCCGTGTGAGATGGCTGGGAGGCCCAGCAGAGGCAGATTTTGCTTGGCGAGGCAGGATCGGCCCGTAGGGACCAGGTCTGAGCACGTTACAGAGGGACCAGGTCTGAGGCACCTTACAGAGGGACCCTGGGACTGTCAGGAATAGCCTTGGTAATAGTTTAGCTCACACTGTTTCTCTCAGGTGGAAATAAAAGTTGTCAAATGAAAAAGCAAACCATGAGATCATAAAACTTTCAGGAACCCTTTAGGATCCCCAACCCCATCCAGATACTCCTTTGAGAACATCTGGCTCAAGAGAAAGTTGTAGAGTCCCCACTGGGAGCTGGGCATTCCATATACTTCGGCCACAGCTCCGTCAGAGCACTTCTCACGCTGCGTCATAACTCTGATTCCTCCATCAGACGGAGCTCCGGGATGGGTGGGATGGGTGGATTGGGGGCGTGGGCAGGCAAAAGCCATGTCACTCGGTCTTTGTGTCCCCCAGTGCCAGGAAGATGTGAGATGCCTGTGCCAGGTAAATACTAAGTGAATTGGAGGACAAACACCCTCTCAAGGGTCTGGCCTGGAAGACTTCCCTCTGGAACTCACCCCACGCCTATTACGCTGAGACCAGCGCCCTCTGCTAATCGGACAGTCCCTCTGCCTGCACCCTGCCTCTAACAGATCCAAGTGCACCACCTTGGAAGGCTTCTTCCAGAACAGCCCCCATCCTATTTGCATCCTCTGCCAGCGCCGGCAGTCCCTCTGACCGGGGAGGGGCACCAGCGTCCACCGTGCTCTTACCTCTGCATCCTGCTCTTCGGCGGCGGCGGCGAGGCCTGCAAAGTTGCAGTCTGGAGACGCCGCTGGCGTCACCTGCAAAGGAGCAACAAAAGTCAAGGTGCAGATGCCACTGGCTCTCCTACCCAGCTCGCCTGGCAGCAAACCCAAACCAAGTCCTCAGGACAGAAGTGGTGCCACACGGAAGATCACATCTGAGGGAGTCTTTGATTCAACGACACGGTACCCTGTTTTCCAGGGCTCCCCTCCCGAGCACTGGGGGGCTTTGCCGATCTCCCTGGCAGGCCCTGGACTGAGCTCCTTGGGACTCGAGTACAGAGCAGAGCAGAGCAGCGAGGGCGATCCCATGCTCCTCTCTTACCTCTGCTTCTTCTGAGGGGGTCCTGCTGGCGGCCCGGGGGCAGGGGAGAGCCTCCCCGTCCTCTTCCGTGCCAGGGGCGATGTAGGAGCCGGACATGGAGGAGACGGTGTCGGTGCTGATCTGGGAGGACACCATGGACATGACCGACTGGGCCAGACTGCTGCTGGCAGGGTCTTTGGAGACAGGAGTTGGAGGAAGGACACAGAGGTCAGGCCCGGCTGCTGTGAGTGCACTGGGAGCAGAACTCTCTCGCTGCACCCGGGCAGTGAGGACACCAGCGGCCTGGCCTTGCCCTCACCAAATAGGGTTTAGATGGAAGGTTTTCCAAGGTTTGGCTCCTTTATGTTTTAGAACTCCAAACTCAACCTCAGGGATGAGGGATTTGCTTTTCCCGGTCATAATGTTAAAGAAAACCTTACGACAGCAGGACTGGGAGTGAGATACCTGCTTCTTCCCCAGCTCAGCCGCTAGACCGCCCTCTCATTGCAAGGGAGCGAGTCTCACTTCCTCTCAAGCCGGGACCTATTTTGTCTGCCGCTTAGGTATTAATGTGCTGCTCCCCAGTCCATCCGGGAGGAAATATTAGAAGCACTATGGACTTGGCTGAGGGGGAAGGACCTGCAGTTGTTCCCGCCCACCATCATGTACCTTCTGGGGAGGAAATTGTGGAGGAGAGAGGCGTCCCCGTGCAGGACGACTGGTCAATAGCTCCTGACGATGACAAGGTCAGGTTCTCACTTTCTGGGGTGATGCCACATTCCTGGGGGGAAAGAAGTAAGCGCCAGTTAAACATGTTAGAGGGGAGGGGTCAGGGCAGGGGGCCCGGGCAACGAGGAGGAAAGGGGATCTGGGAAGGGCGGCAGGAGGCGACACGCAGAGGGAGGGCTGGTCTCTCCTCTCATCACTTCTATGCAGCCCTGACCCGGAGTGGCTGTCTCCCGGGGGGAGGTGCAAGCACATCCTGCCCGAGGCCCAGCAGCTGCTGGAGCCACACAAAGACGGCAGCTCAGGTGACACAGGTCACCCAGCAGCTATGACACGGGAACACCCCAGGTTTCCCCAGGATTAGCTCTCCTTCTTTTTTTTTTTTTTTTTTTTTTTTTTTTGTGGTACGCGGACAAACAGCTCTTCTTCTGAAGGGAGAGAACACAAAAACAGCGGAGGCCCCGGTACCTGCTGGGCTTCTCCTCTGGGATGGAGGGTTAGTTCCAGCTCGATGGATCTAATACAAACACCACCTGTCCCCCAGCCCACGCCCGGCACCCCCATCAGTTACCTGGGCTCGCAACCTCGGTGCACCCCAGGGCAGATGCTAAGGCCTACTGATTCTCTCTCTACAGCCTGTGTTCTCTCTTCCAGGTCTTCTTTTCTTAAAACCTTGGTTCATGGGCTTCCCTGGTGGCGCAGTGGTTAAGAATCCACCTACCAGTGCAGGGGATACGGGTTCGAGCCCTGGTCTGGGAAGATCCCACATGCCACGGAGCAACTAGGCCCGTGAGCCACAACTACTGAGCCCGCGTGCCACAACTACTGAGCCCGCGTGCCACAACTACTGAAGCCCGCGTGCCCAGAGCCCGTGCTCCACAACAAGAGAAGCCGCCGCAATGAGAAGCCCATGCGCCACAATGAAGAGTAGCTCCCACTCGCCACAACTAGAGAAAGCCCGCGCGCAGCAACGGAGACCCAGCACAGCCAAAAAAATAAATTAATTAAAAAAAAAAAAAAAAAAAAAAAAGCCTTGGTTCAGGCAACCCTCCTGCCTGGCTTGGTCTGTCTCCTGCCCAATCCAGTCTGCACACCGCCACCACGTGGGCCCTCGTGAAGCCACGTTCCCACTGTACCGCTGGCCTGCTCAGGGCCCCCACTTCTGCTCCGTGCTTCACGTGTACTGTCCCTGCCACCAGGAATGTTTCTCTCACCTGTCTCTTCATGTCTAAGAAATTTTGATATTCAGCTCAAACGCTGCTCCGCCATCACTGCTTCTGGTTCCCTTCACTTGACGTGATCCTCCACAGCACGTCAGTGTCTCTGTTTTGGGAGCCCTTCCTTTCTCTGGTTAAAATTCATTCATTCATTCAACAAACGCTTACTAACACCTATGTGCCAGATGTGGTCTTGTTATTCATGTATGTGTCCTGTCTCCTACTGGACCATGAGCTCCTCAGGACAGGAACCGCTTTTCACCTTCCTATGCTCTGCTGCACCTAGCCCACCGCCTTACCAGGGGTGGGCTCGACAGCCTGCTGACCTCTGTTACATAAAGTCTGTGAGGGCGCACAGGGTAGAGGATCCCATCTTCCACTCAGCCGCCCGGCTTTTCCACCAGCTGCGCCTGCGTCCAGAGCCTGCCCTCCTCTGACATCTGCTCAGTTCGTCTCACCTCCTCTGTCCATGGACCACCTTTTTTTTTTGCCTGCAACTGCGTGGCATGTGGGATCTTAGTTCCCCAACCAGGGATCGAACCCATAGCCCTTTCAGTGGAAGCACGGAGTCCTAACCACTGGACAGCCAGGGGAGTCCCCTTGTCCACGGACCACTTTTTAAAGCGAGCCTCCCCACCCTTACGTGACACACGGATCCCCGGTAACACCTGACACGATTGTTTTGTACTGACTGTCTTTGTGTACACCCCCACCCTAACCACGAAGACTGTAAGCGCCAGGAGGGCAGGACTTTTGTGTCTCCCCACTGCTGCTGTCCTCAGCATAAAGGATCATGCCTGGTCAGTAACACAGGCCCCGTACACTGAGAAAAGACTGAGTCTGGTGACACCTTTGCTGCCGTCTCAGAGAGTGCTCAAAAGGCATTTGATGAATGAATGAGACCAGACGGGCCGGGAGAGGCCAGCAGGCAGGAAGGAGAGCACCTGGAGTCCAAAACCAAACAAGGAAGGACAATGCACATTACCTCTCTCAGATGTTGGGTTGACAGTCTCTGAGACAGGGGCGTCTCAGATTCGCTGCATGAATGCTCATCTTCCTCTTCGTGCAGCACAGAAGAATTCTGGGAGATGGACCTGCATAAGCCCGGAGGGAGAAGCAGCTGCAGCCAATGCCCCTTAAAGAACAGAACTCGCCTGCACTCCCATTAACCAGACGTCACAGGGAGAAGAGGGCCCTGAGGGGAACCGGAGGGAACCTAAATCTTAGGAAGGAGTGGGGACGTGAGAAAGGGCACCAGAGGGTCTGAGACCTCCTCTGGGCGTCGGAAAATCGGAGTTTTACCTTTAGCTCTTTCAAACAATTGTGTCTGAACTGGGGGAAAACCACTGACATTTTGAGGGTTTCAATATTTTCATCTGTAAAATTACCCTCCTCTCCTCTGCCGTGGAAACTTATTATGACTTGCTCCTAGTTGGATGTAAACGCCTAAGAAACACAGATCACAAGGTTCCTTTGGTCCTCAGACTAAGTGATGCTCCCAGGGGCCTGAGTGACCCTAACGATGTCATCGTCCCTATACCCCATACTCTCCTCCCACAACAGAATACGTGAGAGGTTCGTCCGTCTGGATCCTCCTAAGTACCCATGTACCATCTTATTTTCCTCTCCCAAGGGATAGGTGCTAGCCCAGGTCTTCAGTGCAATGAGCAGCTCTGGGAACAGCCCAGAGGGTCTACACTGCCCTGGGACTTGGGACTCGAGCCAGCACCGAGGAGGTGAAAGATGGATTGAGAGCATCTCATCAAGGACCCCAGGGCCAACGCTATTGCATGCTGGCTACTCACTTGGAGAGACTGTTTCTGAGCTTGAGTCCTGGGCTGCTGCAGTCGGACAGGCGGTCAAGGGGGGAGAGCGTCCGGACAGGAGGCAGGTGGCCGTCACTGCCGTAGGAAGGCAGCATTCCCGACAGGTGTCTGTCTCCAAGCACGTGGAGTGGGGGGACTGCCGGGGATGGGGTAAGGGGCCCATTGAGGGCCTCCAGAAGAGACACCACTTCATAACCCGGTGGAATGTTCTCTGAGGACTAGGGGAATCAGAGACAGGTTGGGAAATTAATTAAATACTCTTCGTTTTACGGTATGAGCATGTTTCTTCCTCTGCGTTGGCAAAACGCTTTCTTTTACATCTAGTCTGGGGCTCTGGCAAAGGAAAGCTGTATTAGAAGCAGAAGAAAGATAAAATATCAGAGAACCGCATGTTCCTTGACTCTGCTTACCGATGAACTTCTTCTTAATACTGTTGATTTTTTCCGATTATAGTAGAAATATATGTTCATTACAGGAAATTTGGAAAATACATAAAAGTGGAAAGAAGGAAAAAAGTCATCAACCATCAAATCACCCAAAGTGATAACTTTTGTTAGCATTCTAGTGTTATTTTCTTCCAATGTTTTTTCCTCTGTACTGTTTACACAGTTGTGATCAATGTGTTAATGATAATTTTATACCCCGCTTACCTCACAGAACATAAATATTTTCCTTCACATGCATCCCTTTTCATAGATACCATACATTTCCCTACTCTTCCATTGGTGCTGGCTATTTAGTTGTGCCCATTTCCTACTGTAAACAACACTTTGATGAACATCTGTTCATCTATTGGGCATAAATCTCTTTTTTTCAGATCATTTTCTGGGTATTAAATTCTAAGACCTTAGATTACCAAGTACAAATGTTTTTAAGGCTCTTAATATATACAGCTGTTTTGTTTTGTTTATTTTCAGTGATCTTTCTAGTTACACCCTTACAAGCAGTACAGACTACCTGTTTTAATTGCTTCTCGGCCAGCATGGGGTATCTTTAAAAAAGGAAGTTTTTAAATGTGAAAGGTGAAAAATGGTCTCTCATCTTAATTTGCATGTTGTTGATTTTTAACGTGGTTGACTTTTTAAAAAATGACTGTTGACCAGCTATGTTTCCTCTTCTGAGAAATTTTTTATATCCTTTGCCCCATTTATCTACTATTTCATTCAAGTGAGTTATGGTAAAGATACTAGCCTTTCCTCTGATGCAAATGTTGTGAGTACGTTTTTTTTCTTTAGATGATTTGCTGTTTGGTTTTAACTTTGGTCATCTTTTACACATCTAAAGTTTAAAAATTTTTATGCGATAAAATCTACAGTTTGGGGGGCTTCCCTGGTGGCGCAGTGGTTGAGAGTCCGCCTGCTGATGCAGGGGACACGGGTTCGTGCCCCAGTCCGGGAGGATCCCACATGCCGCGGAGTGGCTGGGCCCATGAGCCATGGCCGCTGAGCCTGTGCGTCCGGAGCCTGTGCTCTGCAATGGAAGAGGCCACAACAGTGAGAGGCCCGCGTACCCACCCCCCCAAAAAAAAAAAAAAAAAAATCTACATGTTCGGGACTTCCTTGGCGTCCAGTGGTTAAGACTCCGCACTTCCACTGCAGGGGGTGAGGATTTGATTTCTGGTCGGGGAACTGAGATCCCACATGCCGCGCGGCGTGGCCAAAAAAAAAAAAAAAAAATCTACAGGTTCTTTTTTTGGTAGCATTCCATTGTTTTCAAGCTTAGAAAGCCCTCTCCCATCCATAGTCAACTAAAGAATCATCTATAATTTATTCTAGGTTTTTAATGTTTGGCTTGCTCTGTTTTTAGTGCAGTTAACTAGTTACCCCACCTGGAATTTGTTATCTGGTAAGGAGTGAAGTGCTAAACTGATTGTTCCTCCCTAAAGCACTACTTCATCATTCCAATACCATTTACTGAATAATTGATAATTAATCTCTTCCACTAGCGTGTTAACCTAAAGACAAGACCTTCTGATCTATAACTACAAAGCGTGGAGGCTTGACACCATCACTTACACCACGAGACAGAGGTGAATTATTTCATCTATGTGGCTACCAGTCCCTGAAGCCACAAAATAAGACAAAGAAAAACAGTTACCTTCTCGGAGGATTCAGATAAAAATGGTAAATTGTATCTAAATCCCAAACAATCATCCCCTTGTTTCTGCTTGGGGGCGTTCCAGAGCCGGACCCCATCCCCACCCCCATCCACCCGGACACTGGAGTGAAACAGCAAGCTGACAGCTCTAGGGATGGTAAATGTTAACTGGACGCTGAGTCCCCAAGGTGGAAAGGGGAGGTTTTAATGATCAGAACCTCATTTTCCACTGTACTATTGGCTGCTGTTTAACACAACATGATCTCGGCCACTTTACTCAGAACTTCAGAATGCCAAGGTTTAATTACTTGCCACAAAGTCACGTGAAGAAGGACAAAAGGTGAAAAAAGCCCAACTTACTGAATGCTCTTCTGAGTCGGATGTCTGGGATGAGAGGATGGGGTTAAAGCTGGATGGGGACAGAGGGCCCAGTTTCTTCCTCATGGCTCTGATCTGAAGCAGTGCCCGGAAGGCTGTGAAGAAGAAAACAGGCCATCAGGACACGGTGATGCAGGAGTCAAGATGGACAAGGGCCCGCACAGAAGCCACGACCCTTTCTCCCCCGAGGGCTGACCTCGGGGACCCAGCAGGGCCTCCGGGGCTTACGCAGTCGGCAGATGGGGCAGTTGTTGGCCTGGTAGCGCAGGGTGTCGGCGCAGGTGTTACACAGGCAGAGGTGACGACATGGCAGAATCAAGGTGTCCCGCACGTCTGAGAGACACACCACACACTCGGCACTGTTATCACTCACTTCATCCTCAGCCACCTGGCCGGGGGACAGAAATTTAGCCAGTGTCACAAAGACCGTCATGTCACATACTTTCTTTAGAAGGCGGCCTGCCTGCAGAGCTGAGACAACGCACTTGGTAAACTACATTGAACTTGGTAGTTTACCAAGTGCATTGGCACACTGAGTTTCACTTCTTCTGGCAACTGCTTGTCTCAAGCTCATCCTCTGAGGTTGAGATCCGGCCCTGTCTGAAAGTCGGAGCTGAAGGGGCCCAGGAGGCCACCCAGGGAAGTGGGGAGCAATGAACTGAGTGAGCAGAGCCCTGCCAAAGAACCAATCCAAACCAGCCTATGTTCTCATTTCCAAAGTTATATAAGTATAATCATCTGAAACGAGGAAGAAGAAATACCCTTCTAGGACCAAATGGATTCCAGAGTCTGGCATGCTAAGTTCCTAGATCCTGGCTGGATCAGAGAGGTTCTCACTTTGCCTCCTGGGAAGAGTGCATTCAGAACTGTGGATGGAACTTGCCTTAGACTCTTGCGTGTTGTACTTGTTTTCAATTCCATAGATCTCCTGAAGGAGGTAGCTGACCCCATCCACCTGAAGAGCAAATGGAAAAGTTCAAGGGCAGGCTGGTTCTACCGAGAGATGAGTGGGAATTCACCCCCCACCCCCCAACCTCCTTCGGTAACCAAGGACTACTGATTCACAATGAAAAAAATCAAAGGCCTAGGAGAGTAAAGGAGGCTCTTATTTACTTATGTGTTCTCTTTGGGAGGGGAACAAAAATCAAATGCTTAATTCACCCGCCCTTATCCCCAACAGGGAATGTGCGCAAATACAACAGTAACACTTGTACTGCAGGTCGCTATAACGGACAGTCAAGGAAGGCAGAAACTAGGAAAAGGATGGAAGACCATGTGTCAGAAGCATTGGCTATGTAATAAAAGCTAAGTTTAGACATTATAAACGGGAAGCAATGGGAATGGGGAAGAAAGAGAAGAAATGGGCAAGGAAAAGAGGGGAAGGGAAAATGCAGAAGCAAAGACAGAGCAGGACCTTGAAGGAGGGGCTGATTGCACCCCCTCCCTGGCCACGGAGCCACCCCGTCTCCAACACGCGGCAAAATATGACCTCTCTTGGCCCTGCTCCTTAAAACCTCAACTTTGGGAACTGCCTGGCGGTCCAGTGGTTAGGACTCAGCGTTCTCACCACCAGGGGGCCTGGGTTCAATACCTGGTCGGGGAACTAAGATCCCGCAAGCCCCAAGGCAGAGCCAAGAAACCCCCCAAAAAACCAAAAAACATTAGAACCTCAACTTCAATGCCCAGTTGGACTCCCACTAGCTTGGGCCATGTTGGTGCCAAAGCTGGCCCCTCCCTTGTTTCTTCATGCCTGCCCACTCCTCTCCCCTGCCCCCCACCCTGTCCCAGTGATCCCCGTCCATAAGGCCCACCCTGTCACCAATTTCGCATCCCACTCTCCAGTCTGACAAAGGCTGTTGCTGATGCCAATCTAGCAACAGAAGAAGAGGTAAACCATTTCCCTTGAGCTACCCTAGCCTTTCCATCCCATCCAGGAGTCCTGGGGAACCAGGCCTTCCCAAGAGGCAACTCACTGAGGCCAGGCCTTTCCAGGCCGTATCCTGGGCTCAGAATCTGTTATCTCCTCTGCCTCTCTTAAAACTTGCTTTAACACAGTGATATGGAAAGGACATTATCAACCAATTTATACTAAAGTATTACTGACTACTATTGACCTCATTAAGGGTGGACAGCACTTGATACCTGAAAGAATGAATGATGTAGAATTTAAGATATCTGTCACCCATCTGCGGGGGGGGCCTTTCTTTGCATCTCAACCCGAGGCCTACCCTGCCCCCCACCCGACTGCTCCACACCCTCCATGTGATGACACACCTTCCCTTGGCAATGCCACTGACACCTCTCCCTTCCTTGTCTTCCATGACTCTCCTCCTGCCTCTGCAAGAGTGGAAGGAAAGTGTTGGCACACAGTGGGGCTTAGGACTTCCAGCACACATATGCATAACTTGCCTGATCATTCTGGAGGGGGGCAGATAGCCAGCAAACTTGGAATGTGAGAAAAGGAATGTTGGGATAAATTAAGCCAAGAGCTCCAATTGGCCTTGAACTGGACCCCAATACTTTTATCCTTTAGCTGGAAATGTTTCTCACCCTGGCATTTTAAATAACAACATTCTCCCTAAACCTAAAGTCAGGAGATAAATCTTGCCCTTTCATTTTCTAAAGTCCTCTGCTCAGATAATGGCTGCCTCACCACCAGCAATTCTGGAACAACAGAGATACCAAAAATCAGTATTCCTTTCAGGCCACCCAAGTAGTTTCCAACACAGAAAAGCATTCCCTGTTTGCTTTTCTTCTTTGATTTAAAAAAAAGGGGGGGGTGGTGAAAGGGAAAGAAGAGTGCTTTAGCAAAGGAGTGGAGAGAGAGAAGGGGGTACACCACCAGTCCCTGGCCCTCCAATACTTACTACTTGTTTCTGCTTGAGGGGCTTGACACAGAAAGTCCCATCTGTGTGCTGGAGCGAAAATACACAGTTACGAAGGAGGGCAATGAGGATCAGCTGTTCTTTTGTTACTTCTCTCAATTACACACCTCCTGGAGCGCCCCCCCCAGCCCCCCACACCCTGCCAGTGTGGAATGACAGACTCCTAATACGGGAAGGGTCTTCAAGCACATAATCTAGCCCTTCTGCTTTAAGAAGAGGAAATGATGGACTTCCCTGGTGGTCCAGCGGTTAAGAATCGGTCAGGGAACTAAGATCCCACATGCTGTGGGGCAACTAAGCCTGAGCGCCGCAACTACTGAGCCCATGCACTACAACTAGAGAGAAGCCCTGGCAGCACAACGAAGATCCTGAGTGCCATAAATAAGACCTGACGCAGCCAATAAATAAATAAATAAATATTTAAAAAAAAGAAGAAGAGGAAACGGGGCCTAAGGAGTTGAAGGTCATGCAGCAAGTTGGTGGCGTAGCCCCCGGTGTGGTGCTTCCCCCAGCTCCCTGCGCAGCCTCCGAGTCGGACCCACTCTGCCGAGCCCAGGCAGCCAGCGAACAGGGCTCCACGTGTCCTCACAGGAAAGACAGAGTAACATGTACTAAAGTGAGGCCCTATAACATTACCCACTGACCTTTTCAAAAGTGCCCAGCAGGACGTGGCAATGGCCAAAATACTCTGAAACAAATAAAGGCACAAGGATGAAGAAAAAAGCCAACAACACACCTCGATTCCACTCACCTTCCCTGGGTCCCAGTCTGGCAAAATGAACCCTCTGGCTGTCATGGGAAGGGGCAGGTTACGTCACCCAACAGGACTCTCCCCCGAGGAGCGTGGGAGCAAGAATGCGTGAGGATGTGGGAACTGCCTGATACCCACGGGGGAGGTGTGTTGTTCTGAGGCCGCAGGCGCTGCCAGGCCTGCACGCTACATACGGGCACGTGTGCAGCCAAAGAAGACAGGAAGCACCCGTACCATCTCCTTCATCCACCACAGCATGGACCACTAACGGGTAAACCTCTCTGTCCAGGTCAAAGCCAAGCTGAAAGAAAAGGAAAAAAAAAAAAAAAAGGGACTTAACACATTTAAAGGGCACAGTAATCCGTCAGAAAGGGAGGTCTCGTCAGGAAGCCTGAACCTCATCTCTGCTCTTCATCCATCAACCTGGTTAACTACCTAAGTCTGTGGAATTGAAGGCCACCAGTCTCTTTGTAAAAAATCTCATAGATGTAAAGGCTTCTAACCTGCAGGTCTTGCCTTTGGGCACAGCTTTCTCAAAATATCCTGGGTTAATGGGCTAGTTTGGGACAGAAAAATTAGATGTATCCTTCCCAGGGCATGAAGACGTTACAAGGCTGAAGGGGAGCATGGCCTTCGAGTACTCGGGCCTATCCTTTGCTGCTGGCCAGGGTCCTGAGTAGCTCCCACGCCCTGGGGGTCTGTGGGCAGAACCTGCCCTGCACTTCCTCCCAGCGGCCAGTCCCCTCCGCCAGCCGGCAGCTCACCTCCTCTTCAGCCCACTCGGAGGGGTCCACGGTGTGGGAGGGCAGGCAGAACTGCTGGCACACCCCACGCTTGTAGTGCACCGTCTCTGACTGCAGGCTGTTGTCTTTGGGGATGTAGCTGTTGGTCAAAGTGGGAAGCAAAGCAAAAGTTACCATCTGACAGTTTCCTCTGTCTCATGCCTGTTCTCAACAGGTTCTCAGTATAGACTGGAAGAGAAAAGAGAAGAAAAGATCTTCTTTATAATCTCTTTCCTTTGCCCTTGCTTGGTAATGCTATTAAAGTTATCTATTCAGGGCTTCCCTGGTGGCGCAGTGGTTGAGAGTCCGCCCGCCGATGCAGGGGACACGGGTTCGTGCCCCGGTCCGGGAAGATCCCACATGCCGTGGAGCGGCTGGGCCCGTGAGGCATGGTCGCTGAGCCTGCGCGTCCGGAGCCTGTGCTCCGCAATGGGAGAGGCCACAACAGTGAGAGGCCCGCGTAACGCTAAAAAAAAAAAAAAAAAAAAATATATATATATATATATTAAGCTACCTTTCTGTGGATATGTGGGCTGAATAGATAACATTTTTTTCTTTTTTTTTGCGGTACGTGGGCCTCTCACTGTTGTGGTCTCTCCCATTGTGGAGCACAGGCTCCGGACGTGCAGGCTCAGCGGCCATGGCTCACGGGCCCAGCCGCTCCATGGCATGTGGGATCTTCCCGGACCGGGGCACGAACCCGTGTCTCCTGCATCGGCGGGCGGACTCTCAACCACTGCGCCACCAGGGAAGTCCAGCTTAATAGATTTTTAACAGCATCATGATGACCTGAATGACTATGCTGCTATCTGTCACTGTACCAAGATGACATAGTTTGAAGGGGAAAGGTGAAAAAGTAAGGCTGTGTAGAAGAAAATCCAAATTCAGGAACCAGCTCTCACCTGGGTGTAGAAAAAGAATGTTTTCCTCCACAGGTGAGCACGTCAGGCACAGACCCTGTCTAGGAAGGACGTGGCTCCCCTGGTCCTTTGTTCTTACCTGGCAATCCCATTCTGGAACTCTTCGGTGGCCTGATAATAGATGGTGATGGCCACCCGAGCATCCGTGTCAAAGGTGAACTCCACGCTGTAGTGGACTTTCGCTCTGCCAGCCTCTTCCCCCGGGGTCTTCACTTCCTCGGCACATCTAGAAAACCACAAAGACTCAGCATTTGGGGGTAGCAAATTAATATTTTAAAAGTAATCTTTTTTTGTGTGGGATCTTAGTTCCCTGACCAGGGATGGAACCATGTCCCCTGCAGTGGAAGTGCAGAGTCCTAACCACTGGACTGCCAGGGAATTCCCTTTTTTTTTGTTGTTAACATTTATTTATTTGGTTGCACCAGGTCTTAGTTGTGGCTCGAGGGCTCCTTAGTTGTGGCAAGCATGTGGGATCTAGTTCCCTGACCAGGGATTGAACCCATGCCCCCTGCATTGGGAGCGAGGAGTCTTATCCACTGCGCCATCAGGGAAGTCCCTTGTTTTCTTCTTTTAATTGAATATACTGTGGGCTTCCCTCTGTGATCATGCACTTTCCATCCTCATTTTGAACGATGGCAGAACACTTTGTTACCACTATCAGGGGGCATTTAGGCGATTTCTGATATTTCATGGTGCCACAGTTAACATCCTTGTGCATTTGCCAGGTTTTAAAAAAAGTTTTTAATTTTAATCAAAGTTACTAATCACATAGTTTAAATAGTTTCCACAAGCCTTGTGACAAAAAACCAGCAGGTCTCTTTCTGTCCCTTTTCCTCTTCTTTAGAGGAAACCGTCTTTACCTCTGTAGCTGACCATTTTGGCATTTATCTGCATGTTAATTTTTCAGTTTTAGGCATTATCTATTGACTTCCTACTATGGAAATGAGACTTTCTCTTTCCTCACTCCGCTCCATATAGGGACACCCCTTCCACCATGTGATACACCATGATTTTGTTAGCTCAGTAATCTTCGTCTATACGACTGAGTCCATCAACATTATTCACAGCTCAGCCACAGAGTAATCTCTAATTATTTTTCCTTTCCTGCATAAGTTTTTCTTAGAGCTTGTGCTCATTTTGCTTTTTTTCCAGTTGCTTAGTCTTTTATGCACTAGTCACTAATTCAAATTCAAACTCTTTGGCTGTCTACATCTCGATGTTCAGACGTAACAGGTATTCTGTGCACCTTGCCTTTTTGAGGACGCTTATGCAGCCTTCTGACCTGCTCCATCCGGTCCCTGATCCCTCCGTACCTGCACATGGCTGCCACCCTGAAATCTCCCTGCCCCACCTCCCTGTGTGTCCCTTTTGCCTCTCTCCCGGAGAATCGCATGCTTCCTGCACCTCCTGGCTTCCTCTTTCTTGAGTTACGCTTTCATTTTGCTGGAGAACAACTTCCAGTAGCTTCCTGAAAAGGGGTGTGTTGGAGGGATAAACTTTTTGAGAGATTTTATTATACAATCACACTTCATTGAAAGTCTGGCTGAGGGAATTCCCTGGTGGTCCAGTGGTTAGGGCTCCGTGCTTTCACTGCTGAGGATGCGGGTTCAATCCCTGGTTGGGGAACTAAGATCCTGCAAGCCATGAGGCCAAAAAAAAAAAAAAGTCTGGCTGAGTAAAGAATTCTGGATTATAAATACTTTTTTTTTTTTGCGGTACACAGGCCTCTCACTGTTGTGGCCTCTCCCACTGCGGAGCACAGGCTCCGGATGCGCAGGCTCAGTGGCCATGGCTCATGGGCCCAGACGCTCCGCGGCATGTAGGATCTTCCTGGACCGGGGCACGAACCCGCGTCCCCTGCATCAGCAGGCGGACTCTCAACCACTGCGCCACCAGGGAAGCCCTATAAATACTTTTAAAAAGTCATTTCAGAGCATTGCTGCATTATCTTTTAGCTCCCAGGGTCGCTTTCATCATCGATTGGGCTGGGCACTCGGTGGACCTTTGTAGAAACTCTTTAAATTATGTACGTCATTGGTGGTTCCTTCCTTCTATATTCTCCATTCTCTCTTTCTAGAACCATTAGTTGGCTGTTGGACATTCTAAACGGACCTTATATTCTTCGTATCTTTCCTCTTCTGTTTTCCATATCTTTGCCTTTATGCTCCACTTCCTAGAACATTTCAACTTTTCTTCCGATATTCTATTGATTTTTTCATTTCTATGTTTTTAAGCTCTGAGAGCCTTATTTGCTAAAAGATTTGTGTCACTGTGTCCGTGAAATAAGAAGGTAGTATCTTCTCTATGTCTCTGAGGCTACAAATCAAGGTTTCCTCTTCCTGCATAGTTTTTATTTCCACTTTTTTCCCGTTGGCTTGTTTTACAATTGTCTTTCATATGATAGGCGTTCCTTATACATCTGAGAACCTTTGGTTTTCTGCTTATACTAAGACATTTAAACCCCCTAATTGTGGTCCATGGGGACTTACCTGGCGGTCCAGCGGTTAGGACTCCACGCTTCCACTACAGGGTGCATGGATTCGATCCCTGGTCAAGGAACTAAGATCCCTCATGGCACGTGGCCAAAAAAAAAAATAAAATCCTGATTGGAACTGAGTGCATGGTGGGGCTTGGGGATGCTAGGCTTCCCTGGGGACTCACCTGGGTCTGGCGAGGGACCTCCAAAACCAGTCTCTTTGGTCTTCCCACCTGGGGGAGTCTGATTGTCCAAAGAACAGTTTTCCTCTCTTCTAACAATGGCCTGGCTGCTGGCATTCTGGGCTTAGAGTTGGGGTTGGGGGGCAGGTTGGAGGGCTCAGAATCCAACGTTTCTGAATTCACTTAACCCCCTGATTTCAGTACTGAGTCCAGCCCTTAGCTGTGCCTCGGTCCCCCAAGTCCAGAGATTCTTTGTTTGAACTTTTCCAGTGAGCATCGTCTGCTAGCCTTTTGCCAGGGTGTGGGAGGGCAGTTCTGGCTGTGTAGTCTAAAGGAGGGGGGATCTGAATATCTCTCAAGCAGACTTTCCACTAACCCCCCTCCTTTTAGCCCCCCCACCCCCAAGATGTCCAGAGGTACCTGGAACTGCCAATTCCTGAGCCTTCTGGGGGAAACCACAGTACAAACTAGTGATTCTCAGCTTTTCCTTCTGTTTGCTCAGGATCCTGATTTCTCAGGTTTAGTAAGTTATTTAACATTCACCACCTTTTTCTAGCCTCTAAAATTTTTTTTAATTAATTAATTAATTAATTTTTGGCTGCATTGGGTCTTCGTTGCTGCGTGTGGGCTCTCTAGTTGCGGTGAGAGGGGGTTACTCTTCGTCGCAGTGTGTGGGCTTCTCATTGCGGTGGCTTCTCTTGTTGCGGAGCATGGGCTCTAGGCACGCGGACTTCAGTAGCTGTGGCTCGAAGGCTCTAGAGCGCAGGCTCAGTAGTTGCAGGGCACGGGCTTAGCTGTTCCGTGGCATGTGGGATCCTCTCGGACCAGGGCTCGAATCCGTGTCTCCTGCATTGGCAGGCGGATTCTTAACCATTGCGCAACCAGGGAATCCCCAGCTTCTAAAATTTTGTTGCCGTTGCTCCTTTCCCACTCTCCCAATTTTTGTGGATTTGTGCTGTTTAAAAATACTCATTATTGTTTAGTGGGGTTTGGAGCGGAAGCAAAGGTACATGTTCAATCCTCCATCTTTACCTGGAAATCTGAGAATCAGAATTTACTTTAGTCCCATCTCAGAAAAAACAAAATCAAAACTCACCCTTCATCTTAACATTTATTGGGGTTTTTTTGTGGTACGCGGGCCTCTCACTGTTGCGGCCTCTCCCGTTGCAGAGCACAGGCTCCGGACGTGCAGGCTCAGCGGCCATGGCTCACGGGCCCAGACGCTCCACGGCATGTGGGATCTTCCCAGACTGGGGTACGAACCCGTGTCCCCTCCACTGGCAGGCGGACTCTCAACCACTGCACCACCAGGGAAGCCCTTAACATTTATTGATCACCAGGTGCTTTCCCTTTCATTATCCCCTTTAATTTTGACAACAGCCATGAAAGGTAAGGTTGGTTCACTATTTTACAGGTGAGAACCAGAAGCTCAGAGCAGTTGCCTCATTTTATTCTAGAGCTGCAGCCAGGCTGCCACGTCCGAGGCCAGGACCTCAAGGGGGCTCAGACCCTTGAATCCATCTCCATCAAATACGCGAGCAGACCATATGTGATGAGAGAAACAAGTGGCCGGAGCAGCTGACAGCTGGCAGGCTCCCGAGGCCTCAGTAGCCCCCATCTATCCTGCTGCGGCAGGAACTCCCCGGTGGAGGGGGGACGCCCGGTTGCAGATTCTTCTGTAGCAAAAGAGTTTCCCCTTGGCTGCGCCGTCCCCAGGGTTGACCCCGGGGGTGCGAGTGGCTGGGGAGGCAGTTGAAAACCTCAGGGACAAATAAAATATTAAAAAACTGAGACAAAACAGATTAGTGGCTGCTTAGGCCGGGAAGAGGGGTTTCGGGGGGAAATGGGGGATGATTAATAATGAGTATCGGGTAATAATAAGTATCGGGTTTCTTTTTGAGGTGATGAAAATGTTCTAAAATTAGATAGTAGTGATGGTTGCACAACTCTGTGAATAACTAAAAATCACTGAATTGGGGGACCTCCCTGGTGGTGCAGCGTATAAGAGTCCGCGATCCCAATGCAGGGGACCCGGGTTTGATCCCCGCTCAGGGAAGTAGATTCCACATGCATGCCGCAACTAAGACTTCACATGCCGCAATTAAGAGTTTGCATGCCACAACTAAGGAGCCTGCCTGCCGCAACTAAGACCCGGTGCAGCCAAATAAAAAAATAAATACTAAAAAAAAAATCACTGAATTGTACTCTTTAAATGAATGAACTGCATGGTATATGAACTATATCTCAATGAAGTGGTTATATTTTATTCCTAAAAATTTATTTTTTAAGATTTTTTTTTGATGTGGACCATTTTTAAAGTCTTTATTGAATTTGTTACCATATTGCTTCTGTTTTATGTTTTGGTTTTTTGGCCTCGAGGCATGTGGGATCTTAGCTCCCCGAGCAGAGATCGAACCCACACCCCCTGCATTGGAAGGTGAAGTCTCAACCACTGGACCACCAGGGAAGTCCCCGAAGTGGTTATATTTTAAAAAGATGATCAGAGAGAAATAAACTCCCTGATCTATACAAGCATAAAATGGTCTCCGAGTCATCTTCCTTTGTCAATTGAGAAAAATGTGGGACCTCTGGTTTGCCCTAACCAAATCTGTCTCCCCAGGGAACCAGTGAGTCTTAGTAGACAGACTTGCTATCTGGAGAGCAGCATCTGTTTAAAAGTCACATTATCTCTGGGACTTCCCTGGTGGTCCAGGGTTAGAACTCTGTGCTTCCACTGCAGGGGGCCCGGGTTCAATCCCCAGTCAGGGAACTAAGATCTCACAAGCCTCGCCATGCAGCCAAAAAAAAAAAAAAAGAAAAAAAAAAAATCGTGCTATCTCAGGGACAGCACAAAGAAGGCAGATGTTGATGATAATTAGTACTGACATTGGTGATTAAACAACAAACCCAGTGCACCAGAGGAAGGGCACATGAGATTAAGAATAAATTAAAAAGGAGGGCCTCCCTGGTGGCACAGTGGTTGGGAGTCCGCCTGCCGATGCAGGGGATACGGGTTCGTGCCCCGGTCTGGAAGGATCCCATATGCCGCGGAGCGGCTGGGCCCGTGAGCCATGGCCGCTGGGCCTGCGCATCCGGAGCCTGTGCTCCGCAACGGGAGAGGCCACAACAGTGAGAGGCCCACATACCGCAAAAAGAAAAAAAAAAAAAAGAATAAATCAAAAAGGAAATATAGGCAATAAAATAAGGATTTCCTGCACCAAGTTCAAACATCCCATCTTCACACCGGCTTGTCGAGGTATCTGCAGAATTCACTTTCTCCTCCAACTGTTCTTTTTCTGGAAGGTTCACCATACCGGGGTAATCATGACAGCTTCCAGGAGAGTGAAAGTTCTTCCCAAACACTGACTATCAGAGAAAGTTCTGAACAATCTAGGTGCGGAGACCCCTCATGCAAGCAGCCCACGGCCCAGAGGCCTAGAGGCTGGGCTCCGGGTCTGGCAGAAACTGTTCTGTGGGTCCCCTGGGGAGTTGGCTGCCCCTTCACGAAGAAGGGCCCCTGGAACCTGGCCCCCGCCGGCTGGGAACTTGAACTTACTTGACAAGTCTTAGTGTATCCTTTCGGATGTTGATCAGGCTTCTCAGAGTCTTCACTGGTTCTTGGGGAGGAGGGGCAGCGTAAGGAAACTGTGTCGGAAACAAAGTGGGAGAAGACTGTGTTTAGAAAGACGGATAACCATAGTAAGTGGACCTGCTCGAGGTCACAGCTAGTGGGAGAGCTGGGATCCGACTTTGTGTCCAAAGCGCTACATTTATCTGCTTTTCCCATTAGATGAAGCTTACGTGAGTCAGCATTCAAAATGCGGACACCTAATAAAAACTCCCACTGAAGTTCCAAATACCAAGGGACACACGGTGGCCGAGTTAATCACAAAAGGCTTTTCCACCTGACCTTACACAACGGGGAGCCGGACCTGCAAGGATTTTCCTTCAGTGAAGCCACATGGTGTCTGAAGAATTTAGGAACTGCAAACACAAGAGAACCCCATCATGTGTACAGAGTGGAGGCCTGCAAACAGTGAAGAACAAATTTCCTCCACAGCTGATCATATAAAGCAGAGTTTTTTTAAAAAAAAAAAGTGAGCCAAAGAGCTCTTTTGGGGTCGTCAAAGGTTTGTGGTTGTCCATCATTTACCTTATGCTTTCACTCTCTTTCCCTGTTTAAACATGTGGGTTTGGAGTTGTGAGTTGATAACAATGAGGAGATAAGAAAGGGGACACAGTAAAACATTTCATTGGGAACTGCTTTGAGAAGATTAAGAGTGATTTAAAATGTTCCCGCTATTCTTATAATGTCATTCAGGCAGTAAACATTTTTTACATGTGATTCCCAGAAGACCCACTAGTATTTGGAGCTTTGCAAAACCGTGGTCCTCCTAGCTCTGAAGAGTCTACCCTCTCATGCTGGTCTCAGAAAACAGGACGTCCACATGAAACTCTGTGTCTTCACAGATTTTTGCTGTTTTACCTGGGAAACATAATTGAACCTATGGTACGTCTGATTTTGTGTATTCAGTGTGATCCCTGATACTTCATGTGTATGAATGTGACCCTTAAGAAAATACATTTAATCCAAACTGTCAGCTGTGCATTCAGATGATTGCTTTGTGGGTATTGTGTAGCAACATTTTATTTTTTCATTGATACCTTAAACATATTCTTTTTTTTTTTTTTTTTGGCCATGTGGAGCATCTTGCAGGATCTTAGTTCCCCGACCAGGGATCGAACCCAGGCCCTCTGCAGTGGAAGTGTGGAGTCCTAACCACTGGACTGCCAGGGAATTCTCACCTTAAACATATATTCTTTTAAAATATATGATAGGTGGTTTTTCTGATTACAAAGCAATACACGTTCAAGCAGAAAACTTGAAAAACACAAAAAAGTACAAAATCAGCCATAATTTCACCACTCAGTGATACCAAAGTTAACATTTGCAGAATGTGTCTTTTTGGATAGGCATCCATCCACCCACCCACCTCCTCCCTCCCTCCCCCGCCTCTATTTCTCTGCACTGTTTCAAACTGTACCTTCTATTTTATTGTCTCTCTTTCACTTAGAAAGATGTGGCAAATGTTTTAAAGCCTATAATTTGACAGTATAACTACACACATTAGAGACAGGGGCCTACTTTAATCAATTCCACATTATTCAGTGTTTTCAGTTGGTTTTACTTTTTTTTTTTCCTGATATAAATGTGGTGAATGCTTTGTCCCTACATTTCTGCGTGCCTCTTTGATTATTTCCTTAAGACATTCCTAGAAGTGGAATTACTGGATCAAAGAGTAAGCATATTTTTAAGACTTTTAAAACTATTTTGCCAAATTGTTCTCCGGAAAGCTGATTCCAACTTTGCTCTCCTGCTTGCAGCGTATCAGGAGGCTTTTATACAGGAAAGCTGAAATCCTAGTTCAGATCCCATCTGTGGCCCATTTCTCCACACACACCCCCACCCCCTTTGCTGGGCTGTCACACTAAAGGAATTTTAAACAATTTTTAAATAAGCTTAAGTAAAAAGTAATTAGGCAGGAAAACCCAACACAAATGCTTGTCTATTCTAAAGCCAAAATAAATGACTTTGGGATTAAAATTTTTTTCTGGAGTAGTGAAGTTAATCATATTCATTTGCACGGGTACTTGGGAGTTATCCTTAACTCCTACCTGAGTCCAAAAAAAAATAGAGGTTTTCCCTTCACTCTTTGCCCTTTCCCCTCTATATCCTCCCCTCCCCCGCAAAAAGAAAAAAGAAAAACAAAAGGAAGGTGGGGGGAGTTAGTGTTCTTCACCTTCCATTTAGAATATTACATTTGATGATAACTGGAATGGTACACAAGTTATTCACTGCTCAGGGAAAGGCATCGTGGGATCAATTGTTTACATATATAAACTATCCTTATAGCATAATAAATCCACACTTACATTTTTAGCTCTTTACCCTCTGACCCGCCAAAAGAAAACGATGAAAATCCGTTTAGGAGAAACTAATCCTGTTTGTAGGCTCTTACCTACCAAAGCTTCAGCCTTAGTGGCCGTTCATGTACCCAACCAGAGTCTACCGGCAACACTCAGTGCTGGGTGTAAAGAGAGACTTAAAGTGGAAAAGATAAGGTCCTGCTCTTTCAGGAAGCAGCATTATAAAGAAGATGATACAGTTACACAAATAACTGTAACACTAAACAGAAATGCCACAGAAAGGGCAACGATACAGGAAGTGATCGCTTCTGGCTGAGGTAATCCGGAAGGCTTCATGGAGGAGGTGGTATTTGATCTGGGATCTTGAAGGATAAACGTAATTTGTAAATTCAGAGATGACAGGGAAGACAGAGGAAACAGCAGGAACAGAGGCAAACTAAAGAAAATACTCTGCTCTTAGAGTCGCCTCCCCTACCTCTCTAGGCCAGGTTAGCCCACCGTGACTCTAAGCTTCTTTGTGATCTTTGCTTTTAAAACGATCATTTATTGAGCACTTACTAGGTGCCAGGCACTATGCTAAGCTCTTTACATACATTATCTTAGTTATCCTTGGAACAATCCTGTGAGGGAGAGATGGTTGTTCCCTTTTTGCAGATAAGGACGTTGACATAGCAACAGGTTCAGTAACACCTTCCAAAGTTCCACAAGTTTTAAGGAGAAGAGTTGGAGTTTGAACACATTCTACCTCCATCTTTCTCTAAGATGCTCCTGGATACAGCTGCTTAACCTAGAGATGACGAAGGGATTGAAGTACCAGTTATTAAAAGATCTGAAAACACTAACCTATGTCTTTGTTCATTCTTTTTTCTTAGCAAGGCACTGATGAACTTTTTTGTTTGCCTACAGTACCTCTTTAACACACGCACCATTACTGTATTATATTTAGAGCAAAAAAAAGTATCTTTTCAATTCAAGACCAGAGATTTCACTCCTATGCTAACAGATACGTGTGACATGAAAGCAAAGTAACATCTTCTTGGGACCGAAGGAGATGAAGGTCAGGATGGACTCAGGTCCAAGCACTGCCCTGAAGGAGCCGCTCACCGGTCATTCACTGTGCTCAGAAGAGCATCAATAACCGTTTCTCAGTTCACATCCACAGTTTCCACTTGCTTTCTTATGACCTTGGAACCGTAATTTTCTCAGCCCCAGTTGTACCTCATTAGGGAGTGAGTGATGAAAAGAAAGATCAGACAGAATTTATTTTTCTCAGATGCAAGCGCCCTGGCACAACTAGGTCAGTAAACGGGAAGAAGTGGCCTTTTCTGTCTTGCACACAACATGCCACCAGGCGCACAGATGGAGGAGGACCCACAGGCCTTCTGCAAGCCGTATCCTCACTTCTTGCCTCAAGCTCAGTATGGGCTTAGGAGACGTCTTCCCGTTTCTCAGACAACATCCTGGAGTAAATAAACTCTCACCACCTTATGAAGGACCTTAAAAACAGCTTCCAGGATTCTCTTTCACTTTTCATAATGAAGACAGGCTTATAAAGACTAGTGTGCAAAGAATGAAATCAGGTCTGCTCAGGGACTTGTGGCCCAAACCTGCCGGGTCAGTAATGTGTTGACAGAGAATTAAGGCTCAGGTCCCTCTACTCTATTCATCTAAGCAGAAATGCTGCCAGAAGAAAGCCCTCTTAATGGGGTAAAATTTGGGTAACTGTTGCAATGACAGCTTGCCAATGCCCATCCATGAAAAAAGAGAACATAGGGAAATGTTTACTGAGTACTTACTATGGGCCGGGCATCATGCTGGGTTCTTTAGATTTTTTTTTCATTTTACTTTATTTAATTTATAAAATATACATAACATGAAATGTATCACCTTAACCATTTTTAAGCACACAGTCCAGTGGCAGCAAATGCATTCACATGTCCTGTGCTATCATCACTCCCATGGAGTTCTGGTTTAGATACATTCTTACTTAATATTCTAAACACTAATAGACATGTGAGCCATGCCCACCAGACTGTAAGCTCTTGGAGGAGTGTCTGAAGAGAAATATGTTGGTTGACTGGATAAATGAAGAATATCAGTATTAACACCCCCATTTTGCAGATAAAGAAACTGAGACTCAAAAGATTCATGTAATTATTCAAGGTCTCAGGGCTAATGAGTAGCAGAACCAGGATTTGAATCCAAAAGCCACACTGTTTGTCCTGCAGCTGCCTTGGCTACAGCAGGGCAAGGTTACATGTTCTGATCCCAGGAGTGTTCCAGGTACCTGAGTTGAGTGTGGAGAGAGTCTGAACGTTAAAAGATCACTGCAAAAGGTACCGAATCCTGTTCAGGTTCTAGAGGCTGGTCGAAACTCTCTGGATTACACCCTTATGCTTAGGCAGCAGTACATACAAAAGCATACCTAATGCCACACTCCTTTTAAATTTTAACAGGAGTATCTAAGGTCTTCTCAGAGGAAAGCTTTCTTGGAGCACTGCATGACAAATTCCTTTTGTCTGTAAGAGCTAACAGCACCTGTAGAAGACACAAAGGTATATTCAGGGTGTGACGTCAGAGAACACTGCCAGCAGAAGCAGGGGAGATGTTCATCACTGTTTACCTTCTGCCCAAGATGCTCCAATATGTGTTACTGATAGATATTCCTAAAGCACGGTGGTTTCTCCTCTAAATTATTTTCAAAGAACAAAGACATCTACCAATTCATTCAACACGTTCACTAAGCCCTGAGCGCTATGCTAACTTGGATTCGGGGATGGACCAGGCACGCCTCTCTTAGTTCCACCTGTAAGGGGCCCACAACAGAGCTTGCATCTGGCGCCCTGCACTCAGGTACCAGCAGCGCACTCCCCCCACCGCCGCCCCGCCCCCGCCCAGGACCGGCCTGCTTGTGTCCGCGCCAAAATAAGCCTAAATCTCAGAATAATTTAAATCCCAAACACCTCAAGCCCAGGATGGGAGTATAGTACCCACTCGGCCAGAGGAACTCTTTCAATGGGCCCCAGGGGGTTGGCGATCAAGGCTCATATGAATACAGAGCAAGCGCCTCTTTTACCGTTTATCCTGGTGCTCATCAGGTTCCTTGCTCGTTTTCCTTACACCAGCAAAGCGCCACTTGGCGGCCAAATGTGGAACTGCCGGTTTAGATAGACCGGATATGGGTATGGGTGTGTGTGTGTGTGTGTGTGTGTGTCGGGGGTACACATACGTATATATTCATATACACACATATATATGTATGTATATATCAACTATGTATCCTAGATTTTCTAACCATTCTAATTTCAAGATTTTGTTAAACTACCCCCATATCTGCACTCACATTTTTGCTGTAGAAAATATGGTCCCAGTGCATACGAGATTAAAGGATCTTACTTCAATTGTAAAGTATTGGGTAATTCCCAGTAGTCTGTAAAAGGGACTATAATCCATTCATAAAAATAAATAATTAATTTCAACAAAAAGTTTTTTTAAGGTACATAATTTGCTAACATTTGCTATTAAATTCAGGCCTGATCATATACACACATCGCATCCTGGATTTGGCCACTGGGAACTCCCTCAGTTGGCTCCTGTGTCCTTTTGACTTGCCCCATCACTTTTTTGAGCACTTCCTCCTTACTTTCTGGCACCACAAGATATTCCAAGTTCATGCTGTGTTTTTCTGTCCCCTCCCTGGAACTGATCATGTCTCCAAGGATCCCTGGTTCCGTTTTAGAGACGTCTACCTCAGACCATCATGTATTCACTAATCTTTTACCAATGAACACTTGTTCGCTTCCAGTTTTCAATATTACAAACAATGATGCAATAAACATTCCCTGAAAGGAAACTTAATAGGAAAAAGGAGGGGGGGGGTGATGTAAAAGAAAAACAAATGAATATGACCTAATGCAGTCTTTACTTAAGAAGAAAAAAGCCCCAAATGCCAAAAATCTGCCTCTGAAGAGAAAGGAAATTATTTTTAGGCAATTTATGACTAAAAGAGAAAAGTACTCATTTTACACATAGACATGTAATATTTGTGTCAGAGAAATAAATAATAGTTAATATGGAAATCAACATCTGGGATCATATGAATAGCTCATTTACAGCACTCATTTACATAAGCTCTTGCTTTTACAGATTTTAGGGGTTTTATATTTAAAATTCAGTTCCTTTTTTATTTGATGCCTGGTTATTTTCTCAGCTTTCTCTACTTCCCCTCTTCTCAGCTATGTAGTGTGTCCAAGACTTACCAGTGGATATATTTAGACTTGTGATACTTTATAACATTTTCTTAGATCCACATCAGGGAGAACAGTTTACTCTGGTTGAATGATGTGAAATGAATACAAATTTGCCTATTTAACCAGCTGTAGCCCTGGGACAGACTGTATTGTGCCTGCTGTCCACCAAAACATCAATGAGCTATATTTACAGCAGTAAAACCCCTTTTCACTAATTTTCCATCCAATCCTCGTGGGGAGTCAATCACCCATGTAGAAAGACTGGTGACCACAAAGCTGACAAGATGTGAAAAGACTTTTTTTCACTCAAATCAAAGACGTGAGGGAGATACCACGGGGGCGTCACATGATGACCTTAACTCAAAGATGCTCTGTGTCCAGGTTTGGTTACCAAAGGAATCCATCCAAGATGGCAGTCTATTTATAGTCTGTTAACTCCTCCGCTGGGTCCCCTGGCAGGGTGCACATGGGACCAATGTCCTGGCTATATGACATCACCTCTAAGGTTGATCTTTCCAAAATGTTTAAACCCTACTACGAGTGTGCCCACTTAACCAGTTCTCTTTGATAACAAGAGCATGAAAGATCCACTGCAGAGAAAAGCACCCATCACAAAATCGCCCTGGTCTCTATTAACAACCATCACAGACCCATTTTCTCCCTCTACTTATGGTTTGGGTCTTTACTCATATTGTTCAGGAGTACTCAGACCGGGCAACAGGTTGCGTACACTCTGACATCAAATGCACCTCTAGGGCTGTGTGCGCTGCTTTGATGACAAGTGAAACCTACTCAACTTTCGGTTCCCCTGATTGAAAGCCCCTCCCATCGGGATAAAACACTACCCAATCATCCTGTGCTTCTACAATAAAAGTATCTTTCTGAAGATGAGCTGCTTTTAGATACAGAGGGCTCTGCCTAACACCAGCTAATTTTAAGGAGAGTTAAAAGGGAAAAAAGTGCTTTTAGTAAAGCAGACACTGTCATCTTTTCCCTCCAGCAAGTTGGTAAATAATGACTAAGGGTCAGAGAGACGACTCCTTTCAGACCAGCACCCCATTCTAGACGCCTGACTTCCAGATTTCATCTGGTCAGGAGACTGGTAACCCAGCTCACAAATAAGAATCCAGTTTTAAGTAAGAGATTTTGAGATGCTTAATACTGTAGGTAAAGAATATGCCTAAAGCACCAGTATCAGCCAAAACAGGTATTTTAAAATACACAACAATAAAGCAGAGGGGCTTCCCTGGTGGCGCTGTGGTTGAGAGTCCGCCTGCCGATGCAGGGGACATAGGTTCGTGCCCCGGTCTGGGAGGATCCCACATGCGGCTGGGCCCGTGAGCCATGGCCGTTGAGCCTGCGCGTCCGGAGCCTGTGCTCCGCAGCGGGAGAGGCCGCGGCAGTGAGAGGCCCGCGTACCAAAAAAAAAAAAAAAAAGAAAAAAGATTAGCCCCAACTCGCCGCAGCTGGAGAGGGCCCGTGCGCAGCAGCGGAGAACCAACACAGCCAAAAATAAATAAATAAATAAATAAGTTTATTTAAAAAAAAAAAAAAAAAGCAGAAACTAACACACCATTGTGAAGCAATTATACTCCAATAAACATGTTAAAAAATTAAAAAATAATTAAAAAAATAAAATACACAACATATATATTTTTTCCAAAGAAGCATATGAATGTTCTAATGCCACCAAGTATTAGCTTTCCAGTCATTTTATTTAACAGAGGTGTTTTTAGTAGGCCAGTTATTAAGAAGAGCAAGTGGACCGAAGTCTTCCCCAGTCTATATTTTAAAAACTAAAAACTGTAAGCTGGTCTTCAAGTTGAAAAACTCCAAGCTGCCCACCTGTGCCCCTCCTGAAATATACTGACCCTAAAACTGTCTCTGTAAGAGCCAAGATCAATTACAAGAGTTTCAAGTCTCCATCTCTCATATTTCTGGAAGGAAATATGCTCTGAGGGACTTCCTTGGTGGTCCAGCGGTAAAGAATCCATATTACAATGCAGGGGACGGGGGTTCGATCCCTGGTCAGGGAACTAAGATCCCACATGCCACGGGGCAACTAAGCCCTTGCGTCAGAACTACTGAGCTCACGCGCCTCAACTAGAGCCCACGTGCCGGAAACTACAGAGCCCACGCGCTCTGGAACCCGTGCACCACAACTAGTGAAGGGAAAAACCCGCACGCCACAACTAGAGAGAAGCCCACGCACCAGAATGAAGAGCCCGCACACCTCAACGAAGATCCCGTGTGCCGCAGCTGAGACCCAATGCAGCCAAAAATAAATAAAACAAATAAATAATAAATAAATCTTTTAAAAAAATGCTCTGAAGTCTGCTATGTTAGGAATCTCAGCTTCAGAAAAAGAATAGTATGAAATACAGAAACAGTTAAGTTTATAAGCCAATCAAATACAGAATTCTAAGCCCAGGTAAGGTCAGTTTCTTTGGCTAAGCTACCTATTTGCAGATACAGCCCTAGGCCCAGGAAGAAGGCCATTAGTAATTCAAAAACCCTAATGAGATTTTATTTTGGTTAGCTCATCATGAGATATGGAAACCTCATATAATTGGAACAAAATAGCGTAAAATAAAAACCTATATGTTATACAGCAGAAACTAACACACCATTGTTTTGTTTTTTTTTTTTTTTTTTTTTTGCGGTATGCGGGCCTCTCACTGTTGTGGCCTCTCCCTTTGTGGAGCACAGGCTCTGGACGCGCAGGCTCAGCGGCCATGGATCACGGGCCCAGCTGCTCCACGGCATGTGGGATCTTCCCAGACCGGGGCACGAACCCGTGTCCCCTGCATCGGCAGGCGGACTCTCAACCACTGCACCACCAGGGAAGCCCTAACACACCATTGTAAAGCAATTATACTCCAATAAAGATGTAAAAAAAAAAAAAAGACCCAACACAGTCAAAAAATAAATATATAAAAAGAAAATAAAAATTAAAAAATTACTGCTGTTTATAAACCAAAAAAAAAAACCTATAGCATATGTATGATAGTTTTAATTTCTAAATTGTTAATATTAAGCTCTGTAGGGACTTCCCTGGTGGTCCAGTGGTTAAGAATCCGCCTTCCAATGCAGGGGACGGGGGTTAGATCCCTGGTCAGGGAATTAGGATTCCACATGCTGCGGGGCAACTAAGCCAGCACACCACAACTCCAGAGCCAACGCGCCACAACTAGAGAGAAGCCCACACGCCTCAATTAAAGATCCTGCGTGCCACAACTAAGACCCAACGCAGCCAAAAATAAATAAATAAATATTTAATTAAAAAAAAAAGATCTGGGCTTCCCTGGTGGTGCAGTGGTTGGGAGTCCGCCTGCCGATGCAGGGGACACGCGTTCGTGCCCCGGTGTGGGAAGATCCCACATGCCGTGGAGCGGCTGGGCCCGTGGGCCATGGCCGCTGAGCCTGCGCGTCTGGAGCCTGTGCTCCGCAACGGGAGAGGCCACAACAGTGAGAGGCCCGTGTACCACAAAAAAAAAAAAAAAAAAAAAAAAAAAAATCTGTAATTTGCAGCTAATTTAACAGGGTACCAATCTGTTTCACTTTGCCCTGCTAAGCTTCCAAAAGTCTTGAGAGCTCTGATTATTCTTCACTCACTCCTTAATAGCAGTGCGTAGGACTGGTTAAGAATCCGCCTGCCTGTATGGGGGACACAGGTTTGAGCCCTGGTCCGGGAAGATCCCACATGTCAGGGAGCAGCTAAGCCTGTGCGCCACAACTACTGAGCCTGCACTCTAGAGCCCGTGAGCCACAACTACTGAGCCCGCACGCCACAACTGCTGAAGCCTGCGTGCCTAGAGCCTGTGCTCTGAAACAAGAGAAGCCACCGCAATGAGAAGCCCGCGCACCGCAATGAAGAGTAGGCCCCGCTCGCCACAACTAGAGGAAGCCCACGTGCAGCAACAAAGACCCAACGCAGCCAAAAATAAATTTAAAAAATAGCAGTGGGTAGCCAAGGTTATATAAACCAACTGAACTAACTTCTTAGGCTCACATATTAAATATATATTAAATATATTAAAGTCTAAGCTCACTTAAAGTCTGTCTGTAATGAAATCTAGAGCTAGAAGTATAACTCTGATGTTCTAGATGGTGAATCTCAGAGACAAAATACAAATATTTACAATATATCATGCACAGAGTCCAATCCCAAGGTTGATTCACGTCACTGGCTTCTCTCTCATCCTGTGTTCCATCCTCATCCCTTCCTTGACCTCCTACCTGACATCTCTGTGTCCCTCCACCAGTCACCTATCACCTCTCAGTCCATCCTCATAAATCTTCACTCCTTTAACCACATCCTTCAACACCTCCAATTTTCCTATTCTCAGCAAACACTTCTCTATGGCTCTTCCTCTTTTTACTGATTTCCTGCGTGCTATTAAGACCCTGGGCTTCTGATCATCTTTCCAGGCTTGTCAGAAATGATTCCAGTTCATCAGGAAAAAAACAGGTGTCCTAGCCTTAACCATAAGCTTTCTGAGACTAAAAAGAGCCAAGTTCCAAGTTTAAACGTAGTGCAAAACAAAGACGGCACAACAGATAATAAGTTCCCAAGGAGCAATACATGGTCATATCTCCTAACTCAGTTAGTCTGGCTCCTGGGTTTATAATTCTCAGCCTGGCCAATTCAAAGATTCTTTAAGCACTACTTAATAATCCACCAAGAAAGCACAGCCCCAGGATTAAGTGGGAAGTCAAAAGTTCAGCAAGAGGATTTAGTGACTGGCTTCTAAACAAATAAATTACGGAAAAGGAAAGATTCGTAGTGGGTAAACCTGACAGACACCACCTTCACTAAGTGATCAAGGTTGCCATCACTGGGAGTATGTCATGAACTGTTATGTGCCTCTGATATGATGTAATAAGGGCACTTAACCTCTGTGGTATTCTTTCCGCAAATCCATAACCCTAGTCTAATCACAAGAAAACATCAGAAAACCCAAATTGATGGGAGTTCTACAAAATATCTAACTGGTACATCTCAAAACTGTCACGGTCATGAAAAACAAGGAAAAACTGAGAAACTTAAAGATTGGAAGAAATGAAGGAGACATGACAACCAAAGGTAACCGGGACGAAAAAAACATTAGTGGAAACACCAGTGTAGTCCTAATAAAATCTGTAGTTTTGAAAAATAGTAATGTACCTATGCTAATTTTTAGTTTGGATAAATGCTCCATGGTTGTGTAAGACGTTAACATCAGAGATAGCTGGGTGGAGGGAATATGGGAATTCCCTACTACCTTTGCAATTCTTCTGTTAAGTATTAAAAAAAAAAAAAAAAAAAAAAGTTCAGCAAGAGAAGTGCTGAGAGGAAATGGAGAGCAAAGGATCCCAAAGTGGAAGGTGTAGGTCTTGGCCCTTGTATTAGTGGTTGCGCAATTGTACACAAATTGCTGTACCCTACTAAGTCTCTATTTCCTCACCAGTAAAATGTGCTTGATAATAGCTACCTTATAATTTGTGAGATTAAAGGTTGTATTAGGGACTTCCCTGGTGGCACGGTGGTTAAGAATCTGCCTGCACGGGGACACGGGTTCAAGCCCTGGTCCGGGAAGATCCCACATGCCGCGGAGCAACTAAGCCCGCAAGCCACAACCACTGAGCCCTCCCGCCACAACTACTGAAGCCCGCGTGCCTAGAGCCCATGCTCCGCAACAAAGAGAAGCCACTGCAGTGAGAAGCCCACACACCGCAATGAAGAGTAGCCCCCTCTCGCCACAACTAGAGAAAGCCCGCACTGCAACGAAGACCCAATACAGCCAATAAATAAAAAAAAATAAAAATAAAGGTTGTATTAGTCCAGTCAGGAAAACAAACCACACCAGGTATTTTAACAGAGAATTTAATCGAACTGGTTAAACAGGCACCGGAGAACCAAAACACAAAAAGGAGACACTGAGCTGACACAGAGTCACCTCAGGAAGCGGCTACAACCCCTGGGGCTGAGGGAATCAAGGGGAGAGGTGGGGGCTATTCAGTCTAGAGGCCCCCTGGGGGTGGGACTCTGGTCTCTGGGTACCACCCTTTCTCTTCCTCCAGCCCTGCAGACCCTCTGGCGTCCTCCATGGGTAGAGCCTGGAAGTGGAGAAACCTGGCCGAAGAGTCCCTGCCCCAGAATTACTCAGCCCAGGTTAGAGGGTGGTTTGGGGCTGGGAGACAACAGCTGAACTGTTAACTGTGAAACAACTTTGTAGACTGTAAATGTTACCCACTAGTACTTATTATTTTCATTATTTCTATTAAGTGCCTGAGATAACTCTCCCTCTTTTTTTTTTTTTTTTTTTTGCCACGCCACGCATCTTGCGGGGATCTTAGTTCCCCGACCAGGGGGTCGAACCCGTGCCCCCTGCAGTGGAAGCACGGAGTCTTAACCACTGGACCCCCAGGGAAGTCCTCTCCCCTTCTTTCTTTTAAAAATATTTAACAGTATGGATTAACAGAGGATATGCACCTTTGGTGTTAAAAGCATTTAAATTTTTAATAAATGGAAAATATGGGACTACATTCTATTCTATAATTATAGCAACCTTTACCGCAAAGCTCGCTTTGTCAGAGCTGTTTTCTAAAGGTAAAGCATATGTCTGATTCATTTCTGTAATAGTCAGGGCTACTATTTTAGTTGAGTGAAATAAGTGTGTTGCTCAGGGATGCTATTTACATGTAACCAGGCTATTTGACCCAGAAGTCTTTGACTTTTATAGACTTTTGTAAAAACACTTTCATTACAATTTAAGGCCATTATGCATCTCTTTAAAAGCTGAAAAAAGTTAACCAAATTTTTCTTTGAAATGCAACACCAATACATATAGTTTCCCGTAAGCTGGGGCGGACCCTGACAACAGGAAACAGAGGTGAGAGTGTGCACACTTAGTTTCAGTAGGTTTCAAAGAAATGTCGAGGAACTTCCTACAACACAGATGCTTTAGTTTCACTGTTGAAAACCGCAGCAGTTCTTTGTGCCCTGGTTTGTTAAGAAACACAGCCTTAAACAACAAACCAAAAGTTCAAGCGTTTAGTGGCACTTTCCAAGTCAGCAAAACTTATGTCACAAAGCAAAGTTCCTTTCTCAGAGCTTCTGGAAGCTCTGTCTACACTTCATTTATCACTTCCCTCTTTGTGTGTATATAGTGTCTGAGCTTCCTGCGAGATTATAAACTTGAGGGCAAAGTCTAGGTTAGAGATATCTTTGTATCACCCAGAGTGATTAGACCAGCACACATAAAAGATAAAAATAGGTATGTGTAGAATGAATATATGAATAAGGTCTTCAGAAGTGCACAGCATGTGCCCATGGTGACCATCTGGATTGTGGATATTTGCCCTAAATGGCAGGTTGGCACAATTAATACTCACAAAATAACTAAAAAACAGATCGCCATGTGTTTTTTGTTTTTTATTTTATTACCTTTTTATTGAAGTGTAGTTGATTTACAATGCTGTGTCAATCTCTGTACAGCAAGGTGACTCCATTTTACGCAAATAGACAATCGTTTTTTAATATTCTTTTCCATTATAGTTTTGCCCTGCTGCTGGGGTACTAGGATTGACCCCTCTGGCTGAGGGCTGCTGATGCAGAAGCAATGCTGACCCTCCCCTGACCCCCCCCCCTACTGCCACGTGCACACACGGCGTCTGGGGCACACGTCCACCGCCTATTGTTGGTACATGGCTATAAGCAGGGGCTCCCTGGGCCACATGGACACCAGGCCACAGAGAGCACTGGCATGTCTGTGAGCCACTCCTTCTTTCCAAGACATTCCTTTTTTTTTTTTTTTAAGTCAGGTTTATCGAGGTGTATTTTACATCCAGTAAAATCCACCCATTTTAGTGTACAGTTCTATGAATTTTGACAAATGCATACAGCTCTGTAACCACCATTGTAATCAAGGTACAGCACACTCCCATCCCCCCACAATGTTCCTTCATTCCCTTCTGCAGCAAACCCCTCCCTGCACCCCCAGTGCCTAGCAACCATTCATTGGTTTCCCATCCCCACAGTTTTGTCCTTTCCAGAATGACAAGACACATTCTTTCCATGCTTAAATAAAATAGCCAAAGGCCTCAGTGAACTCTGCACAGATCACCATATGTTCAGCTGCCCTGTGAGCCTCTCGTGTATATCTGGAGGGGAGAACCCAGGGGCTGATGGGTGCGAAGGGCAGCACCATTCACTGTGGCGTGGATGACGTCACAAGCTCTACAGAGAGCAGGATGCGTCTTCGTGAGCTGGGAAGCAGCTCTTCTACATCCAAAGACAAAGACCTCTTATTTTAAACTGCCTCTCTATGAAATATCCGGGTTCCTTCTTCCATGGTCATATGGTACAAGACACAACCAGATTTCCTTCTGGTTTGGTTGAGCTTTTGGTATTAAAAGAAAACATAAATTACTGTAGCTAAAATAGAATATAGATTAATAAGAAAATGCTGTTAAGCTAAAAAGCTTGAGTTCCAGTAGAATGTTCTTCCAGCCTATCAGATTTGGCTTGACCGCACAGTGAGTTATTTTGTGCCTAGCAAAATACTGAACTTTTACTGAATTCTTTAAGAATCACTCAAGAGCTTCCTACACAACTTCAGGCTAACATGAAGCAGAGTACAAAGAACGTATAAATGCAAAAAAAAGGGACAATGACGAGCTCCCTGGCAAATCGAGACTGAGGGAAATTGCAAATTACCTTCTAGCACAATACAAGGTCACATTACAGCTTTTTTTTTTAATTTAAAATTTTTACATAGAAAATCCTTGCCCTGTAATTTCAAAGCCCCAATTATATTGCTTACTCATTCCCTTTCTACTCTATGTAATAAATTATTTTATATTATATCTTATATTTCATATTAGATATATAAGGGGTTAGCTATAAAATTTTGAGATGTATGGGGCTTCCCTGGTGGCGCAGTGGTTAAGAATCGCCTGCCAATGCAGGGGACGCAGGTTCGAGCCCTGGCCCGGGAAGATCCCACATGCCGTGGAGCAACTAAGCCCGTGCGCCACAACCTGAGCCTGTGCTCTAGAGCTCGAGCGCCACAACTACTGAGCCCGCATGCCACAACTACTGAAGCCCGTGTGCCTAGAGCCCTTGCTCTGCAACAAGAGAAGCCACCGCAATGAGAAGCCCACGCACTGCAACGAAGAGTAGCTCCCACTCGCTGCAACTAGAGAAAGCCCGCACGCAGCAATAAAGACCCAATGCAGCCAAAAACAAAAATAAAAAATAAATAAATTTATAAAAAATTTTGAGACGTAGTTTGAAGAAATGATAGGGAATTTAAAGTCAAACAGTGCTTCCCAGCTCCCATCAGCACAGATTTGAAAATTTGAAGAAATGAAGGCAAAAGTTTAGGATAGGCCTCCCAGTGCCCACAACAGAGTCAATACTTGTACTGACTTCTGTTCCCTTCTGAATTCCCACTGAAATGACAGCAAAGGGATTGAAAAAGAAGAAAAAAAGTGTAAAACCACAAGAACAGAGAGAATGGGAGAGGAAATAAACAATTGGAAGCTGTATCACACACAGACAAGTGGAAACTGATTTAGGAGAACAGAAAAGGCTGAAATTCGAAATGGCAGAAACATATTTATGCCCAGAATCCCAGAAAGGCTTAGGAATTGGAGGCAACAGGTCGTCCTAAAAGCGGGGCACACTGAGGTTTGAAAGAGGAGACTGGGAAGGTCTGAATGAAGAGCATTTCGACTCTGAGATCTTTTCCCAGATGCCACGTGGCCAGGAGGCCACCTGTCCCCTCTCTAAGAGAAGACGTTTACCAGTCAGAGGATTTGACAGTCCCAGGGACACGGGGCACAGACAAGGGCAAGGGAGCTCTTTGAAAACACAGGGCTAAGTCAAGGTCTCCACACGGAGGCTTGCTGAGACCACACAGCCCCTTCCCCGCTCATCTCCTGGAACCTGGCCGTCAGACTTTCAACCCCTTCCCCTCTGTCCCCCACCCCCAGGCTGGACATGAGTGGATTCTTCACTGGAGAAACTAGTTACCGTCACTTGATTTATGACAAAGGCGATCCTGCAGTGCCGTGAGAAAGGATGGATGGTCTTTTCCACGGTCGGTGCTGGGTCAATTTAAACAAAAGAAAAAGGAGGAAAAGAACCTTGGCCCCTACTTCACAGCACACCCCAAAATCAATTCCAGATGGATGACAAGCCTAAGTGTGAAAGGTTAAACAAAGCTATTAGAGGAAAACCAGAGCATCTTCATGATTTTGGTATTTGAAAGATTTCTTAAATAGGATACCAAAAGTGCTACCATATAAGCAAAAAACAGATAAATTGGACTATATTAACATTTAGAACTTCTGTTCAACTAAAGATACTGGGAAGAGAGTGAAAAGGCATAAGCTTCAAAGTTGCTAAGAGACTAGATCTTAAATGTTCTCACCACAAAAAAGAAATAATAATTACGGGCCCTGATGCTGGTGTTAGCTAACACATTGGTGGTAATCATATTGCAATATATAAATCTATCAAATCAACACATTGTACACCTCACACTAACACAATGTTCTATGTCAATTATATCTCAATAAAAATAAATTAATTATTATTTATTTTTTATTTTTGGCTACGCTGTGTGGCTTGTGGGATCTCAGCTCCCCAACCAGGGATTGAACCCGGGCCACGGCAGTGAAAGCACTGAGTCCTAACCACTGGTCCGCCAGGGAACTCCATAAATAAATTATTTTTAAAAAGAGAGAGTAAAAAGGAGTTGTGAAGATGGTAACTGAGGCTAGAGTGATGTACTTTGAAGACAGAGGAAGGGACCATGAGTCAAGGAACGCAGGGAACCTCTAGGATAGGAAAATTAAAGGAAATGGATTCTCTTCTAAAGCCTCCAGAAGGTCCTGCCAACACCTTAATTTTAGACCTCTAGAACTATAAGAAAATAAATTCATGTTCTTTTAAGCTACTAAGTTTATAACAATTTGTTAGAGCAGCATTTGAAAACTAATAAATTACGGTTGTTAAATAGAACTTCTCACACTTTTACCTCTGGCCAAGATTTACCAAAAGTTTGTTTTAAGCAAAAACAAGCAAACCGACATACTGAACACAAAAATTAAAACAAAATAAAAAGAGAGAGTGAAAAGCAAGCAGAGACTAGGAGAAGATATTTGCAATATATTTATCTGAGAAAGGGCTCATGTTTTTCTTATTATTTCCTTACTAAGAAAGAAAAAGCAGCTCAGCTAAGAGAAGAGATTTGAAGTGACCCTTCGCAAAGGAGGGATCCAAACGGCCAGTAAATATATGTCAAGGTGCTCAACCTCATGGGTCATCAGGAAAATGGAAGTTAATTCTGCACTCCCACCAGAATGGCTATGATGAAAAAGATGGAAAATACTAGGTGCTGGGGACTCCAAACACTCCTGACAGGAGTAAAATTGGTATAGTTGCTTTGGAAAACCATTTGGCAGTATCTTCTCCAGTATACTGTGTGCCCAGCAATGCCAGCTGCGGGCGTACTCCTACGAATATGCGTACACATGCTGAACAAAATACACAGAATACTGCGTTCGCTCGGGTAGTGAGTACGTTCGTTGTTCAATAAAGTCCTTCGTGAAATGAAAACTGTCTCAGTTTCACTTAAAACCGAACGAGCTTTTTGGCCAGCCCAATGGAATATTCACAACAGCACAGTGAGGGGTACAAAAGGCCAGCTCCCTGTCCTCGAGATGGGGGGATTCTCTGGTGCAAGCTGTACTCCAGAGCTTTCCCAAAGGGTCAGGCTGGAGCAAGTCTGTACCAAGACCACACTGCTGCTTAGTTTTGCTCCCCTGCCCCATCTGGCTTCCGTTATGCCCCTTCTCCAAAGAGCACTTCTTCAATAAAGAGTTTTCACAAAAGTCTCTAGCACAGGTTTGCTTCCAGAGTCTGTCTTAGACCAGGTGGCATCAGAAGTTGCCTACGGAAGTGGACTCAGCAGGTGGAATTCTGAGGGTGGGTCGCTTACCAGCCAGATGGCAACATGGACCCATCAGTGGGGTGACGGCCCCTGGGGTGCTGTAGTAGTGCGACCTGTGGCTGGGGACGCGCTGACTGGTTTAACGTCTCTGGTACAGGAGGTGCAGAAGAAATGGTCACGAGAAGGACTGTGGAACTGGGTGGCTGTTGTTAAGAGCCGTCTGCCCAGTGAAAACAGAAAAAGACAGTCTCGGATACAACAACCAGCAACTTGAAGCCGAGTATGACAGTCAGCCAGCCTAAAGACACTTACCTCCCTCAGGCTCAGGACCTGATGTTTAGGGGTGGCAGCTCTAAGAAGGCTGAACTCAGCCCAGGCAAGTCTCCTACGTCAAAGTCAGGGCCCTGATGGAAAGGGTGAACTCTAAGGCCTGAGGTGGGATGTCTGTATCTATTTACTTGAGAACTGTGAACCCCAGATTCTCTGGGCCCTCAAAGTGGCCAACTCCCTCTCCTTGGAAAATAGAGGAATCCCCCTTGCTTGAAGACCACGGCAGCAGTCTCAAACAAGACAAGCCTCTTACAGGACACCGCTTGCCCTACAATGGACTGCCCCCATCTTCCTCCTGGCTGCATCACTCACTCGGGGCCAGCTGGGCCGGCTAAGAGAGGAGGGGGTATTATTGCAAACATCCCAGGGGACCGGGCTGACATACGCGTTGGCAGGAGCTGGAAGGATGTGTGGGTCCTGAGGGTGCTGGTCATGGGTGTGGCCTATAAAGCAGAATGAGGAGGAGCTGCTGATACGAGGACATCCTCTCATGACTCAAAATTAACATGCTGGCGAAGGCCTGGGTCTCACAGGTGCTGGGGGAGGGGGCCTCTTAGGAGCTTGGACGAGCAATGGCCCACACTAAGCGATTCCAGAACTGGCACAGAAATCTTTGGAAGCAAAGATCAAAAGGTTTAGAGGAGCCGGCACGCTAGAATGAGTCTGCCACATAAAGCAGGGAAACCCATGAGCTGGCCGTATCCTTTGGGAGGGCCCAGGAGATACAGTCTGAGTACCAAAGCCTAGACTCTGCCTCTTAGGTTGGTCACCAACACGGATTCTGCCTCACGGATCAGGGCCCTCTTCTTTATTCTGACTGCAACCTGAGATCACACCTCATCAGATCTCACCCGGACAACGGGCTCTGCTTTATGTTCCCACAGTAAAAATAATCATCTCTTAATTGATTTTCTACATTGTCGTCGGAGTGATCTTTCAAAATGTATATTAAATGACTCCCAGTTTATACCACGTGAATGGTTCCCCATGCCTATAGGATAAACGTCCAAAGTTTGCAGGAAGGCACACAAGGCCCCTTGGTCTAGGCCGGGATCCACAGCCTTATCTCTTGCTGTGTCTCCCCTGCACCCTCTGGACCCTACACTTTAATTTTATTGAATCATCTGTAGTGCAGAGCTGTCACCTTGGTTAGATGCTTCTGTGCCTTTGCTCTTCGGCCCCTCCTCCAACTCGTGTGTATGTCCTGGTTATAAAGTAAGTTCCTTCAGGCAGGGGTTTCATTTTATCTTTGTATCTCTAGTGTTGAACATGAGCCTGGAGGATGATAGGGGTTCAGTCAAATGAACCCCTATGAAGGAATGACTGAATGAGTCAATCAATCAACGATTTGTGTAATGGGGGGGGATCAACGTGGGCATGGCCTCATGATTATCGAAGAAAACTATCTTCTCAACTAGGACAGTAACCAAATTATGATAAGAACGGAGAAGAAACTGTTTCCTTCTCCTTCTCTCCTTTCTTCTCCCAGTGCATAATTTTATAATCCAAATTGATTTTGAAATTCTTATATCGGGAAGGTAACCCACTAGGTCAACAGCTACTAAACACTGTTCTTATTCCTCATCATCTCCAGCAAAGTTTCTTCTCCAGAGAATTTTTTTTGCTTACTCTCATAATTTCAGGCTACATTACAACCCCTTTCTGTAGCTCTAATCCATAAAACTATACCCTGAAGCCTACACACCAGACAGACAGAACAATGATCCCTGTCTTATATCCCTAAGCAATGCAGTAGATCTAATATGCAGCGTCCTATTAGTTAAGAAAGGAGCAATTAAAAAAAAAAAAGAAATCTGGGACTTCCCTGGTGGCGCAGTGGTTAAGACTCCATGCTCCCAATGTAGGGGGCCCAGGTTCGATCCCTGGTCCAGGAACTAGATCCCACATGCATGCCACAGCTAAGAGTTCGCATGTCACAACTGGGACCCAACACAGCCGAAGAAATAAATAAAATAAATAAATATTAAAACAAACAAAAAAAGAATACAGTGAGCATTAAAAAAAAAAAAGAAATCTAGGCAGCAGTTTCAAACTATCCTCCCAAAGGTACTTATCAACTACAAAGGGAAAGATGGTAACTCTACCATGGAGAAACCCATGGTGAATTATATCTCAATAAAGCTGTTATTTAACAAAGTAATGCAGATGTGACCAGGGTCAGGTATAGGGTGGACTTCTAAGGTGCTGGCGATATTCCATTTCTTGATCTGGGTGGCGAGTCCAAGGGTATTTGTTTGCAGTTTCTTTACCTGTAGATATGTGCTTTCTATACTTCCATATAAATATTTCACAATTCACAAGACAAAAGTGAAAAGAAAAAAAACAACAATAGAAAGTAAATTAAAAGCAGTTGGGTTTTGTTTCCAGAAAAGATAATTTAAAAAAAAAGGGGGCTTCCCTGGTGGCGCAGTGGTTGAGAGTCCGCCTGCCGATGCAGGGGATGCGGGTTCGTGCCCCAGTCCGGGAGGATCCCACATGCGGAGCGGCTGGGCCCGTGAGCCATGGCCGCTGAGCCTGCGCGTCCGGAGCCTGTGCTCCGCAACGGGAGAGGCCAAGACAGTGAGAGGCCTGCGTACCGCAAAAAAAAAAAAAAAAAGGAACATATGGCAGGAGCAGTCCTATCAGCTGATTTGACTTCTTTGGGGGCACACCCTCTCATCACTGGGGCCTCAGCATGAAGTGTAGCTGCCCTGGATAGTGTGACTCGCTGGTCTCTGTCATACCAATGGGACCCCTGTCCATCCCATGATCCATCTACTACAGAAACCCATCTCCATAAAACAGAATTCTCAGGGTGGAAAACTAAGACAGAAGCCACTAAAAATCCTTTTCTTAGTGCCAAGTAGCAAACGCTTGGACCCAACCAACTAGCTTCCAAAGTTGTCTTTTTTATGTTATTACTTACTATCCAAAGGTGGAGCTAACGTTACACATACTGTTAAGTCTCATATTTTATGCTTTCATTTACCTAAAAAATAATCTATCCTACTCTGCATGTAAAAGTAACTAGCTTTCTCATGTTTCTCATGTTATCTCTGGAGTCAAGAGACGGTTGAAACTAACTCTTGAATAAAATCTACAATTTGGTTATATTCTCTCGGTATTTGGGAAAATGACTAGGACGTTATCTGTACACTGCAAAATAGTCTTTGTTTATGTATTTGATATTTATTCACTAAGTGTCAGGAAGCAACTTTCCCTAGAAGAAGGTATTTGAAATGATTTCTTCATCTTTATTAAGAACTAAAAGGTAACATAAATAGAAGGATTTTTTTTGGGGGGAAGGATATAAAAACAAGTTAAATTTCAAAATAGAAGACCTACAATAACTTCATTAAAATAAGTTCCTAAAACGGAATGGTCATTTCTTCCCTAGGCCAATACTGGTGTGCACGTGTGCCTTAAAAACTGAATGTAACACTCATGTTCATAGCAGCATTATTCATAACAGCCAAGAAGTGGAAGCAACCCAAGTATCCACTGACAGACAAATGGAAAAACAAAATGTGCTCTATCCATACAATGGAATATTATTCAGCCTTCAAAAGGAAGGAAATTCTGACACAGGCTACAACATGGATGAACTCTGAAGTCATTATGCTCAGTGAAATAAACCAGTCACAAAAAGACAAATACTGTAAGAACCCACTTAGATGAGGTACTGGAGTAGTCAAATTCCTAGAGACAGAAAGTAGAATGGTGGTTGCCAGGGGCTAGGGGGAGAGGAAAAGGAGGAGTTAGTATTTAATGGGGACAGAGTTTCAGTTTTGCAAGATGAAAAGAGTTCTGGAGACTGCGTGTAAAACAATGTCAATGTACTGAACTATATACTTAAAATGGTTAAGATGATACCATTTATGCTATGTGTATTTTTGTCACAATTTTTTAAAAAACTGAAAGTAAAAGATCAAGATCACTTATTGAACTGAGCAGCGTGGTCACCTCTGGGGAGAGCCCAGAAGTAGGAAGACATGTATTATAAAAATGCTGTTTTTAAAAAATCCTTACGTAAAGCTGTCTGTAAAGCCTTAAAGCATTTAAAAAGTATGAATATTCGGGCTTCCCTGGTGGCGCAGTGGTTAAGAATCTGCCTGCCAATGCAGGGGACACGGGTTCGAGCCCTGGTCCAGGGAGATCCCACATGCGGCAGAGCAACTAAGCCCGTGCACCACAACTACTGAGCCTGTACTCTGGACCTCGTGTGCCACAACTATTGAAGCTCGTGTGCCTAGAGCATGTGCTCCTCAACAAGAGAAGCCACCGCAAGGAGAAGCACGTGCATCGCAATGAAGAATAGCCCCTGCTCGTCTCAACTAGGGAAAGCCTGCGCACAGCAATGAAGACCCAACGCAGCCAAAAATAAATAAATTAAATAAATAAAAAAAATTTTAAGTATGAATATTTATTCCCTAGTTTAGCTCTTTTATAATCTGGGTTTTCTTTTACTCTCAGGTTGTTAAAAGTAGGCCACATCCACACCTAATCTGACGTTTCTAAAGCTGAACCATCACAGCCTGACACCCCAAGGCTGACACTCCATCCCTCTCCATGCTTATTCTGATGTTTTTCTCACTTTCCACAAGCCTGTAACCACTCAGCAGACCACACCCTTCTTGCAGTTCATTAAAAAAAAAAATTAAAACCATTATTCTATGAATTTCCTTAATTTTCCTACCTCTATATATTCTCCTCTATATATTTTATTTCCTTCCTGTGCTCAGCAGTAATCCCTTCTCTATTTTTAGAAAAAACTTAAATGCTTTTAATTAAAAAGTGAAAACATGTTCACTGGGGAAAATTCAAACAACATAGAAGAATATGAAGGGAAGTACCTCCCCTCACCGATGCACCCCCAAGAGTTACCCCATCACAGGTTAAAATGTATTGTGCTCATGTAGTTTTATGCACCTGTAAATATCAACATAAATGTATGCATATATTTTTTTTTTTTTCTTTTTGTGGTATGCGGGCCTCTCACTGTCGTGGCCTCTCCCGTTGCGGAGCACAGGCTCCGGATGCGCAGGCCCAGCGGCCATGGCTCACGGGCCCAGCCGCTCCGCGGCATATGGGATCCTCCCAGATCGGGGCACGAACCCATATCCCCTGCATCGGCAGGCGGACTCTCAACCACTGCGCCACCAGGGAGGCCCTGCATATATTTTTATACACTGTTATTTTTATCAGAAATGAAACCAGGGACTTCCCTGGTGGCGCGGTGGTTAAGATTTCGAGCTCCTAATGCAAGGGGCCTGGGTTCGATCCCTGGTCAGGGAATTATCTCCCACATGCATGCCGCAACTAAGAGTTCACATGCCACAACTAAGGAGCCAGTGAGCCGTAACTAAGGAGCCTGCCGGCAGAAACTAAGACCCAGTGCAACCAAATAAATAAATAAATATTAAAAAAAAATAATAAAGAAATGAAACCAGACTCTACATTATATATAGGAACTTGCTTTTTTTTTTTGGTAAACGATGTGGTCATAGATATATTTGCACCTCAGTGGATACAGCTCTACTTTATTTTTGGCTGAATACCAGTTCATAGTATAGATACACTATAATTTATTTAACAATTCCTGCCTGATGTGTGGAAAACCCACACATATCTAGTGTCAAAAGTGAATCAGGAGGGACTTTCCTGGTGGCCCAGTGGTTAAGAATCTGCCTGCCAATGCAGGGGACATGAGTTTGAAACCTGGTCTGGGAAGATCCCACATGCCGTGGAGCAACTAAGCCCATGTGCCACAACTACTGAGCCTGTGCTCTAGAGCCCGTAAGCCGCAACTACCGAGCCCATGTGCCACAACTACTGAAGCCCACGTGCCTAGAGCCCGTGCTCTGCAACAAGAGAAGCCACCGCAGTGAGAAGCCTGCGCACTGCAACGAAGAGTAGCCCCTGCTCACCACAACTAGAGAAAGCCGCATGCAGCAACAAAGACCCAATGCAGCCCAAAGTAAATAAATATATTAATTAATTAATTAAAAGTGAATTGGGAAAAAAAAAAGTGAATCAGGGGACTTCCCTGGTGGCACAGTGGTTAAAAACCGCCTGCCAGGGCTTCCCTGGTGGCGCAGTGGTTGGGAGTCCACCTGCCAATGCAGGGGACACGGGTTCCTGCCCCGGTCTGGGAAGATCTCACATGCCGCGGAGCGGCTGGGCCCGTGAGCCATGGCCGCTGAGCCTGCGCGTCCAGAGCCTGTGCTCCGCGACGGGAGAGGCCACAACAGTGAGAGGCCCACATACCGCAAAAAATAAATAAATAAAAATAAATAAATAAAATAAAAATAAAAAACTGCCTGCCAATGTAGGGGACACGGGTTTGAGCCCTGGTCTGGGAAGATCCCACATGCCATGGAGCAACTAAGCCAGTGCACCACAACTACTGAGCCCGCGTGCCACAATTACTGAAGCCTGCGCACCTAGAGCCCATGCTCCACAACAAGAGAAGCCACCGCAAGAAGTCTGTGCACCACAATGAAGAGTATCCCCTGCTCGCCACAACTAGAGAAAGCCGGCGCATAGCTAACGAAGACCCAATGCAGCCAAAAATAAAATAAATAAAAATTAATTAATTAATTAATTAATTTTTAAAAAGTGAATCAGCATTGTAGTAGAATACTGAGAGCAGAGGAAACACACCCGAGTATGTTTTTCCTTTACATGGACACTCAGAGAAGTGAAATAGCTGGGCCACAGCTGAAAATTTACTAAATATTGCCAAACTGAATGCCCAAAACAAAAACAGTTGTAGTACAATTATAAAGGAAGGAAGAAGGAAAGAAGATAGCAGACAAAAGGCAAAAAACCCAATCTAATACACACACACACACACACTCACTCGGAAAAGAGGCCCACTCCTTCCATGGACTTTACATTGTGCTATGGACTCATGTCCCCCTCCCCGATTCATAGCTTGAAGCCCAACTTCCAATGTGACTATATTTGGAGATGGGGCTTTTGAGAGGTAATTAGGGTTAGATAAGGTCATAAGGGTGGGCCCCTCCAGATGGGATTAGTGGCTTTATAAGAACAGAAATAGAGATATCAGTCTCTCTCTCTTTTTTTTCTTTTTGGCCACACCAGTGAGGCTTGCAGGATCTCAGTTCCCCAACCAGGGACTGAATCCGGGCCACAGTAGTGAAAGCCAGGAATCCTAACCACCAGGCAACCAGGGAACTCCCAGTCTCTTTCTGCCACGTGAGGACACAGTAAGAAGGCAGTCATTGCAAGCCAGGAAGAGGGCCTTCACCAGCAACCCAGTCTGCCGGCACCTTGATCTTGGAGTTCTCAGCCTCCAGAACTGTGAGAAGTGAGTATGTGTTGTTTAAGCCACCCAGCCTGTGGTATTTTGTTACGGCAGCCTGGGCAGATGAATACAGGCTCCAAGGCAGTAGATACTGGGGTACTTGTGACCAACCGCTCTGGTTACACTGGGGCCTGGGCACAAACCAACCTGCAGACAAAACCCGTGCAGAGGATCCCATTTAAGAGGTAGCTGCCCCCAGGGGCTGCTCCTCCGTGTCCTCTGCCCTAACTTCTCTGCTTCCCTCAACTCACACTGCCCACAACTTTTGAATCTGCACCATCCTTATTTTTTAATGCCACTATCCTAGTTCAGGTAGTTTTCATTCTTAACTAAAACTACGACCTCTTAACTGGTCTCCGTAATCTCCTCCCTTTCTGATTCACTCTACACTGTGAGTTGATTTAAAGAGCTAACTTTCTAAAATGGAAATCAAATCACAATAGTTGTCATTATTTGAATTCTGAAAATATTCCAGCAAGATGGATAGTTTTTTTAACTTTCTTTTTTTTTTAATTTTTAATTTTTTGGCTGCTACACGTGTGGCTTGTGGGATCTTAGTTCCCTGACAAGGGATTGAACCCAGGCCTGCAGCAGTGAGAGCATGGAGTCCTAACCACTAGACCACCGGGGAATTCCCAAGATGGGTTTTTTTTTTTTTTTTTTTTTTTTTGCGGTACGCGGGCCTCTCACTGCTGTGGCCTCTCCCGATGCGGAGCACAGGCTCCGGACGCGCAGGCTCAGTGGCCATGGCTCACGGGCCTAGCTGCTCCACGGCATGTGGGATCTTCCCGGACCAGGGCATGAACCCGTGTCCCCTGCATCCGCAGGCGGACTCTCAACCACTGCGCCACCAGGGAAGCCCCAAGATGGGTATTTTTATAGATGGGGAAACAGAGGCTCAGTGATGGCCAATACCTTAACCTACACCACAAAGCTAGTCAATGGCAAAGCCACTCATGACTATGACCTTCTCTACTGCCATAGAAAACTATAAGCTTCTCAGTACAATATTCACAGCCCTTCCGAACACAGGCCCAGTTTGTCTTTCCAACCTCATCTCCCACCAACATCCCTCACGATCCAGTCCTTACAGACTACTTGCCATTCTGGAAGCCCGATGTGCACTTCTGCATCTTTGTGCTTTCTCGCAGTGCTTGTGAATTCTGCCTTAATGACCTTCCCAGTCTCCACCCGGGAAGTCCTGCTCATCCCTCCAGGTTCCAGGACTCCTCTCTCAGAGCCAGTTCCCTGGGCGGAGGGCATCCCCACTCCCCTGCGCTTTCAGATTACTCTGGCCCTGTCTCTCTCGGAGAACTTACCACGATCCATCACAGTCAGGGGCAATCTGCCCACCCCACTCTGTCAGAGCTCCTCGGGGCAGGAGTCAAGTCCTTCTCACCTTTGCATTCCCAGTTGTGAGCACAATATATGACTCACGGGTATTTACTGAATGAATAAACAGCACCATGGTTAACACAAAGCTCTATATGTGTAAAATCTTGCTTCATAAATGGATATATAGCCAAGTTCCTTTAACTAACTTGCTCTCCCTGCCCATATGTGAATAAAAGCGTTCAGTTTATGGCAACTGGATTCAAGCACAACTTGGGGGTACATCTCTATGAGAGGAAGAAGGAAAGCCCACCTGTGTGCGCCTTTGTTCTTAACACCAGCTGTGCAGCCTGGCTGTAGGGAGAGTGAGGAAGAAGCGACAAAACACACAAGAGGATGTGGAGTATTAGGGGCCCAACGAAAACTCAGCTGCTTCCTCTCAGATGACAGGAGGGATCTGAACTCCGGGAGAGTCAAGAGAACACTTGATATCTGACAATCCTAAGGTCACTAAGCCTCCAAATAATTTAGAGTTTTAGCAGTAATTTACCTCAACAAAATAAGATCTAATGCAATAAAGGACCAAAAAAGTCAGCACCAGCTCTTCTGCCACCTAAGAAGGGGAGGAATGGCCTTTACTCAACTGTGATGTACAAACACAACCATCTTATCTCCTCTATATAGGGACCAGGGCAGAAAGGCCTTCAGAAGCCCTGTTCACTACTTAAGACAGTTGCTTAAAAAACAGTGGGTATTCTCTCCACCCAGAACTATCAGTAACTGCAGAAATAACCAACCTGAAAGCCTAGGGAGTGCAGCTAACCTTGCTCCATACTTCTTGGCATCCAGCAGTTGAAATGCATTTTTCAAGCATGACATTCCTATAAAGTCAGAACTGCCTCCACTTTACAAGTGGGTAATTTGAGAGCCTGAGTGATGGACTTGCCAAGGTTGCAAAGAGTTTAAGGTACGTAAAACTTCCAATCTTGATTCCAACCTCTCTTCAACCATCCTTCTATATATACATCCTTCTATATATATCTGGTTCTTTAAATCTGACCTGAAGACTTGATAATACATTTGACTTTGATGGATTATCCTAAGTGGGAGATCAGCTCCAGTAAAAACTACAGGCTGAGCGATAACTGAATGGTACTCATCTTAGTCTGATCATTCAGAAATGACAGGAAAAACAAGACCCAGAAGCCAGGAAGTCTATGGCATTTATAATTTAATCTAATAATTTATTTCAACATATTTTGTCCCCATCTCTCTGGAAAGAGGTGCTGTTCCTGCCTGGAGCTGCTGGATGGCTTTATAAGGCTGTTCTCTTTCCTCTGCAACCTGACGCCCATTTACCGACACCGAGATACGTTACTAGAGAGTAGAGGTCAGCTCTGCAGAACTCAAGCGACCAGTCAACCTTCAATTGATGGGCCTTCCCCTAAACAAGCTGACGTGCGGTAACGGCGGACTCCCCAGGTCAGGTCGGCAGGTGGAATTACACACCAGATATGGACTCTGTCAAGGGACACTCAGGAGAACATGTCATGGCCATGCTGACTACTTTCGGATGGTTGTCTCTCCATATCTCACAAACCTCACTTGATGATCTACTTAGACAGACTCACAGACAGGACATGCGCAGGGGTCCTGAGTGCACCTGACCTTACCAGCAGGAAAGGGCAGAGGACCCCAGGCTCTGGAGCTGGACTGCTGGGATCAAAGCCCAATTTAGTCACTTCCAGGCTTTGCGATCTTTGTTTCAATTCTTTGTGTCTCTTTGTTCTTCATCTGTCAAATCAGGACCCTACTCGTTAGGGTGAGAACACAACGAGAGAACATGTATGGAGAGCTTAGAACAACCGGGCCTGGCAAACAGTAAGTGTTCAATAAATGTTAGCTATTATTATTATTAACTAAGAAAAGGGGAAAGCAAAGGGAAATGTGCTACATTTCTTCTGTTTTCTCTGCTTCTACCTCCCTCTTTGAAGTGACCCTGATTTGCTTTCTTAACATGAAATCATGATGCCTTTTGAAAACATTTGCTCTGTGCAACATGAAGCACAGTTAATGATTACTTCATAAAAACAACAACAAAACGGCCAGTGTTGATGCTCCTCTGGGAGACAGACTGCAAGTGAAGGTCAAGTCTGCTCTCCTGTGCTCCTGGAAGAGCTCAGCCATTCACAGGCTCACAGAGAAGTGTAAACAAGGCAGTTAAACTTTGCGAAGGTTTGTTAGCTGGCATAAACCTCAAAATGAACCTAAATGAGTGTTCCCTTGTTTTAAAATCATCTTTGGGACATCTCTGGTGGCACAGTGGTTAAGAATCCGCCTGCCAATGCAGGGGACACGGGTTTGAGCCCTGGTCCGGGAAGATCCCACATGCCGCAGAGCAGCTAAGCCCGTGCACCACAACTACTGAGCCTGCGCTCTAGAGCCCACAAGCCACAACTACTGAAGCCCACGTGCCTAGAGACCATGCTCTGCAACAAGAGAAGCCACCACAATGAGAAGCCCACGCACCACAATGAAGAGCAGCCCCCACTCACCACGACTAGAGAAAGCCACGCACAGCAACAAAGACCCAAAGCAGCCAAAAATAAATAAATAAAATAATCTTTATGGCCTGAAAAGGTAAAAAAAAAAAAAAAACAACTACACTTTTTTAAAGTACATAAACTATTCTGACACCAGAGGAAAGAAAAAAGGGAGGAAGAAATGGACGCAAACAGCAAGTCCATGTGAGAAGAAAGGGCATTTTCCAGGCATAAGCTGACTCTCGGTGAATGAGGAAGAGTACTTATCTGGCTCAATCAGAAAAAAAAGATCTTTCCACTCTAATGGCTAAGGTAGTAGCAGCAAAATCAGAGAACAGACATTTGATAAGTGTGAGCTGTCATAAGTGAATCTGAAGCAGAAAGGACTTGGTATTTTCTAAAGTACTATTGGACTCAGAATTAGAAGGCGTTGAAGGGGAGGATTGTCACCCCAGATAGAAAGGAAGAAAACAATGAAAACCACCACCACCAACAACAACTTTTTAAATTAAAGCTCCAGATGGAAGAGTCACCAGATTAACCTTCCTAAAAAACAAACAAACAAACAAACAGATAATTTCTCCAGGGCACTTATCTGCCTAAAAACTTTCAGTATTCCCCAGAGCCTACAGGAGAGAGTGGAAAACGTCTGGAGGTAATGGAGTCCCCACCTACCTTTCCAATCTTGTTTCGCCATCAGGAAAGGTCCACTCCCGCCAGACTGGCTTCCTCATTTGTTCCAGGGGAGGAACAAACCATGCTCATTTCAGCTTTGTATCCCCAGCGCCTATCACAGTACCTGGTCCACGGTAGTTTCTCAGTAAATGGTAGCTGATTCAACAGAAACGTGAATGCTTTCAGGCCTGGGCTCTGCACCTCACTCCCGGGAAGCCCCTTTGCCACCCGCCTCGTGAACACCCAGCCATCCTCCAAGGCCTTGTTCTCCACACCAGCACCGAAGCATCTGCCCTTGCCACTCCCCTCCCCCACTCCCTATTCCTACAGAATCCCATCCCTTCGGGCCTTGCGTGCTACTGAAACATTTCCTGTTCCTATGTTTTGTCTGCCCCACTAAACTAGGAGTTTCTGGAGAAAGGCAGGATATTTTGAAGCATGAGAAGCAGTGGAAAGGTTATGGATCTCTGGCTAGGCACATCTAGTTATGTGACTTTGGGAAAACTTTCTGTAAAGCACTTCGAACAGGGCCCAGAACATAGTATGCACTTCATATAAGGCTATTACCGCTGTTCACCTCTCGGAAACTCAGTTTTCTCGCAACCTCACTTCTCTCGCTTACAAAATGGGATTGATAATAAATCCTCTGTCAGGTGGGTCTTTGTGAAGATTAGGAATAATGCCTGAGAAGTCTCTAGGGCCTTCCTTAGCACACAGCAGCCACTCAATTGCCATATGGAAGCTATTATTACAAAGCCTCAGGCTGGGTGCAGAGAAAATGCTCCATAAACATTTATGGAATGAGTTGAATGAATGGAGAGAGAGACAGTCTGATAGCAGATCAGATATCAAGGGGAACTTTTTGAGTCATTCATTCAACAGATCTTTATTAAGGGCTTATCATAATGTCCCAGGTTTTGTCCTGGGTGCTGGGATGCAGCAGTAGGACAGCCCTTGCCCTGTGAAATGTACCTTCTGATGGGGAAGGCAGATAATAAACAGGAGGAGACAGAAATAAACGCTTATATGGTATGAAGTGCCATGAAGAGGAACGAAAAGCAAGGTGAGGGCAAGCTAGGGGCTGGGCAAGGGCAGTCTGCAGAGGTGGCATTTAGGCAGAGCTTCAGATCCCTAGGAGAGCTGGGTTTTGTGAGCTGTCCTCGCCCTCAGGCAGACTCTGTACTTTTCCACAGGGTGGCCTCTACTGCCAGGAGACCCTGATCCATCAAAGAGGCTGCGGTCTGGCTCCCAGGGCCCCTCTCAACTCAGACCAAGCTACAAACACTGCTGAGCCAGCAATTACAAACTTATTTTGACAAGACCATTTGACTTGGGCCACTTAGCCCCGCGTGGATGTAAATGGATTACAATCATACCGCAACTGGTCTGTTCCCCAGAAAGTTCAGATCGCTGTTCTCTCCAAACAGGTAGCCTTCGGGATGAGTTGAATCAAACTTCTCTCCTCCCATAATGAAGTGGCTGGCAAAATAGCTTCCTAGAGGGCGAGAGACAGAAAAATCAAACAGAAACCAGTCAAACTAAGCCAAGCGAAAAAGCTGATGCAGAAAAAAAAAATGGTTAACCCTTCAACAAACAATTAGAGCAATTTCTAACCGTAGGAAAATTTTCTTCTCTTGATTGGGGATAATGGCACAAAATAAGCAAAATCATAGCAGTAAGAACCCAAGATACCAAATATAAAATAGATCACCGTATTCCTTGTGACATTCTTAATTGAATCTTTACCATGATCTGCCTATGATACCATGAAGCAAAAGACCAGAAGGCCCCACAATGCACCTAAACATATAATGTATGAACATATCTATGTTTTATATATATATATATATATATATATATATATATATATATATATATATGTTAATGAACATATATATGTGTTTTGTTCCTGATTTTTTTCCTTACACTGGAAGCGGTTATTCTTTGTTCTCCACCTATTCAGGAATCTTAACTGCAGGTATCAGCGTGCATACACACATTCGTTTCTTTGCCTAGATTTTTCATAAGCCAGCTCATACCTATACACAGAAGTCTCAGCACCTACCTACCTACGTGTATACCTCCATAACCCTCCACAATGAAGGCTCTTTGTTTTTCATATTTGTTTCAAAATGATTGTTTAATAGGAAAATACAAATTTAAATAATACTGCCCCAGGCTTTACCTACCAACTACCACATAGATTATGTAGTTTAATTGGACAGGTTTAGTGCTATGAAAGATACAGACACATACACAAACCCTAGTCTCAAATTCATTAGCAGTGCTAATGGCCAAGGTTACAGGGACATCAGTCACACAGGCTCTCTTTGCCCCACCTTGACCAGCCAGGAGGCAGGGATATTTTCAACTCTACACTAACCAGATGCAATCAACAGTCAGGGTCAGAATCCCCATCTGCGTTATCCAGATAGAAGGAAGAACCGTGCCAGGACGTGATGGCACTAAGTCACCAAGGGAGGCTTGGGTAACACTGCACATTCCATCTGGGAACACTTTCCAAATCTGATGATTAAACGAATGCTTCTCATAGAATGGATAAACAACAAGGGCCTACTGCATAGCAAAGGGGACTATATTCAATATCCTGTGATAAACCATAGTGGAAAAGAATTGAAAAAAGAATGTATGTATATGTATAACTGAGTCACTTTGCTGTACAGCAGAAATGAACACTTTGTAAATCAACTATACTTCAATTAAAAAAATGCTTTTTTTAAAAAAAATAGATCTTTATTGGAGTATAATTGCTTCACAATGCTGTTAGTTTCTGTTGCACAACAACGCGAATCAGCCATACGCATACATGTCCCCATATCCCCTCCCTCTTGAGCCTCCCTCCCACCCTCCCTATCCCACCCCTCTAGGTCATCACAAGGCACCGAGCCGATCTCCCTGTGCTCTGCTGCTGCTTCCCACCAGCCAACTATTTTACATTCAGTAGTGTATATATGTCAGTGCTACTCTCACCCCAAGTCCTCAAGTCCATTCTCTATGCCTACCTCTTTATTCCTGCCCTGCAACTAGGTTCATCAGTACCATTTTTTTTTAGATTCCATATATATGCGTTAGCATACAGTATTTTTTTTCTCTTTCTGACTTACTTCACTCTGTATGACATACTCTAGGTCCATCCACCTCACTACAAATAACTCAATTTCATTTCTTTTTATGGCTGAGTAATATTCCATTGTATATATGTGCCACATCTTCTTTATCCATTCATCTTTTGATGGACATTTAGTTTGGTTCCATGTCCTGGCTATTGTAAATAGTGCTGCAATGAACACTGTGGTACATGTCTCTTTTTGAATTACGGTTTTCTCTGGGTATATGCCCAGTAGTGGGGTTGATGGGTCATATGGTAGTTCTACTTTTAGTTTTATAAGGAACCTCCATACTGTTCTCCATAGTGGCTGTACCAATTTACATTCCTACCAACAGTGCAGGAGGATTCCCTTTTCACCACACCCCTTCCAGCAAAAAAAATGCTTCTTAAGCCACATTTTTATAATCTAATTCTCCCACAAAGGCAAGCTGTTCAAAGTGAACGACTCCTACCATAACATACTTTATCGATGCTCTCATATACCCCAGTTCTTAGATTAATACAAAGAACTTATGAATCGGCAAAAGTCTTCTTTATGTGTTATACGGCTCAGGTAAATGTTTCAATGTTTTAGGTATACAGCAAACTCTAAAAAAAAAAAAAAAAAATTCAGCAATTTCAGCCTGTGAAGAAGCCACAGCAAGGAAGACAGAGAAGAAAGTTCTAACAGAAAAATGGAACCAAATGTTCATTTTTTGGATTTTCTACACATGGAGCTGCTTTAGTCTAGAAACATTTATTAAACAAAATCACTCGCCACAAAGTGAGGCAATTCTTTAATTAAATAACAAGCAGGAAAACATTATTTGAGAGTAACAGCAGCCAAAACCAAAGCAATCACTGAGGAACCCTTGAAAGTTACCCATCAAAACGAAAACACACACGGCAGCCATCTGCAGTGATACAACAGTGCGATTCATCCTTTAGGAAAGCTTAATTATCAATTATTTATGTCTAGCACTTATTAGCCCTATTTTCCACGTGCATAATTTATAGAGAGGGGAGGTGCCTAGTTGCCATAAGCAGATGCAGCCATCTCAAAGAATTTGTCATTTACTGTTGAACCTTAGTAAAGTATATTTTTTATACACTAGACATTATACATTTATTATACATTAGGTGAAATTAGAAAAGGGAAAGATGTTCACATTGATGGATGGATGGCTTACCCAAATCATGAATAAAGAACCGGGAGAAGCAGGTTTGGTGTCTGGAGTGGTACAGGTTGAGCTCAATGTGGGACACGCTGAGTTACCAGTACCTGGGAGCAGTCAGGTGGGGGATGTGGGGACAATGAAATCCACGGAGATTTGATCCTAGCAAGAGAAGAGCACTAATGGCTTCAGGGTTAAAGTGTTAAAGATGACAGTGTTCTATTGGAAATGCCATTCTGGGGGGAGCTGTGACATTAAAAGGAATCATCCAGAAAGCAGTGCAGAGCTAACTGTAGCATTAGAAATCAAGAGCACACATATACAAAGACCTAACCTTAAGGTCAATAATCCGCAAATGAAAAGGGGAGTTTTCATTTCAGGAGAGGCGTCAATGCCACGTTCCTGGGAAAAGCTGATCTTCCTTGGTGCACTTAAAATAGAAATGCCTCATCAGGTAAAAGGAAAATTAAACTTAAGACAACTGAAATTTTGTTTTTTCCTCTCTTTGAAATGCACCTCGCTAATAACCCCAGTTAGACTAGAGGGAGAGCAAACTTGCTATCTGCAGCCTAGCTAAAGCATCCTGCCTGTGTGCCCAGGCTGCCCAGAGGTGTGGATCAGGGCACAGTGACCTAGAGCGGCCACATCAGCAGATGGGAACACCAAACACACTAACAATCCTTGAAAAAAAATGCCTTCTGGACAATTTGCACACATTTTTGCTTCTTAGTGTGAACTGCGCTCTAAAATCAGAAACGGCAGGGGAAAAAGAACTGCACTAAAACACTTCTTGGCCTGTTTGCTAACGGGAAAAAACATATGACTAGTAGATAACCTGCAAGCTTTCCATTATTAGTTGGCTATAATTTCTTAACCAAATTATATTTAAAACATAAGGTATGAGGGGAGGGGAAAAGGGGAATTCGTGTTTAATGGGTACAGAGTTTGTTTTGCAAGAAGAAAAAGTTCTAGAGATTTTAACACTAATGAACTGTACACTTGAAAATGGTTAAGATGGTAAGTTTAATGTTATGTATTTTTAACCACAATAAAAATAAATATCAAGAAAAAAAACAACAACCATAAGGTGTGGCCCAGAATGACCAGTGCTAATACAATATTTTTTCAGTATTTTTTAAAAAGTATTAAAGAAAAAAAGGTATCCAGACAAACAAAAATCAAATTACTTACAAGGGAAGAAAATTACACTAGTACTGTTCTTCCAGATCAGCACTGAACAAAAATACGCTAACACGGGACTTCCCTGGAGGTCCAGTAGTTAAGACTCCATGCTTCCACTGTAGGGGGAATGGGTTCAATCCCTGGTCCCAGAACTAAGATCCCATATGCCGCGTGGCGTGGCCAAAAAAATATATATGTATACCATGAGCCATAAATGCAAGCCACATATGTAATTTTAAATTATCTAATAGCCACATTTTTAAAAAGTAAAAATAAGCAAAATTAATTTGAATATATTTTATTTATCCCAATGTTGGATATTCCAATATCCCAATATATCCAAAATATTATTTCAATAGGTAATCAATATAAAAACTTTTAAGGAGCTATTCACATTCTTTTTTCAACTATCCATGAAGAAAAATACAACTATTTGTTACTCAGCAAGAGAACAAAGAGAAAAATCTTAGAATTCACTAACTTAAATAATTTACCCAGTGAATTAAGATATTAGGGCATATTCCTAACATCACAATGAAATTCAGTGTTGCTCAGTGAATTCCAGAATTTATGTCTGTCCCAGTGAGATATTCTGATATTTGCCACCAAACCACTATGTATTATCACATCACGCAATAAAGGGCAGTTAAACATCCTTCCCGTCTTTCTACAACTCTGTATTTAAAGGGTACCCTAAATGTTAACAAACAGAAACTCTAATTTTATTCTAATTTAAAATAACTTTTCTTTCCAAATCTATGATATTACTGAAATATGTTGGTCTACAGAAAAAGGGTTAGGGGAAAAAACTCAACTGTTTAGGCCTCTAGGGAATAGCAATTTATTTATTGTCATGGCATGATTCCAAATAAAAGATTTTAAGGTTTTTGAAACTTTATATTTTATAAAACTAACAAAATTCAAAGACGCCGAGTAAGCAATAAAATTGTGATAATTTGTATAGAGTAAAAGATGAAGCAAAATATATTTTGGATTTGAGTCACTATCTCATGCTAATTGGGAGGTTTTTTTGTTTTGTTTTGTCGTACGCGGGCCTCTCACTGTTGTGGCCTCTCCCGTTGCGGAGCACAGGCTCCGGACGCGCAGGCTCAGCGGCCATGGCTCACAGGCCCAGCCGCTCCGCGGCATGTGGGATCTTCCTGGACCGGGGCACGAACCCGTGTCCCCTGCATCGGCAGGCAGACTCTCAACCACTGCGCCACCAGGGAAGCCCTAATTGGGAGTTGTTATTGCAAGATCTCTAATCAATCTTCCCTTCTTTTGGTATTTTTTTAAAAATTGAGGTCACAGTAAAATAAATTAGATATCCTGCCTATAAGTGAAAAATACTAATCTTCACCTATTTACTTTTGGACCAATGGAGTTATATCCTTGATTATTGTAGAAAATGGAATTGTACTTAAAAATAACTTCATATAAAATTAAAATATGGGGAAAAATTTAAAAATAAATAAAAAGAAAAGGAAATAAAAAGAAAAAATTAAAATACGGAAAAACTGGCTATGGAAATCCTATTACGTTTTCATATATTTGAAAAATCTTCATTTACATGGCATTTCAATAACATATTTTAAGCTTAAGGTCACAAAAATAAAAGGAAAGTAACAAAATTGTATTTAAGCACCTCTAACTGTTCAAGTCAATTCTAATGCTACAGTGCTGCTTTTGTTATTCATGTTTTTTACCTATTTAAAAAAATTATACGGACTTCCCTGGTGGCGCAATGGTTAAGAATCCACCTGCCAATGCAGGGGACACGTGTTCGAGCTCTAGTCCGGGAAGATCCTGCATGCCACGGAGCAACTAAGCCCGTGCGCCACAACTACTGAGCCCACGTGCCACAACGACTGAAGCCTACGTGCCTAGAGCCCGTGCTCCGCAACAAGAGAAGCCACCACAATGAGAAGTTCACGCACCGCAACGAAGAGTAGCTCCCACTTGCTGCAACTAGAGAAAGCCCACGCCCAGCAGCGAAGACCCAACACAGTGAAAAATAAATTAAATAAACAAAATTTAAAAATTATATAAGTAATACATGTCTTTGGCAAAAAAAAAAATACAAAGAAGTACATAATTTAAAAAGTGATAATCTGGGCTCCCCTGGTGGCGCAGTGGTTGAGAGTCTGCCTGCCAATGCAGGGGACACGGGTTCATGCCCCGGTGTGGGAAGATCCCACGTGCCGCAGAGCAGCTGGGCCCGTGAGCCATGGCCGCTGAGCCTGTGCGTCCGGAGCCTGTGCTCCGCAACGGGAGAGGCCACAACAGTGAGAGGCCCGCGTACCACGAGAAAAACAAAACAAAACAAAAAGTGATAATCCAACATTATGAAAGGTAACTCCGTTATTAACAATCAGTTTGCAGCCTTCCAGATTTTCCTATACATATATAAACACATTCAGGTTTTCTGTTTTGCTTTATTTTGATATTTAACCTAATTGGGATATTACTTGTATTGATCTGCATGTTGCTTTTTTTCCTAATGTACTGTAGGCATCTTTCCATGTCTGTACTTACGGATTGACCTCATTGCCTCATTGGTTTTTCTTTGGCCCGCTGTGAGCAGCTTGCGGGATCTTAGTTCCCCAACCAGGGGCTGAACCCGGGCCTCAGCAGTGAAAGCACCAGAGTTCTAACCACTGGAACGCCAGGGAATTCCCGACCTCATTGTTCTTAATGACTACATAATAACCACCTCTTATTGAGGGCTTACTCTATACCAGTGCTGTACTAACAAGTATTATATAGGTTATCCCTCAAAACCCTACAAAGTGGGTGTTACTAATTTTTTTTTTAAATTTTACCAAAGAGGAATTGAATACACAGACAGTTTAAGTACTTTGTCCAAGGTCACACAGCTAGTAAGAGGCAGTGTCAGGCCCCAAATCCAGCTATTTTTATTCCAGAGCCTGTGTGTATTCTTAACCATTACACTATAATCCCAATGAGTGCCCAGATTGAATTAACTGTTTCCCTACTGATAAACACTCCCTATTCTTTCTAGTTTATGTTGCTTGCCTGCTTTTTTTTTTTCTTTCTTTCTATTTGTTTTTACATCTGGAATTTGTCCTCACGGACTGTATGGGATAAGAATTTTTTTTTCCAAATAGGAAATTTTACTAACACCATTTACTGACTATTCCATATCCCCCATTAATTTGAAATGCTACTTTTTTTTTTTTTTTTTTTTTTTTGCGGTACGCGGGCCTCTCACTGCTGTGGCCTCTCCCGCTGCGGAGCACAGGCTCTGGACGCGCAGGCTCAGCGGCCATGGCTCACGGGCCCAGCCGCTCCGCGGCATGTGGGATCTTCCCGGACCAGGGCACGAACCCGTGTCCCCTGCATCGGCAGGTGGACTCTCAACCACTGCGCCACCAGGGAAGCCTAAATCTTTTTTTTTTTTTCCCTCAAATCTTTACAACAGTTTCCACCACTGCACTGAAACTCTTCTCTGGAATACCAACCAGGCCAACTGTCTTTTCCCACAATTCATTCACCTTACGAATGCTCAGAAGACTTCAACACTAATTTCTGAGTCTTCCTCTTCTTGCCCCACTTTTCCACCCAGCCCCAAACATGAATATGTCTCAAGAGCCCCATCCTCTGCTTTTCTTTCATTCTTCCTCTCTCTCTCTTCCTCACAGAATCAAAGAAAAGGCTTTGACTTAAGACAGAGCTGGATTTGATCCTGATGCCACCGTCTACCAGCTGTGTGACCTAGGACAAATCATTTAACTTTTTTGAGCATTGGCTTTATTTAGTTATTTATTATTTTGGTTGTGCCGAGTCTTAGTTGTCGGCACACGGGATCTTCTCTGCGGCATGCATGTGGGATCTAGTTCCCCAACCAGGGATCGAACCCAGGCCCCTGCATGGATTCTTACCCACTGGACCACCAGAGAAGTCCCGCATTGGCTTCTTTATTTGTAAAATGGAGATAATATTACCTCTTTCCAAGGATTGCTTTTGGGATCTAATAAGATAACATTTATGCAGCTGGCTAGGCCCAGTGGGCAATTAATACACCTTGGCCCTCCTTTGCCATCCTCAACTCCCAAACCTTTGTCTCTGATCTTTCTTTGGAGTTTCAGTCCAAATCTTTAACTACCTGCCGTATCTTTTTACCTGGGTATCCCTTCTTTGCCTCAAACTCAGTGAATAACCTTTTCTTCTGGAAGGAGGTGGAATGAAAGGCATTTTATCTTAAGAGTTGGCACCAGAACTCCTCTTAGGGGAGGCTTGATCTTTTTTTGGAATATACATTCATGAGCTACTTAGAATGGAGAATGGCACACCAAAAGTATGCGTGCTTTTGTTGCTTGTTAATTGCACTCAAACTACTTTGTAATTTGTTTTATTTATTTATTCATTTATTTATTTACTTGGCTGCACCAGGTCTTAGTTGTGGCATGTGGGATCTTTGTTGTGGCATGCAGGATTTTAGTTGCGGTGTGCAGGATCTAGTTCCCTGACCAGGGATTGAACCCGGGCCCCCTGCGTTGGGAGCACAGAGTCTTAGCCACTGGACCACCAGGGAAGTCCCAGTAAGTTGTTTTTATTCTCAGGGGAAATAATAAAGAGAAGAGTCCAAAAAAGGAGAGGTAAGAGGAAAAGAGACATTAAGACAGAGGAAGGCCAGAATTGGTGAGCTGAAGGGCCAGTAAAACTCCCTAGTTGACATACAATTAGGGAGTTTGTATTTCTCCAATGTAAGCCCAAACTTCATCATCCGCCTACAAATCTTTACTAGAATCCACACTTTGAATACTTTATGTGAATGGAATTTTTTGGAGAAACTGAATAATGGACCGATGTTACATTTGTTATGAGGCCAAGACAGCAAGCTGGAGCTCAGGGACCAACATGGTCATAACATGTCACCTGGGAATTCACAGAAATCTCTGAGGGGGCATCAGAAGTCTGTACTCTGATTTGGGGGAATAGGTGGGTTTCTGTCTAATCTACCTAGATTATTTATTTATTTAGTTAGGCCATGCAGTGCTGCATGCGGGATCTTAGCTCTCTAACCAGGGATCAAACCCACGCCCCCTGCAGTGGAAGCGTGGAGTCTTAACCACTGGACCGCCAGGGAAGTCCCGAATCTACCTAGATTTTGAGGAGCGGTAAAGCCCTGGCCGACGTTTGGGAATCATTCAAAAGCAGTTTCTGCTCCATATTCCCAATTTCTGTCAACGGGGCCTCACTTCTCTGGCTCCCAAGCTAAAAACAGTATAGGCATCAAAGCTACAAAAACACTGAACATGTGCTTTGTGCAAAGCACCCCGTCAAGACCTCAGCCCTTTCCAAGTTTGATTACAGTGAGTTACCAGGTAACTTTCCTAGCAAGTCTCTATGCTTCCAGTGTTTTCTCCCCACAACCTATCCCTCTAAGAGATAAATCTTCCTTAAAACACCATTTGCTTCCTCTCATGGCTCCTACCTGTTATTCTGTAATCTATCAATACCATCGGCGACCTTTACCCACTACTAATACTATTCTCCACATTGGACTATTGGAGAGTTCTACCCGCCTTCAAAGTCCTTCAAGGCCATTAGCTCTCAAGAGCCCCACCCTTAATGATGAAGCTCTTCTCTTTATTTTATTCAATTGGCATAAACCACTCTATACTGTTATTTTTATTTTTTATTTTTTTATTTTTTGCAGTACGTGGGCCTCTTACTATTGTGGCCTCTCCCGTTGCAGAGCACAGGCTCTGGACGCACAGGCTCAGCGGCCATGGCTCACAGGCCCAGCCACTCTGCAGCATGTGGGATCTTCCCGGACCGGAGCACGAACCCGCGTCCCCTGCATCGGCAGGCAGACTCTCAACCACTGTGCCACCATGGAAGCCCTGTACTGTTATTTTTAAAAACAGCTTTATTGAGGTATAATATACACAGCATAAAATTCATCCATCCTAAAATCAACTATCACCACAATCCAGTTGAAAACACCACCCCGAAATGCTCCCTCATGCCAATTTACAACTAATTCCCACTCCCATCCCCAGCCTTAGGTAAACACTGCTCTGCTTTCTATCTCTACATATTTGCCTTTTCTAGCCATTTCATATAAATGGACTCATACAATAATACATCGTCTTGTATCTGGCTTCTTTCACTTACCACAATGTTTTTGAGGTTAATCTGCATTGTGTAGCATATATCAATAGTTCATTCCTTTAAATTGCTGAATAGTATTGCAATGTATGAATATACCTCATTTTGTTAATCCATTCACCAGTGGATGGACATTTGGATTATTTCCAGTTTTTTGGCTATTATGAGCAATGCTGTTATGAACATTTGCATACATATCTTTGTGTGTATCTATGTCATTTCTTTTGGATAGATTCATAGGGGTGCAATTGCTAGATCATAAGGTAAATTTATGTTTAACTTTTTCTATTTATTTATTTATTTTTGGCTGTGTTGGGTCTTCGTTGCTGCGTGCAGGCTTTCTCTAGTTGCAGCGAGCGGGGGCTACTCTTTGTTGTGGTGCATGAACTTCTCATTGCAGTGGCTTCTCTTGTTGTGGAGCCTGGGCTCTAGGCGTGAGGGCTCAGTAGTCGTGGCACACAGGTTCAGTAGTTGTGGCTCGCGGGTTCTAGAGCGCAGGCTCAGTAGTTGTGGTGCACGGGCTTAGTTGCTCCGCGGCATGTGGGATCTTTCCAGACCAGGGCTTTAACCCATGTCCCCAGAATTGGCAGATGGATTCTTAACCACTGTGCCACCAGGGAAGTCCCTAACTTTTTAAGACACTCCCAAACTCTTTTCCAAACTGGCTGTTACCATTTTACATTCCCATTTACAATGCACAAGGATTCCAATTTCTCTGCATTCTCACCAACACTTGATATTCTTTTTTTTTTTTTTTAATAAAGGTGTCACATTTTATTTATTATCTTTGGCTGTGTTGGGTCTTCGTTTCTGTGTGAGGGCTTTCTCTAGTTGTGGCGAGTGGGGTCCACTCTTCATCGCAGTGTGCAGGCCTCTCAGTGTTGTGGCCTCTCCTGTTGCGGAGCACAGGCTCCAGATGCACAGGCTCAGTAGTTGTGGCTCACGGGTCCAGTTGCTCCGTGGCATGTGGGATCTTCCCAGACCAGGGCTCGAACCCGCATCCCCTGCATTAGCAGGCAGACTCTCAACCACTGTGCCACCAGGGAAGCCCCAGATATTCTTTTTTATTGTTGCTCTCCTAGTGGTTTTGAAATGCTATCTCATTGTGGTTTTAATTGTGTTTCCCTAATAACTACTGATGCTGAGCATCTTTCCATGTATTTATTGGCCATTCCTATAGCTCCTTTGGTGAAATGTCTATTCAACTCTTTTGTCCATTTGTAAATTGGGTTGTCTTCTTAATACTGAGCTGTAAAAAGTTCTCGATATATTCTGGAAGTAAATCCTTTATGTATTTTGCAAATATTTTCATTCAGAAGGTGGCTTGTCCTTTCATTTCCTTAATGTTGTGTTTTGAAGTAGAAACATTTTTAATTTGGAAGAAATCCAATTTATCAGTTTTTTCTCTTACGGATTTTGCTTTTGGCACTGTATCAAAGAACTCTGCCCAATATGAAACAAATAAATAGTTTCTCCTATGTCTTCTTTTAGGGGTTTTATAGTTTTAGCTCTTGAATTTAGGTCTACTTTTAAAACAGCTTTGGGACTTCCCTGGTGGTCTAGTGGTTAAGATTCCACTCTCCCAATGCAGGGGGCCCGGGTTCAATCCCCGGTCAGGGAACTAGATCCCGCATGCCACAACTAAAAGATCCTGCATGCCACAACAAAAATCTCACATGCCACAACTAAGACCCAGAGCAGCCAAATAAATAAATAAATATTTTTAAAAGTAACCATAAAAAAGTTTTATTGAGCTATAATTCACATACCATATAATTCACCTATTTAAAGTGTACCATTCAATGGTTTTTTAGTATATTCACAGAGTTATGCAACTATTCACTACTATCTAATTTTAGAACATTTTCATTATCCCAGAAAGAAACCCATTAGCAATCACTTCTCATTTCCCCCTCCCCCGGCCACTGGCAGCCACTAATCTACTTTCTGTCTATGGATTTGCCTCTTCTGGACATGTCATATACATGGAATTATACAATATATGGCCTTTTGCCTCTGGCTTCTTTCACTTAACATCAGTGTTTTTCAAGTTTCATCCAAGCTGTAGCAAATATCAATACTTCATTCCTTTTTGTTGCCAAGTAACACTCCATTGCATGGATTTACCACATTTTCTCAGTTGTTCCATTCACCAGTTGATGAACATTTGGGTTGTTTCCACCTTTTAGCTATTATGACCAGTGCTGCTATGAACATTCATGTACATGTTTTGGTGTGGATTTTTTTTTCTTGGGCATATATATATTATGTGTGTGTGTGTAACATACGACTGTAATTGCTGAGTTATAAAGTAATGAACATTTGAGGCACTGTCAAACTGTTTCCCATAGAGCTTTCTGCAGCGGTGAGGGCTCCAACTCTGACATTGCCTGTGCTCCTTGACCAATGACAATACCATGGAACTGGAGCCAAGACTGAGGCTGATGTAAATCTGAAGGCCTACCCTCTTGCAGATGACCACCTCACCAAGAAGCTATTGGACCTCGTTCAGCAATCAGGTAACTACAAGCAGCTTCGAAAAGGAGCCAGTGAGGCCGCCAAAACCCTCAACAGAGGCATCTCTGAGTTCATTGTGATGGCTGCAGACGCCGAGCCCCTGGAGATCATCCTGCACCTCCCACTGCTATGTGAGGACAAGAACGTGCCCTGTGTGTTTGTGTGCTCCAAGCAGGCCCTGGGGCGAGCCGGTGGGGTCTCCAGGCCTGTCATCACCTGTTCTGTCACCATCAAAGAACGCTCACAACTGAAGCAGCAGACCCAATCCACCCAGCAGTCCATTGAAAGGCTCTTAGTCTAAACAGGTGGCCTCTGTCAAAGTCCCTGCTGACTCCTACCCCAGGGGTTATGTATCATATTGTCTGTTAGCATCTAGTATTTCCAGCTACCTTCTATGGTTATAAAAGATTGTAGCGCTAAATCTGGAAAAAAACCAAACTCTTTTCCATAGCAACTGTACCCTTTTACATTCCCACCAGCGGGGGACCAGGATTCCAACTTCTCCACATCCTCACCAACACTTACTATTTGTTTTTTAAATTATCACTATCCTAATGGTTGTGAAGTATTATCTAACTGTAGTTTTGATTTGCATTTCCCTAATAGCCAATGATGTTAAGCATCTTTTCATTGTTGACATGCTTACTGTCCATTTGTATATCTCTGTTGGACAAATGTCTACTCAAGATCTTTACTCCTTTTTTAATCGGGTTGTCTTTTTGTTTTTTGAATTGTACAAGTTCTTTATATATTCTAGATATAAATCCCTTACCATACATAAGATTTGCAAATATTTTCTCCCATTCTGTGGGTAGTATTTTCATTCTGTGATCCATTGTGAGTTAATTTTTGGTCATGTGAAGAAAGGATCTAAGTTCATTTTTTTGCTTGTCAACATCCAATTGTGCTAGCACCATTTGTTGAAAAACCTTTCCTTTCCCTGTTGAATTGTCTTGGTACTTCTGTCAAAATCAACTGAGCATAAATATAAGGATTTATTTCTGGCTTTCAATTCTGCTCCATTGATCTACATACTGTTTTTTAAAAAAATTTTTTTTTGATATGGACCATTTTTAAAGTCTTTGTTGAATTTGTTACAATATTGCTTCTCTTTTATGTTTTGGTTTTTTGGCAGCAAGCCAGTGGGATCTTAGCTCCCAGACCAGGAATCCAGCCCGCACGCCCTGCGTTGGAAGGTGAAGTCTTAACCACTGGACCACCAAGGAAGTCCCTGATCTATATGCTTCTTGTTGTACCAATACCACACTGTGGCTTGATAGTAATTTTTGAAATTGGGTAGTGAAAATCCTCCAAGTTTGTTCTTCCTTTTCAAAATTGTTTTGGATATTCTAGGTCCTTTGAATGTCCACATACATTTTAGAATTGGCTGGCCAATTTCTTCAAAAAAGTCTGTTGGGATTTTACCAGAGAATGTACTCAATTTTCAGATCAATTTGGAGAGCACTGGCATCTCAACAATATTGAGTTTTCCATTCCATGAACATGAAACGTCTATTTATTTAGATCTCTTTAAACTTTTTTAGTTAAAGCATCAATCTCAGCAACATTTTAGAATTTTCATTGCACAAATCATATACTTATTATGTGAAATTTATTCCTGAGAACTGCATTCTTTTTGATGCTACTGGGAATGGCAATAGTTTCCTTAATTTTATTTTCAGATTATTGCTTGTATATAAAAGCACAGTTGGGGGCTTCCCTGGTGGCGCAGTGGTTGAAGGTCCGCCTGCCGATGCAGGGGACACGGGTTCGTGCCCCGGTCTGGGAAGATCCCACATGCCGCAGAGCGGCTGGGCCTGTGAGCCATAGACGCTGGGCCTCCGCATCGGGAGCCTGTGCTCCGCAACGGGAGAGGCCACAGCAGTGAGAGGCCCTCGTACCGCAAAAAAAAAAAAAAAAAAAAAAACGGAGAAAGAAAAAGCACAGTTGATTTTTGTGTGTTGATCTGATCTTGTATCTGCAATGTTCCTCACTCAGTTTTTAGTTCTAGTAGGTTTTTTTTGTGGAATCTTTGGTATTTTCTATACATAGGATCATGTCATCTATGAATAAAGACAGTTTCACTTTTTTCTTTACAATCTGGTTGCCTTAAATTTTTTAAAAAATGTGTTTGTTTGTTTTGCCTTATTGTACTAGCTAGAATCTCCAGTTAATACTGAATGGCAAAAGCAGACATCCTTGTCTTCTTCTTGATCTTAGCAGGAAAGCATCTGTATCTCACCTTTAAGTATAGTGGTAGTTATGAGCTTTTCGTAGATGCCCTGTATCAGATTGAGGAAGTACCCTTCTATTACAAGTTTGCTGAGTGTTTTTCATCTTGAAAAGGTGTTGGATTTGTTAAATGTTTTGTCTGCATCTATTGAGATGATCATGTAGTTTTTATTCTTTATTCTACCAATATGGTGTATTAACACTGATTGATTTTTCAGATATTAAACCAACCTTGCATTCCTGAGATAGATCCCTGGTCATGGTATATTCTGTATTCTTATTTATCTCTGTATGCATGAATTCTACCTTTGATACTAGATGATAAGCACTGAAATTTTGGAAGGAGTGTAATTTTTATTTATTTATTTATTTATTTTTGGCTGCATCAGGTCTTAGTTGTGGCACACGAGATCTTTCATGTGGCATGTGGGCTCTTTGTTGTGCCTCTCAGGCTTACTTGCCCCGTGGCATGTGGGATCCTAGCTCCCCGACCAGGGATCGAACCCGTGTTCCCTGCATTGGAAGGCGGATTCTTTTAATTTTTATTTATTTATTTATGGCTGTGTTGGGTCTTCGTTTCTGTGCGAGGGCTTTCTCCAGTTGTGGCAAGTGGGGGCCACTCCTCATCGCGGTGCGCAGGCCTCTCACTATCGCGGCCTCCCTTGTTGCGGAGCACAGGCTCCAGACGCACAGGCTCAGAAACTGTGGCTCACGGGGCCAGCTGCTCCCTGGCATGTGGGATCTTCCCAGACCAGGGCTCGAACCCATGTGTCCTGCATTGGCAGGCGGATTCTTAACCACTGGACCACCAGGGAAGCCCAGGAAGGAGCGTAATTTTTTTTTTTTTTTTTTTTTGCGGTACGCGGGCCTCTCATTGTTGTGGCTTCTCCCATTGTGGAGCACAGGCTCTGGACGTGCAGGCTCAGCGGCCATGGCCCAGCCGCTCCGCGGCACGTGGGATCTTCCCAGACCGGGGCATGAACCCGCGTCCCCTGCATCGGCAGGTGGACTCTCAACCACTGCGCCACCAGGGAAGCCCAGGAGTGTAATTTTTAAATAATGATTTTTAAAGACTGCAATTTTTAGACTTTTAAAAATATGTTTTCCCAGCACAAGCACTCCTTCAGAAACTAAAAACTTGAGCTCAGCACCTATTTAGCAAGAATAACTTGTTAAAATAAGAAGCTACTGAGGGGGGACTTCCCTAGTGGCACAGTGGTTAAGAATCTGCCTGTCAATGCAGGGGACACGGGTTCGAGCCCTGGTCCGGGAAGATCCCACATGCTGCGGAGCAACTAAGCCTGTGCACCACAACTACTGAGCCTGCGCTCTAGAGCCCGTGAGCCACAACTACTGAGCTCTCGTGCCACACCTACTGAAGCCCGCACGCCTAGAGCCCATACTCCACAATAAGAGAAGCCACCACAATGAGCAGCCCGCGCACCACAACGAAGAGTAGCCCCCCGCTCGCCGCAACTAGAGAAAGCCTGCGCACAGCAACGAAGACCCAACGCAGCCAATAAATAAATAAATAAATTTATAAAAATAAAAATATAAGAAGCCACTGGGAATTCCCTGGCAGTTCAGTGGCTGGGACTCTGTGCTTTCACTGCTGAGAGTGTGGGTTCAAACCCTGGTTGGGGAACTAAGATCCCATAAGGCTGTGGGGTATGGCCAAAAAAAAAAAAAGAAGCCGCTATGACTGTTAATTTTTTTTTTTTTTTTTTTTTGCGGTATGCGGGCCTCTCACTGTTGTGGCCTCTCCCATTGCGGAGCACAGGCTCCGGACGCGCAGGCTCAGCGGCCATGGCTCACGGGCCCAGCCGCTCCGCGGCATATGGGATCCTCCCAGACCGGGGCACGAACCCGTATCCCCTGCATCGGCAGGCGGACTCTCAACCACTGCGCCACCAGGGAGGCCCATGACTGTTAATTTTTATGTCACCTTGGCTAGGCTATGGTGGTCAGTTGTTCGTCCAGACACTAATCTAGGTGTTGCTGTGAGGATATTTTGTAGATGTGATTAACATTTATAATTAGTTGACTTTAAGTAAAATAGATTACCCTTGATAATGTGGGTGGGCTTCATCCAATCAGTTGAAGGCTTTAAGAGCAGAAACTGAGGTTTCCTGGAGAAAAAGGAATTCTGCTTTAAGACTAACATAGAAATCCTGCCTGAGTTTCTCATCCAGCAGACTGTCCTACAGATTTCGGACTGAAGAATACAACATCAACTCCTGTCTGAGTTTCCAGCTTGCTGGCCTGCCCTACAAGCTTTAGACTTGCCAGCCCCCACAATAATGGAGGCCAATTATATGTATATATCTCCCATTGGTTCTCTTTCTCTGGAGAGCCCTGGATGATACAGCCATCAAATAGCTTATATTGTTAATCCTCCCTTCTGTGACCCACATCATGAATTACAAAGTTGATTCTGAGGGCTTCTATCCTGCTGATTGCCATAGGCATCAAAATCACAGGATCAGAATCTATACACTGGTGCACAGCATGATGCATGATATATACATAGCAGGTGCCCAAGAATGTGCACTGATGGTAATAAACAGAAAGAGAAAAGAGATGCTAAAGAACAAAAGAGCACAACCAACATCATATAAGTAAATGAAAGTCCCCAAATCATAAGACAAAATCAAGAAGTGAAAGAAATCAGTCTGCTCTTAATGAAGTAAAGTACAAATAAAGCAAAAATACTGGAGGTTTCGAAAGTGGAAGCATTACCACGTTTTAAGTGTTCAAAAATAATACTGGGGCATCCCTGGTGGCTTAGTGGTTGAGAATCCGCCTGCCAATGCAGGAGACACGGGTTTGATCCCTGGTCCGGGAAGGTCCCACATGCCGCAGAGCAATAAAGCCCATGCGCCACAACTACTGATCCTGTGCTCTAGAGCCCGTGAGTCACAACTACTGAGCCCGCGTGCCACAACTACTGAAGCCCACGTGCCTAGAGCCGGTGCTCCGCAACAAGAGAAGCCACCACAATGAGAAGCCCACGCACTGCAACGAAGAGTAGACCCCGCTTGCCGCAACTAGAGAAAGCCCTCGTGCAGCAGCGAAGACCCAACGCAGCCAAAAATAAATAAATTAAATAAATTTATTTAAAATAATAATAATAATACTAGCGTTTGAACTCCTGATCCGGATGATTCCATCATTAAATGGAAGAACCTTTACATTTTTTATGGTATTAAATGTATTTACTATGAATTTCAGAAACCTACTTAATTTTAGTTAACGTACCAATCAAAATGTTCCAGAACCAAATAATTTTTTATTCTGCAGTAAGTTTCATCTTTGAAAGTCCCTGGTTTTGAAACATATTTAATTGATGCTCCTAAAAGCTAAGAGAAACTTTTATAACTATTTGATAAGCAAAGACTTAGTACCCACGCTTTAGAAATGTGGTCTGCCCTAGGACAGGCCCACTTGACAAGCATACGTGTACTCCAATATAACAAAAATTTGGAAAATGATGATGTTAGCTGCTCAGGACTCTGATTACCATTCTGAATTTTTATAATAGGTTTCCCACTTAACACCTGAGCAAAATGAATTACTCCTATTTTCCAATTTGCTCAAATATGTAAGAGAAAAATGAACTAGATTTATCAGGTACTGAATTAAAATGGATTAAATTGTCTTTATAGTATACCTATTTCTTCCTGCACAGAGAAGACAGAAATAATGACTCTTATCAACATGGGGACCCCTTTCAAAAGTCGGGCCTACACGCATAAAAACAACCATCTCAGCAAAGCCCTAACTTTGCTGAACCAACGATAGTGGGCTTTGAAAGAGGCAAAGATCTCAGAGAAGGATTTAAAAGCACATATGGTTTCTAAGTCAAAAATTACAAAGGCACGACCAAATGCAGAACAGTGCTATAAATAGCTTTCTATGATAATGTAGAAATACTCTACAGAAACAAACTCCCATCATACCTTCTGCTATTTAAATGATTAATATTTATGTATTTATTAACAAAGCTAAAAATCACCTAAGAACATATGTATAACATTAATCATTGCTGCATTGTTTGCAATAGTAAAAGACTGAAAAAAAAAAGCCACTCCCAAATGTTCACCGGTAGACTATGTTAAAAACTGATAGCATGTGCACACAAAGGAATGTTATACAGTTGTTTTTTTTAAAAAAAGAACAACAACAACAAAAAAAAACCCCTCTCTAATATGGAGATAATATAGAAAGATCTCCAATATGTTTGAAAGTAAACAAAACAAATACAAAACAAGGTGCAGAGCAGTCTAAGTAGCATGCTATGCTTGTATTTACACAAGAAACTCTGGAAGAATTCCAGAAAGTGGTTACGTATGTATGAGAGGTGTATAGGGAGGACCTGGGTGGATGAACAGCTACAGTGAGAGCTAGACTTTCACTGTAGGCCTTTTCATTCTTTTAAACTTTGAACCATGTGACTATATTACTTATTCAAAAAAATAAATAATTCTAAATAATTTTAGGCTATTTTATTTTCACTTATCTCTGTTAAAGAAAAAAAAAGCTGTAAACCCAAGTTCCAACATGAAATCAGCTGTTCTCAATACTTTAAAAATGTTTCTAGTTCAATGTGCATACAAAACTAAGGGGTTCCTTTAAAAACACAAAAAAGAGGGACTTCCCTGGTGGCACAGTGGTTAAGAATCCGCCTGCCAATTCAGGGGACAAGGGTTCAAGCCCTGGTCCGGGAAGTTCCCACATGCTGTGGAGCAACTAAGCCTGTGAGCCACAACTATTGAGCCTGCGTGCCACAAATACTGAAGCCCACCTGCCTAGAGCCCATGCTCCACAACAAGAGGAGCCACCGCAATTAGAAGCCCGTACACCGCGATGAAGAGTAGCCCCACTTGCCGCAACTAGAGAAAGCCCATGCGCAGCAACGAAGACCCAACGCAGCCAAAAAAAAAAAAGAAAGAAAGAAAAAGCAATTTCTTCTGGGCACTGTGACCATCATTACAGGGACAGATGACCATGCGCTTGCTGAAACAACTACTCCAAGGCCATCGAGTAACAGAGACTTTCCAGTGAGCCAGAGGGCGGTCTCAGCTCAGCCAGTTTAGTCACCTGGAGAAAACTGACTCTGCTATTTGCTTTGTTCTACTTTCCGTACTCAAGATAAGGAGACCTCAAAATCAACCCAGTCTGATTCTTCAACAGGGAGACAGGCCTCTGAGTTTTGTCTCAATTCTGATGCAGAATAGCCTCCAATCCACAAACTATCAAGGACAAGTTCAAAATTCAATTCCTTGAAAAAGGCAGAGGCTTTCGTAAGAAGAGCACTAACTTGCTGGGTAACCCTGGCCTTGCCAATTCATTTCTCTGGGCCTCCATTTTCTTACCGGTGAAATGAATGAGTCTGGGGCCAAATTCTCTGCAAGGTTCCTTTGGGTCTAAAATACTATAATCCAGGGACTTCCTTGGTGGTCCAGTGGCTAAGACTCTACACTCCCAGTGCAGGGGGCCTGGGTTCGATCCCTGGTCAGGGAACTAGATCCCACATGCCCCAACTAAGAGTTTGCATGCCGCAACTAAAGATCCCACACGCGGCAACAAAGATCCCACACAGGGCAAATAAGAGCTGGCACAGCCAAATTGATTAATTAATTAATTAATTTTAAAAAATAAAATAAAATACTATAATCCAATAAAGAGTCAGGTAAATCTAAAGATCAGATGAAGGATAGGAGATGCCTCTAGACTACAGCATATTTTCACACGTACACAAAGATTTGCTGACTGGGACATGAATGTTCTGATTCCTATTTTCTGTGTTTTATCTTCAACATACATAATTTGGTCCACTTGCTACAAAGATTTCTCGCATGCAAAAGCTCTGACTAGGGCTTCCCTGGTGGCGCAGTGGTTGGGAATCCGCCTGCCGATGCAGCGGACGCTGGTTCGTGCCCCGGTCCGGGAAGATCCCACATGCCGGGGAGCAGCTGGGCCCGTGAGCCATGGCTGCTGGGCCTGCGCGTCCAGAGCCTTTGCTCCTCAATGGGAGAGGCCGCGACAGTGAGAGGCCCGCGTATCACAAAAAAAAAAAAAAAAAGCTCTGACTAAAAATGAGTTACCAGAGACCTCCCTGGTGGCACAGTGGTTAAGAATCCACCTGCAGGGGACACAGGTTTGAGCCCTTGTCTGGGAAGATCCCACATGCCGCGCAGCAACTAAGCCCATGCACCACAACTACTGAGCCTGCGCTCTAGAGACCGTGAGCCATAACTACTGAGCCCGTGGGCCACAACTACTGAAGCCTGTGTGCCTAGAGCCCATGCTCCACAACAAGAGAAGCCACTGCAATGAGAAGCCCGCGCACCGCAACAGAGTAGCCCCCGCTTGCCTCAACTAGAGAAAGCCCACGCGCAGCAACAAAGACCCAACACAGCCAGAAATAAATAAATAAATAAATAAATAAATAAATAAATTAATTTATTTATTTTTAAAAAAGAGTTACCATTAGGTAAAACTTTTAAAAGACTGATAGAGTGGAGAGGATGATTTAAGACTGTAGGTATGGAGAGTGTTGGTTAAGAAAATCTTTAGTTTGGTCCATTATCCTTTGATTATCATCATCCAAGATTCATACTTGTATTAATATCCTTTGAGGACTAGCCCTCCAGTGATTTACCTTTGCTTATTCCCATAAGTGAAGGAGGGGTGAATACTCTTCTGAGGCAACAAATTCTACTGCAAACTCCAAGCCAGCAAAACCTGCTCCATATTCTGAGCAATAAAAGCTAAGTGATTTCAGAAAAGAAAAATCCACAATACTTGTGCATATTTTTGTCTACTAAAAAGCAAAATGCGTGCTTCCTTTAGCACTGGTTTCATATGGTCATAATCAGCTAGAGCTTTATTAAAACACTAATGATGCACGGCTTTATCTTAGACTGTTCTAAAGCAGCTCTTAAGCATATTCATCTCTGCAAGGATTCACTCTTTGGCACAAATCAGTGAGCAACACAGCTCTGGCAGACACTCTGCAGGGTGCAGGTTCATTGCCTGGTCCCTACTTTGGGCTGGCACAAACTGGACAGACTGCTGAGAAACCAGCTCATCTCATTACTATGTCTTTATTCTCCTGCTGCAATTCTGACATCTCTCCAAGATCACGAAAATCCTCATCAGGTCCTAAGCCAAAGAGAAGATGATAGCCATGGGTCCCCAGAAGTCTTGAGAAAAGCAAGGAAAAATAAAGAGCAGAGAGTTAGGTCATGCGCCAGCAGTTCAGAATTGGCTGGTGCTCACTCAATCCACTAGTCATCCTCTTTGTGCTGTCAAAATTCTCCTCCACTTCCAATAATTATGCTACAAACCAGAGGCTGGAGACATTTATCTTTTTAATGATTCTGAAAACAAACATAATACTTCTCTACATTTTAAATACCTGTGCCCTGTCCCAGAGCTATCCTCATTCCAAAAACCAGGCTTGCCACTACTTTGGCAAAGCGGCAACCCGAGTGACTCTGCTACTAGATTCCCGAACATTTCTGTTAAACACCTTCTTTCTTCTGACAGCCTCTTAAAAAGCACCAGTACAGACAACGCATTTTCGGCCTCCATCCTCCAGCAGGCGACGGGAGCTTTCCCCTGAGAAACCTAATTCAAACCTGTGTCTGTCCCTCCCTCTCCGGAGGCCACCAGGGCCAGCACCTGGCACAGGCGCCTGCTTCGGATGCCAAGCCCGCCTGACCTAACCCTCAGCTCCCGAGGGGAACAGGCCACCGGGCGGGAAGGAAGGGACGCAGCGCTGCGGCCAGCGGGGACCCGGCCTGCGCCGCGGACACCCCGCCCCTCGGGAGCCGCAGTGCCCCGAGCGCACGTCTCTGTCACAGAACCGACTGCGTGGGGGCCACTCCCGTCCCCCGGCGGAAGGGCTGCCCACTCCGGCGACCCGGCCAAGGGCCCTAAAGCACCCCCTCTAGACCTCCTCCAACACCTCCCACCCTCCGAGATCGCTCTGCAGCGATGTCGGCCTCTGCGTCCCCGGGATCCCCGGAGCCCTCGCGCGGGAGCACCGCGACCTCCTCCCGGCCCCGGGTCGTGCTCACCGGACTTGGGCGGGTAGCGGTACACGGAGTTGGACGGGATGTCCACCTCCTCCACGCCCGCGTGCTGCCGGCTGGTCAGGGCCCCCATGGCGGCTGCGCCCGCGCCGCCCTCGGCGCCTCACCGCGGCCGCTCGCCCCGCGCCCGATGCGGGGGTCGGCTGCCCGCCGCGGACGGCTCCACCTCGGTGCTGCGGCTCTGGCGGCGGGGAGCCCCCGGCGCGCCGCGCACCATCCTCCGCCGGGCCCCGCGGCGGCGCCTGTGCCGAGGGGGGCTGCGGGCTGGGCCGGGGGCGCCGCCGCCGCCTCAGGCCTGGTGATGTCAGCGGCGGCTCGCGCGCGGGGACCGCGGCGGCCAAGGCCAATGGCGGGGCGGGGCGGGAGCGGCCGCGCCGCGCCGCGCCAGCCAATGGGCAGCGGGACGCGGCGGAGCGGCGGCCGGGCGCGCGGGGCCGACCCGGGGCTCGCGGCCCTCCGCGGGCTGAAGGGGCCGAGGACGTGTCGCCCCGTGGAGCCTGCTGACCCCGTCAGGTGACCGCGCGGGAGCCGCCTCCTCGCCGCGCGCCAGGCCGAGGCCGGGAGTTCGGTCACCATTGTCTCCCAACATCCGAAAGGCGCACGCGGCTTCCCGGCCCGGGGGAAGCCTTCTCCAGCCCCACCCCTCAGCATCTGCCAAAGCCAGTGGTCAGAAACCCCAAAGAGGGGCGCCCCCAGTCCCCCAGCCGGGGCAGTTCGGGTGGGTTCCCGCCCCCAGAGCCTCAGCCCCAAAGGGGCTCCCAGGGGGCGGGGAGATTGGTGAGTGCTGGGGACCCGCTAGGACGAGGTCGCCATCCCTGTCACTTAGCTCCTTTCAAAGCGCAGAAAGCTATACATGTTCTGTTTATGGGTCCCTTGGGCAGCTCATGTAGTCCTGAAGTTAGGGGACCATCAAGCCAAAGTAAGATCAAGACATTCAACCCCGGACTGCACCTTTCAGAAACTTTGGAAAGGCCTGCGAGCGAGGAGAGTCAATGCAGTGGGACGCGAGTGGGCCAGGCAGAGCAGGGGCTCCTCTGGATGAGAGCACACACCCAACAACAGTGGGATGCTTGGACCGGCAGAAGACGTCACTCCAGAGCTTAATTACAGACATTTGTGTTTTAAACCTTTTATTTTGTGTGTGTGTGTGTGTGTGTGTGTGTGTCTGGTGTGTTTTTCTGAGAGGGTGGACTGATCAGCAAGAACTTCAACTGCTAGAACATGATTTCAAGAGCGTCTCTACACACAGTACAGTTTGGGGCCTCGAGTTCCCTTGATTAGGTTTGCAAAGCCATACCATAGAGTCTCTTTCCTGATCGTCTTTTGTAGTTTTCATCGCCCTCTCTTCAGCTTCAGACCTGGTGACAAAGATACTGACGCCCAATTGCCTTGGTTTTCTCCAAGGTCCCCAGGACGGCAGGAACACATCCCTGTCATTTTTTTCAATTGATGCCGAGGAGGGCCTGAGCGACAGGGCAAGTCCCTGGCCCAGCCGAGCGGATGGGCAGCCTCTCCCAGTACCAGGTCTCCCTAGAGGAGTTCAGAGCCTTCCCCCCACCCGAGCCCTCGACCCTCATCACTAGAAGGCTTTTGGACATACCTTTGGAAGGGACCTCCTGGATACTCCTTTCTCCACACATAGGCCCACGTTGTAACTACTGGGTAAAGGGAAAATACAAGTCATCTATAACCGCCTCAAAGCAGAAGACCTTCAGCACATCCCAGAGTAAAATGTCTTATAATCTTAGACTCTGTTCAGAAGCCTTTGTCCTTACTGCCCTCAGCATTTGGTAAAGGGGGCACCATCCCCTTAATGGGTTTACCCACGTCTTCAGGTTTCTTTGTCCCAGCCAGAGCCAGGCAGGATGCGGCTCAATCAGGCAGCTGCATCCCGTTGCTTGCAAGGATCTGTTCTTGTCCCATCTCAGCCTGCTCTGAGCTTGGGAAATGGGTTCGTTCCCCATCTTGGATAACAATCCCCAAGCGTATCAGTTGGTTCCTCCTCCCACAAATGAGTCATGAATCCAGTGCTCGGAATAGTAAAACACAAGGCCTAGAGCAGTAACATTAGTGGGCATTTATTAAACACTCTCCATGTGCCAGGCCCTATTTTAAACACTATTACACATAGTAAAGCATCCATCCCTTACAGCGACCCTATGAAGTACGTGCTATTAACATCCCACTTCACAGTTGGAGAAACTGAGGCAGAGAAAGAGCACTGGACTTTGAGTTGGACAAATGAAGACCCTAAGCAGTTGTGTAACTTTGGACTAAGCCCTTCATAGCAAGCCTCAGTTTCCTTGTCTGTGAAATAGCCCAATCCTCACTGGCTGTTGCAAAGAAGTCATTAGTGAATCAAGACTCAGTCTAAAAAAAAAAGAAGCGATAATGATAATGGGCTGCCTAGGGTCATGAGACAGAAGAGAAAAGGAGGGAAAATTCTAGCTCAAAGAGACTTTCTGTGAATTGAATTAGAGTCCCACCGTCTACAATCTACAACGGAATCACATAATGTTACAGTTTTGGAAAAGAAAACCTCTACCGGTGCTCAGGGTGCAAGCGAGATAAGCAAACCCTTGGAAGAGCCGCCACTGCATTCCTCCCAGGTCCTTCCTTGGTGCCTCTTGACTCCCTTGCCAGAGATCTGGGCCAAGGAGAGGCCCTGAGGGAGAAGATGGCACAGACAAGAGGAAAAATCCAGAAATGACTCCCATCAAGAGAGCCATAAAAATACTTTTAACTTGAACAAATGGTCTGGGGAGGGGTGGCGCAGAGTGCATAGGGAAATTACATGCAAATACCATGCATCCTTTGGGTAAATAGCCTCAAGGCATCCTACCCATTTCCAAGCTGTGGATGCAGCCCTCGGGAGAATCCCAGCAGAGAGCCCGGTGTTTAAAGGTCTCAGGGGTTTCCTGTAAGCATCCGAGGAAGGCAGGGAGGTAAAAGCTACGTATTTTATCAGGTCTTCGCCCTTCTTCTCAACCTTGGGTCCAAGGGAGAAAGGAGAAGGCTGTGGGGAGGGGAACAGAGGGATGAGTAATTTCTAGGTCAGCTAGTCCCCTTGAGCTTTTAATTTTGTTCATTTTGGCTGTCCTGGTTTCAGCTCAGATGTGCATTTTCCACCTTTGTAACACATCCACTCATTTCGAAGATTTGTACAGATTCCTGTAGCAGGAGGGAGAGAGAGCCTGTAGGTGAAGAGCTGATGGACGCTGCCCTGTATGTAGCACAGCACTCCTAAGGCAGGGAATACCTTGGGGACCTGAAGGAGATAAGACAGGCCCCTTCTTGGCTGTTTGCTTGGCCCTTCTGCCTGGGCTAGGGGGACAGGAAGGTTAGAGCCCTGGCTGTTCTGAGTATCCAAAAGATGGGCCCAGTCACAACACACAGCCCCTGATCTCTCTTCTCAGTCCTTGGCCCGTGGCTTAAGTGGATTAAAGCTAAAAGCACAAGCAGAGAATTTCACATCCTGCTTCAGATCAGTGTGCTAGGCTGACGCTGACAGAGGGGGCTGATCCTAAGTGTTTTGAGACCCAGCAAACGGTTCCTCTGACAACCTAAGGCTCTCTGTTGAGGAAAATAACCTTGCCCATTAGGCAATCAGCAATCGGCCTTTCACATTTTGCTTCTTGCCAAGTGTGAATTCTTCATTGTTAATTTCCTGCTCAGCTGTGTGCCTCTAACAAAGGAGAACTGTTCAGACTACAGTTGGGTTTGTAGCTTCTTAATCTACTTTTCAACTTAAGATTGAAATGAAAGACAATGTTTACACTGGTGTGGCTTGGGCAGGGAGAGTGAGGTGCCTGGGGTGGGACCTTGAAGTTGGCACTCACTGTTAGTGTCATGCAGGTGCCTCACCCTGGCTCCAGCCCTGCTGCTCAGGCATCTGGCATTTGAAGAAATGAAAGACCTGGGACATTAATCCCATTCAAGGACTCCTTTAAAGAAATTAGGAGAGTTCGTTCTATTTTGCTTTACTTTAGTCCCAGATTGTTTCTATCAAACACTAGAGCCCGTGAGCTCGTTTCTGTACATTCGCTTCTGCCTTCACTTCCCTGCCCTTCTTCTGGTTTTGAGCTCAGCCCCATCTGGGGCTGCACATGCTGTGTGATAAAATCAGTGTGAAAGAAGGCGCCACAACCATTTCAGCCCAGTTTGGATCTGATGCCCCCTCTGCTCTTCCTGGGGAAACACTCAGGCAGGCAAAAAGCCCAGCATCTGTCTCCTGCTACCCAGAGAAACCAGAATGTGGAAGAGGCAGCGTGGTGACAGCCTCCACACCTCTATGCTCAACTGCGGTTACTTAGAAAATCAAAGGGAGAAACTGAGAACAAATTCTCTTCCTTCTCCCAGGGTTTCTTGACAACACGAGTCCTGGCTGGAGCATCAGATATGAAAGCAGTCGGAAGACCGTCTAGTCCAGGCCCCCTCACCTGACTGATGAGGCAGCTACAGCCTGGGGAGGGGAAGGGACTTGCTCAAGGTCAGGCCAGTGGCAGCCTGGCTCAGAACCCAGGGATCCCAGGCTTCGTGCACTGGGCCTCACTGTGGGAAACCCGTATTGCTGGTTTGGTTTCTTTTTTTGCAAGGTAGATTGACTTCTAGAGCTGGTATAAGAGGACAAATCATCTCAAGGAATAAGTTCAGAAATCCAACACAAATACATGTTCACCTGTTGTGATACCAGTGCCCACACACGATAAACCACACTGCCATGGAAGTTATCCAATCCTGTTCTCAAGCTGGCATAAGGAAGCCAGGGAACTTCTCTCAGCTGGAGTCTCCCTACACACTCCCTCTACTCCCCTGAAATCGGAGCTGAGGTCAGATCAGTCATCCGTCTCCTCCCAAGCACGGGAACCAAAGGGCAGATGAGGAAAGGGAGTGAGACCCACCACCGAGGGTTAGATCAGATTCTTAGCAAGCGGGTTAAAAGTGTCACATACACACTCACGGTGCATCCCTGCTAAAGTCTGAGGATTGGCCAATTCCGTGACTTCGTTTACAAAGACACATTTATTCCTGAGCTAATTGCTTGTTCATTTAGGTGACACCTACTATCTTCATCAGGGACACTTCAAAGATCGTGTGTTGAGCCTGTCAGAGTAATAAACGGAGATACCACTTACTGTTGTGGTTCTGCTGGAAGCCTCAGATCTCTTTTATGGACCATGAGGTGTATATTTATTATATTGCTTCGTCGTGTACTGTTACCTTTTATAGTCCAAGATGCTATCTGTGTATGAAAAGAGGCCTAGCAATTCCATTAGCTTCCTCTCTGGTTTTCCTGCATCTTGGCCCTCTTTCCTCTCATACATTCTAAAAATCACTCTTTGCTTAACTTTCCTAATACACGCCTGTCATCATGTTACTGCCCATATACCTTTAGTGGCTGCCTATTACCCTACACAAGACAGATATTTTATCCCCGAGCCCTTTTCTCCCTCTGTGTCCCCATAAACCCCGCTCATACCCTGAAAACAGCTGTCATTCCGGCTCATGTGTTGGCTCATAAAAAACCTGGCTTGTGCCACACCTGTGTGCTGAGGTCAATCCCACTTAGCTGAAATCTGACCTTTTCCATGAAGCCGCCTCTGAGAACCGTGGCCCACAGTTGGCTCTTCTTTTCTCAGAAGTCTTATTGTGTGAATAATTTTCTGTATACATCACTTGATATGTACTTATATGCAGGATGTCCCCAGCTTCCAAAGGCAAAAGGCATATCAGTCTCTGGAGCCAATCAGAACAAGGTCCAAAGCCCAGTTCTTATATTACTGTCTGTGCATCTTGGGAAATTTCCTCATTCTCTCTGAGCCTCAGTTTCCTCCTCTATAAATGAACATGAGAACAGCAAAGAGCTGTCTGAACGTTCAGTTGGACAAGCTATGTAAAGCCCTAACACAGTTCCTGGCACACAGGAGGGGCTCAATAAATGCTAACGCTTTTTTTATTAAAAAAATCGTTAGTACCTATAAGAGAAAAGAATCTGAAAAAGAATAGATATATATAACGGAATCACTGTGCTGTACACCTGGAACTAACACAACATTGTAAATCAACTAAACTTCAATAATAAAAATATTGTTATGAAGCAACTGGATTCCAGAAGATAATTGTTTTTTCTTTATTTTTGGCTGCATTGGGTCTTTGTTGCTGCACGTGGGCTTTCTCAAGTTGTGGCAAACGGGGGCTACTCTTTGTTGCAGCACGCGGGCTTCTCATTGTGGTGGCTTCTCTTGTTGCGGAACACGGGCCCTAAGCGTGAGGGCTTCAGTAGCTGTGGCACATGGGCTCAGTAGTTGTGGCTTGCGGGCTCTAGAGTGCAGGCTCAGTAGTTGTGGCACACGGGCTTTGTTGCTCCGTGGCATGTGGGATCTTCCCGGACCAGGGCTCGAACCCGTGTCCCCTGCATTGGCAGGCGGATTCCTAATCACTGAGCCACCAGGGAAGCCCCCAAAAGATAACATTTTAAAGTCAGGGGTCCAGGATTTCTGAGCCTGGATGTGCATTCAAGACCCTGCCTTTGGGAATTCCCTGGCAGTCCAGTGGTTAAGACTCCACACTTCCGCTGTGGGGGGCCCAGTTTCAATCCCTAGACAGGGAATTAAGATCCCACAAACCGCACGGCCAAAACATAAAAAAACCCCGTGCCTTCATGGTGCAGATGATAGAACTACAATAGAGGGAGGCAGAACCCAGGGCTTGGATCCCCTGAGACACCCCCTTTCTGTGCCATTGGAACCCAAACTGCCAGGAACACATCTCCCCCATCACGCCTGTGGGCTCCCGAATGGCCAGATAAAAAGCCAGCCTGCACCCCTCCCTTCTTCCCAACGCACGGCAGCCCCAGTGTCTGCACTGGAAGCGCATGTCACCCTCAAAGGCCCTCTAGATAGGCCATCTGTGGACTGGGCTGTGTATCTGTGAGCCACCATTGTTAACTTTTCATTTATATGTCATCTGCTAACTACAGAGAAAGCCCATTGGGTTGGGGCCTGCTCTCCAGAGCTGATTGTTCGGAATTTTGCCAGCCCAGTTGTTAAACGGCCAGTAGCTTGAAACGGGTCATAATGGGACTATTTAAACCACAGGAAACATCAAGTGCTGCCAATCAGGGCTTCCCCCACTCCCCAGAGCCAGTTTGCCAGCACACCCCTGGCCTTAGGTTTCTTCAAATCCCCCAGAAGGACTGGCCACATCGTTTCCCATATGGGTAAGAGTCATTAGATAAATGACTAGTTAAATAGTTACAAAGAATAATCGATTTTGAACAATGACTCCATCCAAGCACCTTTGAACGCATTAGCTCATTTAATCTTCAAAACAGCCCTTAGGGGTAAGTAGGATTATTGTTCCCATTTCCCAGATGAGGAAACTGAAGCTCACTCCACCAGGTGCAGGGAGAAGGAATCTGCCTGAGCCTAAAGCCCCAGGTCTTGTCCACAGATGGCCTGTCCTACCAGCCTCCGTGGGGAAAACCCGTCCCTGTGCCAGGCCTGCTGGTCACTGAGCCGGCAGAGTAGTTCTCTCTGTAGCGGCACCAGTGAAAAAGGGCAACGCATGGGGACTTCTCTCCAGCTCACCTTCACTTTGTCTCTCTAACTTTAATCTGCCTTCTTTATCCCACTTCCTTCTACCTCATCTCCGCATCTGAATTAGGACCATTTTTCAACAAGGCCTTTGACTCCCGTCTCCTCTTCTCTATGGAAGTCTTTCTTGGCCTTAAACTTCTCTCCTACAGACACTTTGGAGAACCCTGTGCTTTGTAACTGCCTTCAGGTCTGGACAGACATCCTGTGTCCTTGCACAATCCCATCTGATGACTGGGCTCTGTACACACCCCAGGCAGTAGAACAGCTCTGGTCTGGCAGCTCCCCAAGGGCAGGTCACAGGATTTTCTCAGGGTCCAAGGCGTGATGGGCATGGATTTTGTGGGTGACAAGGCGCGTTCTGGTGGTTTCCCAATTCTGTTGTGTACAACCCAGTGCTCTCGTTCTCAGTAGAGACTTCCTTCCTCTTTATGTGGAGCACTGCCCTGTGTTTATTAACAGCACCCTGCTTGCTCCAAAGAGTGGTGTGGGCTCTTGGGATCACGAAATAGCGCACATCCATCATTTGACCCGAGGTGCCCTGTGTTCCTGACAGGAGGGCACCTGTCACTGCCAAACTTGCAAAAAAAAAAAAAAAATGACCAGGGATTTTATTTTAAACAAATGCTTCTCCTCCAGAACTTGCCTTCCCTTTTTTTCCCCGCAATGTACCCTGGCTTCCTGTGTTTCTGAAAATTTCCAAAACCTCAAGCAGCATCTCACTGGAAACTACAGACCTCTCCAATATTTCTCTCCGTTCTGCTAAGTCCTGGTCCATTTATATTCCCTCTATGACTCTGGGATTTAGAGATAAGCAAGTGAAAATAGCCTCATCTTCACTGCCCAACAGGCTGGTACCTGTGGAAGTGCCGCATGTAGGTGGTTTAGACACTGCTAATGTTCACCAGTCCCTGGATCTCTACTTCTGGGTGTGCGGAAGATCGACTTTGCTTTTCCCTGGAAGTCAGGAGAGGCTATGTGATTCTTCTGGACAATGAACCGTGAGCAGAGGTGTATTACTTCTGGGCTAAAGCGTTTACTTGCCGACACTCAACCCTCCAAGCCTCTCATTGCCAAGTTCTAGCTGGTGCACAGGAACAGATAGGAAACGTTTTAGGCTTTGTGGTTCATACTGCAACTACTCAGCTCTGCTGTAGCATGAAAGCACTCATAGATGATACATAAACAAATAAATATAGCTGTGTTCCAATAAAACTTTATTTACAAAAACAGGAGGCAGCCCGAGAGCTGTAGTTTGCCAATTTGGAGCTACAAGGCAGTGGAAGCTCCTACAGGCTGCCCAGAGGGCAGTTATATCACTGCCCAGAGGGCAGTTTTTCTTGAGAGTCACCGAACTGCAGCGAACTTTGCATGGGTGAGAAGTAAGACTGTAGGATTGTAGTTACCTCAGCATAGCTTAGCCTTACCTGACCAATTTACGGAGTTTCTGCACCAACTTGAGGAAGCATGTACCATTTTTTGTGGACAAAGGAAGTGATACTCAGCCCCCTCCTCCCCCGCTGCCCAGGGCAGGTCCACTCCAACCCATGCCTCTCCAAGCTTAGTGTCTCCCCCACCCCACTTCCCAACAGAAGCCCCGATGGGTCTTGCTATAAACTTGCTTTCAAGGTAACTCTGTGCTATAGTTTGCACTGTTTCCACTTCCAAAAATTCCCTTCCGTCTCCTTTCTATCTACCCAAATCCTTCCCAACTCATATCTCCCTCCTCCAAGGAGCCTCCTTGGACAATCTTCTATGATTGATCCTATGATCAGAGTCACTGTCTGAGGTCATGAAAATGAGAAAAAGAGAAAAAGAAAGCCAGCCCTTGTTGCGAGTGATCCATATTGCTCAGGGGGCTTCGCTGAGCTCACCCAGCAGAGTTGGAGGAGAGAGGGACTGGGCCCAGGGAAAGGTGAGTCACTTAATCAATGGGATCAATGTCTCAGACCCACAATCGCCTTTGTCTGAAGATACCTACACATAGGATTAAATGACCAAGAAAAGCAAGGGAGGGGCTTCCCTGGTGGTGCAGTTGTTAAGAATCTGCCTGCCAATGCAGGGGACACGGGTTCAAGCCCTGGTCCGGGAAGATCCCACATGCCGCAGAGCAACTAAGCCCATGCTCCACAACTACTGAGCCTGCACTCTAGAGTCCGCGAGCCACAACTACTAAGCCTGTGTGCCACAACTACTGAACCCCGCGCGCCTAGAGCCTAAGCTCCACAACAAGAGAAGCCACCGCGATGAGAAGCCTGCGCACCGCAACAAAGAGTAGCCCCCGCTCGCCGCAACTAGAGAAAGCCCGTGCATAGCAATGAAGACCCAGTGCAGCCAAAAATAAATAAATAAATAAATAATTTATTAAAAAGAAAAAGTGAGGGAGGGGATGCTTAATGCAGATTTGAGGATTACGTGTCTGGGGAGGAAAGGAATATGCATTTGGGGAGAGTCACGCAAGGGTTTTCAAAGGTACTAGTCTTGGACTTCAGTTCTATGTTGGGTATGTGGGTGATTGTTTATTATTCTTCAAACTGTGCATAGGTTATACACAAACTTGGTGTATGATATAGTTCTCAAAAAAAAAAAAAAAAGAAAAAGAAAAGAAAAGGTGTGTCAGGTTGGAAGGCTGTCTCAAACCTTGAAGTCAGTGGTTGCCACAGCAACGGGCCTCCTGTGTTTTGGACTCATGGATGGGGCTAGAGAGGCCCAGTTCCAGGCTGATCAATTCCTGTCCCATAGAGAGAAAGTGGCCGATGCCTGAGTCCAAGCAGACAATTGAGGCCCCCAGAGAAGGGAGACCCTCCTAAGAAGGCTGTCTCCTGCCCTCCCTTCCTGTCCCCCTCGGCAAAGACCCACCTCTGACGTCCCTTCGAAAGTGTTGCCAGAGACTTACCTACCATAAGACACACCTGGCAACGGGAGGTGGGGCTGCCTCATCAGGGGGCTGGCAGGTACAGGACAGAGAGTACAGGCCTCCAGTGCTCCTTCTGGGAACTGCCATTAACTGTGCTGGGATTGGTATGGCCTTTGTCCCTTGTGGACGTGTGACATTTGGTGAAATCTGGTATAAAGCAGTATAAACTCATCACCTGAGGACTGGCTTTGACCTTCCCACTACTTCCAATAATACAGACAAGATTTTGTGTCTTTTCAGTACCACCAAGAGAGAAGATAAGGTGCATTCCAGGGGGTAGACAGGGCTGGAAAGTAGATTGTGGTAGTTAAGAGCACCAGCTCGGGGAGCAAACACATGTACCTGCGTTCAGATCTCAGCTCCACCCTGAGCTAGCTGAGTGACTTGGGGCAAGTCACTTACGCTCTCTGACCCTGCTTTTCTTTGTTAGTTGGGGATATGCACAGTCCCCATCACCCCGGGTTGTTGTATTAAACAAGGTAATCCAAATAAAGAATGGCGCAGAGGTGGGTTCAGAGTACATTCCCAACAGACATAATGTTTTGTCATTGAGACAAAATCTCAATGATCACGGAGGAGGACTGGGATTTGCCTGGAGTAGAAGTACTCCTGCACTAAGCCCCCATCTTCTTTAAGGAAAAAGACTAGGAAAAAAAAAGAATGCTTCAAAAGTGTCCAAAAAAAAAAAAAAGTGGCAACGTTTACCTTGCCCATCATATAGTAGAAATAGCATAAATTTGCTCTGGCAAGTAGTTGTAAAAAAAAAATAGGTTGTGTTAAACAAACAAGGGCTGGCAATAGCATTCAAAGTCCACGAAAGGAGAAGGGAGCCATCCCACCTCCAGGAGTGCCTGGGTCCACCCAGGCACTGGGTGGTCTGCCCCGCAGACCTTGGTGCTGCTTGTCTGCATTTGGTCTCTTTACCTGGCACTTCATCCTCTCCCATTCTCCCTCTCCTCTCTCAACATCTTTCTGCTTCTCCTGGCCACCTCGTCCTTTTGTCTTGGCATCTTGAAGCAACAGCAGCGAAACAAGAAATAAGAATTTGAAGAGGGAGAAAAGGAGGGAGGGAAGGAAGGGATGGAAGAAAATGAGAGATCTAATCCCATTGCTACCATAAATCAAGCAGGGGCTGTGTGGCTTTGAGTAGGTTCCTCACCCTCTCTGAGCCTCAAGACTATTAGAAGTTTCAAATCAGAGAAGATGTGCAGAGGTGTACAAAGTTTCACGGGGAGCCTGCATGTGGTGGGCCTTGGGTACCAAGAGTCCCCAAGTTCCCTCTCTGTTTTTTGTTTTTGTTTTAATTTTTTGGCTGTGCTGCAAAGCATGTGGGATCTCAGTTCCCCGACCAGGGATGGAACCCATGACCCCTGCTTTGGAAGCACGGAGTCCTAACCACTGGACCGCCAGGGAAGTCCCTCCCTCTCTCAGTTTTGTTGGATCTGTTTGGGTTGGGGAGTAAGAGGTAGAAAGGAAGAAAAAAGGAATAGGAATGGAATGCACTGTAGAGATGGAGGTTGGGAATGTCAGTTCTCCACCCCTCCCCCATGATTGCCCAAAACAGCTGGTGCCTCCTTTTCCCCATCTGGGGCTCACTACTTTTCAAGCGTCTGCTGTGCAAGTCCCAGTGCCCTTGATAGCTCTTCTTTGTGAGCCCCACTGAGGTGACACTGCAGCATTAAGGAAGGTAGTATGGTGTAATGGTTAACCACAAAGTTCTGGAACTACACTGGGCCAATGCTTCACTCCAGCACTTATTACTGTGACCTTGGGTAAGCTCCTCCCCTCTTCTGTGCCATAACTGCCTTGTTTGTGAAATGGAATTCTGGATTGTTGTGAGGATTGAAATGAGTTAACAGACAGTAAACTCTTCAAAAGGTGCCTGGCTCACACGAAGTGCTTGGTAAATGGCAGCTGTCTGTGATGGTCCAGCTACTTATTGTTGCCTGTCTCTGTACCAACTCAGTGACTTGCATTCACAACATCCTTGTTATCCAGGCCCGGAGGAAATACTGGCTGAGGTTGTTCCTCTTAGTGGTTGTAACATGGCCCGTTCTGTAGCCTAGATCATTGATGTAACAAGGATTTTGTTCCTTCCAAGGCTACTTCTGTGTTTTATTCATTATTAAGGGGCATGTTTTTATTGTTCTGTGTTACCTGATGCACACTGTCCTCTCAGATTAAAATAATAATACCTTCAGTTAACAATACCTTACACTTGGGGAGCTGCTTTCATCCCAGCAGCTCAAAGGCCTCTACAGACATGACCTCATTCATTCTCCCTGCGCTCCCAGGACGGGGGCACTCCTGTTTCCCAGACCGAGAAGGGGAAGCCCTACCCTCATACATCGTTGAAGAGATTCTCAGAAGCCAAAGTACTGATTAAGCATTTCCACTACTCACGGCCACAAATCAGAGGCAGAACTCTGTTGCTCTCTCTGCCCAGGGTGATTATGGCCCCCAGCAGATAACCAGAATGGCTTGGGGGCTTTGTCTTCCATGCCTATGCCAGGTGCCTACAGTTGTGCCCTGTAAATGGTAAACTAAAGAAAGCTTTGGAATAAGCCACACTGATATCCAAGAAAAAAAATAGGTTTGGCAATTTTGGTGTTTTCAGGACCTTTGTCTTCCTTGAGAACTTAAGTAAGACCTAAGGCTCCTGCAGCCTGAAATGCCTCTGCCCAGTTAGATCCTACTACACATGGCCCTGGCATGCTTGACAGCTGTATGTACTTGTGAAAACTGGAGCCCCACAATGACAGTACTTCCTTGTTCTGGGCTGCTCATGGGCCAGGCCCCTTGGCAATGGCAGCTGCTGGATACTCACTTTTGTTTTTTTGGTTTTTTCCGGTATGCGGGCCTCTCACTGTTGTGGCCTCTCCCGTTGCGGAGCACAGTCTCTGGACGCGCAGGCCCAGCGGCCATGGCTCACGGGCCCAGCCGCCCCGCGGCACGTGGGATCTTCCCGGACTGGGGCACGAACCCACGTCCCCTGCATCGGCAGGCGGACTCTCAACCACTGTGCCACCAGGGAAGTCCTGGATACTCACTTTTGTTTTCACCTTGCAATTACTGGAAGGGAAGGGCTGCAAGCTGTACTTGACTAGTCACACTCCAGGTCTCAGCCCATGAGTACTTGGGGGTGGCCAAGTGCAATTACGGGAAGCGAAATGGGTCTTTTGGACGTGGCAAAAAGCTGACTCCTGCCCGTTCAAAACAAACAACAAATAAACAAACAAAAAGACTAACAAAATGGGACAAACTCATTATAGTGCCCGAGGCTGTTTTTCATCAGAACATAAACACTGGGTGTAACTTTTTCCTTATTTATATTCTGTTTTTTTACATGGTTAAGTTTTCTTAGATGGAGAGTTAAATCCACTTTAGGCAAAGTCAAAATAGAACCATGGCTTGCTTTCTTCTTAGCCTCCCGTTCTGAAGACTCTTAACTAATTATTATATACTCTTTGACTGGTATTTCAGATCTAGAACTTACTAAGTTTTTTAGAAACAGAAATTCTAACAGTGAATTCCTAGCGATGTTTACCTTCCTAAACTCTCTGGCCTTTCTTCAGTATGCTTAAACTCCTAGTTCTTTCCCCATCTGCACAAATCCCAAGCACAAACCTTGAAGGTTAAAATCCTAATCCAGAAGATGGAAGCTCAGTGCATATAAATAAACTTTGTTTTTAAATGTCAAGGGTTGAGAGCCGGTACCTGTGTAGAAACAAATTAAAGTTTCAGTTAGGCCAATCAATTTAAGGAAAAACAGTTTTTTAGCTTGGAATATTAGTGTCTGAGAAAGTCTCATTTCCCCCTTGCAATTGTATTTATAGTGTACATTAACAGTAGTTTTCTTCTTCAGAGAGCAAAGTTTTTGTCCTAAAAACGTAGGGAAAGACTGTTGGGCTCGGGGTGGGTAGTGGCTGGAAGGAGGCATGAAAGGGGTACGTTACGTTTCAATAAAAAGCTAAAAAAAAAGTAGAGCAGCTTGAAAGTTTTAAAAAAAATAAACAATTTTGAGAGTGGAGCAGCTGCAAAGGCTCTGTCTGTTTTCTATTTTGATCATTCTGTTTCTCGAGATGACCACATCTTTCAGAGGAAGTGAGTCAAAGCCACTCTGTCTTGCTTTTCCAGCTGAGCATGTTCAGTTTCAATGAAGTAATGAATGAACTTGGCTGCACCACCCCCAAGCCTACAACAGCAAACAGAGGGGCCTCGGCCAATCAGCAGGCACTCAAGGTTTTCAAGTTGAGTTCAAACAGGTCCAAGGGAGACCAATCAGCGCGCGCGGCTCCGCCCCAGACGCCGGGTCGTGGCCAATCATGAGCCAGGACGAGCCAAAACACAGCGTCCGGCCAATGCCGGGGAGCCCCACGGCGCCGACGTCCGCCAATGGGCGCGGCCAGGCAGAAAGAGAAACAGTGCGGGCCCGCAGGCCGCAGGATTCGAATCGAACGTCTGCCAGGGAGCCGGGCGCCGGCCGAGCGGCGCGGGCCAATCAGCGGCGGCGGCTCGCGGCCCCCGAACGTTGGGACACCCGGCCCCGCCCCGCACTGTTGTTTGTGGTGTCGGCCGGCCGCGCGAGCCGGACCACAACACTCGCCCGGCGGGTGGCGGGGCGGGCGAGGGTCCGGAGGCCGCGGGCGGCGGCGAGCGCGAGCTGAGGGCAGCCGGCCTCCCGCGGCCGCCGATCCCGGGAGGGGGCGCCGGCCGGAGCCATGTCGGTGAACATGGATGAGTTGCGGCACCAGGTCATGATCAACCAGTTCGTGCTGGCCGCAGGCTGCGCGGCCGACCAGGCGAAGCAGCTACTGCAGGCGGCCCACTGGCAGTTCGAGGTGCGTGCGGGCCGAGCTAGGGAGTGCTCCCGGCCGGCCCCGCTCCCCGGCCGCCGGCACTGGGGCAGGGGCGCAGGCCGGGGCGCCCGGCCGCGCGCCACGAAAGGGGGTGGGGGGAGGGAAGCTCTATTTATATCGCCCCGTCAGGCGCTCAGCGACCTCGTGGTCTCGCGTGGGGCGCGGGGCCCTGCCGCCCTGTACCTCCGCGCACGGCCCGGGGACGCCCCCTCGAGCGACGCGGGCCGGCCGGCCGAGGGGTCGGGCCCGGCGGCCCGAGCGCGGCGCCGGGGACACTGCGGATGAGCCCGGCCGGTGGGGCAGGGCCGGCCGGTGGGGCAGGGCCGGCCGGTGGGCTTCCTGCCCCGTCCCCGTTAACCGCCGCCCTGCCGCTATGTTTGTCCGCAGACCGCCCTGAGCACGTTTTTCCAAGAAACCAACATTCCCAACAGCCACCACCACCACCAGATGGTAAGTGTGGCCGGGCTCCGGCGGGAGGGCCGGCGGGCTGGAGGGCCGGCTTCGCCGCGGCCGCAGCCCAACGGGCGGCTGAGGGCGCGGGCCGGGGGCCGCTGTCAGGCGCCGACGGTGACAGCCATGTTGCCGGGGAGCGCCGAGCCGCGATGTAAACAAAGAGCCAAAATGTCTTCCAGGGAAGAGCGGCTCCCAGGGCCGTCTGGCTCGCCCAACTTTGCGGTCAGGCCTCCTGGGTTGCTGTAGCTCGACCTGAGGACTTGTGCTCGGCGCTCCCCCTGAGCCAGGGGCTAGGAGGGCGGGGAGGGTGGCCGGCGGAGTAGCCGGCTGTCAGGTAGTGGGGAGGGGGGCTCGGACGACAACTAGACGTCGGGGGAACGCGGGCCGAGCGAAGGGCCCCGAGGGGACTGAGACCTGGAATGTCTGTCTATACGGAGCACCCGTCTTGCTGTTGGAGTGGCAGCCCCCCATCCAGACAACCCAGCTCTGCAGAGAACAGGAAAGGGATAAATCCACCCTGGCCTGGGAGCTGGGCTCTACCCAGAGAGTTATGTTCACTCTTTCCTGTTCATGGAAAAAGACCTACCCTGAGCGTAGAAGACTTACAGATTTTTGACAAGATAAGCCAAGAATGCGTTTAATCTCAGTAGGTGAAGATACATAAAACACAGGAAACAGAAGTGGTTCAGGCCTGGATTTGCTTTCTTCTCTTTTCCAAGCTGGCCCCAGGCCTGGGCCTTTGCCCTCCTGCCCTGCTTTCCACAGGCATAGGACATCCCTTTCACTTTAGAGGATTGAATGCCTTCTCTACCTCTCTAGTTACCTATTAGCCCTGCTGGTGGGGGGAGGGCCCCAAGATAGGGATTGTAAAACATGATTCCCCAGGAGATCTGTTATGGCTTCTGGAGTACATTTTTGGCATTTTGGTGTCCTTGCCCGTGGCTCCCTTCTCAGAGCCGCTGCCTTGCCTGAAGAAGCTGCAAATGGTTCCTCTGCTGTGTCTTGTCTTTGGCGCTCTGTATTCATCTAGTTGCAAAGGACAAGTAGAGAGGGGTCTGTTTTGACCCTTTTAACCAGCTTTTTTCTCTTGGAATAGCCCATGCTGTTTGTATAAATCAAAAAACGAAACTGCATCGGAATATGATGAGAATTATGCTGGCTGCAGGGCTGTGGCAGTTGAGGCTGGACTCTTGGTAAACCCAAGAGGGGTTCATCTCCAGGGGACCCTCCCCTGTACCGGACCATGGGAAGCTCCAGTGTGAGCCTGGAGCTTGCCTCCATCTTGCCTCCGTCTCCTCCTAAAGGGGGCCTTGAGGTTTGCTCCACCAACTGTGGTCGTTTCAAAAGGCCCAGGCTTCCAGCACAGCTACTCTGTGCTGCCCTGAACAGAGGGGCTCACCCCAGAGAGCTGGGACTGATGGTCCTTTTAGGTTCTGTTGCTCCTTCCCTGCAAATCCTGAGGGACTGTAATCTTTTTGAAGCTTCCCTCAAGGGCTGTGGCTGGTTTTCTAACAGACATTATGATCAGTGTATCCATGAGTGCTCCTAACCAGCACCACAGAGAACGCCATCCCTCCCCTCGAGGAGTTGGTAATTTTTTTTAGAGATAATAAATCAAAGGAAAATGTTAGATAGAAATGCCAGAAGTGACCCAGGCCAAGAGTTGCTGATAAATGGTTGTCCCATAGATGACTGTACATACACAGTCGGAGGCATCTTCCTAGATAAGGGAGGGCTCCTGGGTTAGATTGGGAAGGGCCGAGGAGAAAGACACTGTGGATGTGAAGCAGTAGGACATTAGCAGGGTGCAGTGGACGCTGGGTATGCTTGAGAGCTGGAAAGCTCCATCCATAGCTATTAGAAGCAGAGCTGGAGGGACTTTTACAGGACCTGGTCCAAACCCCTGGTTTTACAGAAGTAGAGAGAAACCCCAGAGAGGTTAAGGGACTTGCCTGAGCTCACACAGGCAGGTGGGCACAGGCCTGCTCCTGATCCAGGCCGCTGTTGCTGTCACGGGGGTGGGGGGGTGGGGGGGCAGGGTGGCTGCTGAGGAGACAGGCTCCACTGGCTCGGTGAACTGGGGAAGTCGGTCACGATGCTGTGATGCAATTGGCCTGTCCCCCCCACCCCCCATTCATTGTTTCCTGCTGCCGAGAAGTCAGCCCTGGGGGCGGGGTGGGGGGGGAAGAGTGAAGGGAGGAGGGAAATGGTCTGGGTGGGGCCAGGCCTGCCCCGGGTCCTGTGGCCTCCCTGGAGAGGACGCTGGTTGGAGCGCCCCAGCTGCTGATGTGGAGCCGGCCCAGTTCATCAGAGGGGGTTTGCCCCCCTCCCGTGGGCCTGTCCTCCTTCTGGGCTGGGGTTTAATTGCAGAGCTGTGGAAGCTCCCGGGAAAGAGCCCTGGGAGCAAGGTGAGGAGCCCTAGAATCTTGCTCCCTGAGCCCTGTGCCTGGGGGAGGGGCCGGTGTGGCTAAAATTAGGAGAAATTCAAAGAAGGGCTCCCGTGGTTTCCTGGGAAAGGGAGAAGCTGCTGCCGGGTCAGAACTGGCTTTGGGCTGGCCTTGTTCTCTGCCGCCTCTTCCCTGCACCCTAGTGAAGTGCTCAGGGGGTGGCCCCCCCATGCCCCCACGCCACAGGGCTGGGAGGCCCGCGGTCCCCGCTGTTTGCAGGGAGGCTGCCAGTTACCGCCCACCAGCCCAGCCGCTGCCCTTCCTGGCTGGGGTCCCTGCTCAGGGCTGTTTGCAGCTGCCCTCACAAGACACTGGCAGCATCTGGCCAAGGGCAGCCTGCTGGGAGACGCTGATTCTTGTCCTCGGGGAGCCCAGGCATGAAGTTGCACTTGACTCTTAAGTGCAGAGTGGGGCTGGGTAGAGGTTAAGAGCTTGGGCCTGCAGACCTGGGAGCCCCGGGATTCCGGCTTCTCAACTTGTGCCCTGCAGCGGTGTGTTTTTGGCCCAGTGACTTGAGCTCTGGGCCTCAGTTTCCTCATCTGTAACCGAGAGGATCATCAGAATGACCTAGCACCCTCGTGAGAAGTGAGAGAATGCAGGCTGAGGCCCCGAGGCCCGCTGGCTGGTGCTGTGGATGTGGAACGGACCCAAGCACCAAGCAAGTGCAGCCTCTCCGGGGTTGGCATAGGAGGGAGATCCTGGATCTGGCCTCCTTCCCTTGGCTAACAACCTCGGAACGTCTGAGGGCAGATTATTCAGGAGCCAGCTGGTTTCTCACCCAGGGTGAGGCGCTCAGCAGCGGTGTCCTGGGCTGCCTCCCTTGTCCTGGCTTCAATCTGACACCCTAGCTTCTGCCGGAATTAACCATCTACTTCTGACACTCAGAGCGTCATTCCCAAGCATCAGGAAACACTCTTTGGTTTTGACAAAAATTGTAGGAGTCCGCCCCCGGTTTTCTGTTTTTATTGGCTCAGGGTGCAAGGGGTGCTTTTGTCCTGCTGAAACCACTTATGGACTGAAAAACGGGGAGGAAGGAGGGCCCAGTGTGGGTGAGCACCGTGGGAAGGCTCTAGAGACCCACGGATAGTGGCCTGGGATCGGGGCGGGGGGGTGGGGCGTGGTGCAGGCAGCCCTCGCAACCCCAGTGTTCTCTCCCAGCAGATGTGCACCCCGAGCAACACACCTGCCACACCGCCCAACTTCCCCGACGCGCTGGCCATGTTCTCCAAGCTTCGCGCCTCCGAGGGCCTGCAGAACAGCAACAGCCCCATGACCGCGGTGGCCTGCTCCCCCCCGGCAAGCTTCAGCCCCTTCTGGGCCTCGTCCCCACCCAGCCACCAGGCCGCCTGGATCCCACCCTCCTCCCCCACGGCCCACAGCTTCCACCATCTCCACCACCCGCAGCCCACGTGGCCGCCCGGAGCACAGCAGGGGGGCACCCAGCAGAAAGCCGTGGCTGCGATGGATGGCCAGAGATGAGACTGGATGCCGCCGGGCGCTGGGCTGGAGCTGGGGGGCAGTCCAGGGTCGTGGGGACACAGGAGGGCCAGGGCGGGTGGGGGGAACTGGGGCGGACGGGGTTTCCTGAAGATCGCACTGGAAGATTTTATAAGAGAATTTTTGTGGGTGGAGGGGACAGTAAACTTCCTGAGCCACTTGGGTCCTTCAGGAGTTTTCTCTTCAGGCAAGTTTTTTTTCTCTTTTTAATATATAACTATAATATATATATGAATATATAAAAGTAACTAATGTATGTGAGAATGGGGCTGGCTGACGGGTGTTGGGTCAGCGGGGAAGGGCCAGTGAAGCCTCCCCTTGGGCCAGCACCCCGTCCTCCACCCCGGTCCCGGGCGCAGGTGCTTGGAAGCCAGGTGGCGTGATCCTGCAGTCACGAGGTGTCTGCCGGCTGCCTCCTCTCAAAGGTCACACCTTCTGGAATCAGAAGGACCACCACCTCTCCACTCCGCGTGATGGCGGCAGGAGGGGTGCGCCGGGTGGCTGAAGGTGTGGGCCCTCTTCGCCGTCGTGAGGCTCCCCCCACCCCCAGTCAGTGGTTCTCCGGCTCTTGTCGCCTCTCCCGGTGTCACCCGTCTCCATCTAGGTGTGCGGGGCTTGTGCGGGACTTTAAGAGCCAGCTGGGGTCAGAGGCCCAGGCTCTGCCGGTGGGCTCGACCCCGTCGCCGCCCTGCCTCTTCCACCGTGCAGCCTGGCTGCGGACAACAGAGTGGAGAGCTTGCCTTTGGATTTAGTTCCCAAATCAATCATCTCACCAGGGTGAAATTTTAATTTAAAAGAGACTTTTCTAACTTGCCTGGCTTGCGGTGCCTTTCTTTACCTTGGTGTGGAGAGCGTGCTCCTTGGGCAGAGGGGTGGTGAGGCTCTCGGCTGTGCTGCGGTTGGGGGACCGGCTCCATTGCCATGTGGCGGGTCTGGATGCTCTGACAAGGGGCATCCCAGCCAGGGGGCCGACGCGACAGGCTGGATCTGGTTGGGCGTGGGGAGGAGAGGAAGGACGGGTCCTGGCTTGGTTACGGTAACCCTCTCCCCTTGTCTCGCCACCGTGCAGCCCGCCGCAGGCTAGGCCTCAGCCCTGGAGCCCCTGTCTTTGCCTGCAGTGGGGGAGCTGCCTCCCCGCCTGGGGCCCCAATGGCAGCCCCACGCTTCTGCCTGCTCCCCCAGGCACTTCCCACTGAGCCTGTCTCTGCTGTCCCTGCCCTCAGCCTCCTTTGGGGATAACCTGTCCCCTTGTGCATGTTGTGTGGCCCTGTCCCAAAGGTCAACCAAGGCTGTCAGGGAGCCACAGAGACTGGGTGGGTCCCCAAGAGGACTGGCTTCCTTTCCCTTCCCACCTTTGCTCGGCCTTCAGGGGCTGGAATGGAAGCAGCGGTGATGGCAGTTGGGCTCTTCTCAGACTCTCCAGCGCAGGTGGCCAGGTGTGTGAGGAGCTTGTCCACCCGAATGGAGGAGTGGGTGGCTGGCCCCAGGGTTGGGATTCCTCCTGAGCCCCCTGCCCCACCCAAAACAAACCCCTTTAACATGTGTGAGTGGGCTTGTTCCCTCCCTCTCTCAGCAGCCCGGGCACTGCTGTCGATCAGGACTGCGGGGCCTGGAGGTTCAGGCCCAACGGGCAGTGACATTTGGGAAGGGCCCCACCTGGCAAGCCAGCCCGTGCTGCTCCTGGGCCTCGTGTGTCTTCCCAAGGTCACCTGTGGGGCAGCCCCTGCAGGAGTGGAGCAGAACCGGGGACGCAGCTGTCCTTGGCCCCTCTGCATGGGATCGTGTACTTTGAAGCTGGGTTTGTCGTTTCAGTTTTGTTTCCTGCTTGGAAACCCGTGAGACTCCTCCCACCCACACCCCGCACTCTGCCCACCTGTGCTTTCCCGGGCTGGAAGGGGAAGGCCCCTCGTGGGCACGTGGGCTGTCAGTGCTGGGCAGCCTGGGTGAGGGTAGGCAGGCGGGCCCAGGTGCGGGGAGGCAGGGGTGGCCTGGGCTGCTTGGGGAATGTCACCCCTCATCCTTTCGGGGGCATCGGGGAGGCCTGGCTGCCGCTCCTCCCTGCCAAGCTGGTTGAGTTTGGATTCTAGGCCAGGGACACTGAGCCAGTGGCCTGACATTTCTCAGGCAGCAGTAGAGGAGGCCTGGGCCTGGCGCTGCCGCCCCCTTGCAGAGAAAAGGGTGCGGGGGTGTGGGTGGTGCCGACTGGGACCCCAGGGTTCAACAGTGAACCGGATCTCAGCAGATGGGGAGAGATGGGGGATGCCCCTTCCCGCAGGGAGCGCCTGCCCCACCCTTGACACCCCCAGCCAACCCCACCCTCCTGTGCCCACAGGGGGATGAGGGAGAAACCCTTTTCTCGGTTACTTCCTGCTACACTTTCCTGTGTGACTCTGTCATCCCTCACCTCACACCCTGAAGCAGCCCTCTTACCCCAGACATCCCTTTCCCATGTCAGAGGGGACTGGGGGTGGGGGTGGGAGGGAGGGAACCCCACTTTGGAGGAGGGAGCTGCTGAGAACAGATCTGAAGGCAGAAAACTGCTTCCATGACTGCAGAGGCCTCCTCCCGGGTGCAGGGCAGCTCTCCCTTGTCCCTGGGGCTTTGATTGGGGACGGGCTTGTCCCTTACAGTTGATTTGGGGGACAGCAGTGAGCCCTCTGGCCTGTTTGGGGTGACACTGAAGCAGGACAAGGGCCAGGCTTCAAGACCCCCTGGCAAATGTCAGGCACACTTCTGCTCTATCTTCCTGGGGAGGGGAGGGGCGGGGCGGGGCGGGGAGGGGAATAGGGACACGACCTAGCCCTGGCGGCCCCTGGGTCTGCGCCCCTCCCACGTCTGCAGCAGCTACTCAAGGGTAAGCAACAGAGGACAGCAAACAGGAACCTTCCCAGGTGCTGGTGGCACCGCTCCCCCCCCAGGATGTGCCAGGAGCCTCCCTGCCAGCAGCAGGAGGGCTGCCACCCTTACCTTTGCTCCAAGGTACACAAGGTACAGCTCAAGCACAGACATGAAGCATCCCAACCTCACCAGAGTGCCCTGGCCAGCCTCCCCAGATGGAAGGCAGTGCCGGTGCCAGAGAAGGCCATAGCACCGGGTCCAGCGGGGGCAGGAGAGGGCAGGCCGCTTGCAGGCCCGCCAGTCCCCGGAGCCTGGGGTCTGGCCTGTGCTGCCTCTTCCCGGCCCTGGGTCCAACACTCAGCCCTCTCGAAGCCCTGGCACCCTCAGAGAACAGCTCAACCTGTTTGGGGGCCATGGCCTAATGGTCAGGCTGCAAGAGGTCTGCCATCCGACCTGCAGCGGCCCCTCCCTCTCACTCCACCTTCCTGAGCCGGGACCAGAGAAGCTGCATGGCCCCAAGCTTTTTCCTCAACATTTATTTATAGCTCTGCTCAGTGAGCAGTGGTGGACTGCGGCCCCCGGGTGGGCTCCTCGAGCCCCTCCCCAGGAGGCACGTCCATGTGCATCTCCAGCCCCGCTGGCAGGTATGCCATCTCACTGGGCAGGTGAGCTGTATCCGGCTGGGAGAGGTGCCCCTCAGTGGAGATGGGTCTGTCTTTCTGTTGAAGAGACGAACCTGCGAGACAGGAGGGAGCAGACCTGGCTCTGTCTTGCTCCCATGCCCGCCAGCGGCCCACCCCAGCTTGCGCAAAGCCCAAGGAAGTCGGGAGCAGCCCCAGTAGCCAGGCCGAGCTAAGGCATCATGCTGCCGGTGGGAGGGGGGGGCGTGGCAAGCCCTCATATGAGCCCCTAAGTCACACTCCTTTATAATCTCTCTGAGTTAAAAATAAACAAGCCTGGGCCTCCCTGGTGGCGCAGTGGTTGAGAGTCCGCCTGCCGATGCAGGGGATACGGGTTCGTGCCCCGGTCTGGGAGGATCCCATATGCCGCGGAGCGGCTGGGCCCGTGAGCCATGGCCGCTGAGCCTGCGCGTCCGGAGCCTGCGCGTCCGGAGCCTGTGCTCCGCAACGGGGGAGGCCACAACAGTGAGAGGCCCGCATACCGCAAAAAAAAATAAAAAATAAAAAATAAAAAATAAAAAAAATAAACAAGCCTTCACCAGGGGCTGAGAGCCTGCCTCTTTGGTAACGTTCCCTCTTAATACAGGGACTGTTTAGGCAATATTGAAACAAGTAGGTGCAGGAATTTTCCCTGACACTACCCTCCCTCTTGCTGCTGCTTCCACATGTTTTAAGTGCCCTTGGAGTAGACGGTGGAGTGCTGGGGAGAAAAAAGCTAAGTATCCCCAAGAAATCAACTCGGAACCAAGAGCTGTGCTGTCTGCCCACTGCTGAGTCCTCCATCCCAGGCTCTTACCCTTTGTCACCTGTGCTGGCTCTGGAGCCAGATGGCTTGGCTTTGAACTCCAGCTCTGCTGCTTCCTAGCTGTGTGACCTTGTGCAAATACTTTAACCTCTCTGTGCCTCGGCTTTCTCAGCTGTAGGTGGGACCAACAGTGGTCCCTGCCTCTTAATGCATGAGGATGAAGAGTGGTTTGTACGTGGAAAGCTCCTCAGCAGTGCCTGGCCGGTAAGGAACCCTCAACAGAGGCGAGGCAACATGGCCACCACTGCCGCTTATTTTGTTTCTGCTTTTCCTCCAGGCACTCACTGAACGCTGGAACTGGGAGGGGGGTGTAAAATGTACCTAGCTGGGGCTCTTAACCTGGGCAGGGGGTGGGGGTGGTCCTTGAACCTCCGGAAGTAGCTGTAAAGCATTGTGGGTGCGTAGCTTTTTATGGGAAGAAAGTCAGCACCTTTCTTAGACTCTCAAAGGGGAGCCTAACTAAGCAGCCCTAATCCGGCACCCTTTTATTGACAGATGAGGAAACTGGTCAAGAGAAGGGGGAGAGGTGCTCAGAGTCACCTGGAAGTCATCCAGCCTCCTAGCTCCAGGCCACTGTCCCTCTCTGGCCCCATGTGTAGCCAAACCCCAGGGGAACCCTTAGCCCTCTGGCTTTCAGGCAGGATTTAGCCCCTCTGGGGAGAGCAGGGACTCTGGGGGACCTTCCAGGCCAGGGGGCTTAGCTCCAGGAGAGTCGGCACATGTGAGCAGGGGAAGGACTCGGGCCTGGAGCCAGAGCTTGGGCTGCAACTCTGTCCCTATTTGCTCTTCTGTGAAATGGGGGCAGTAACAGTATCTGACCACAGCCCTGGCGCATTATCAAGCACTCAGCAATGAAGAGTTTTCTCTCTCCTCCCTTGCATCCCATCCCTCAGCTCCCAGGCCCTTCCTCTCTCCAGGGAAATAAAGGTATATACCAGTCATGGGCAGGAAAGGGGCCTGGCGGGGCAAGGAGGAGAGGCGAGCGGCAGTGCCTAGGCCACCCAGAAGGACCCTCCACCCAGAGAGGAGCTACCTGAGTCGTTGCCAGCCAGCATCTGAGCGCTCTTGGGTCGTGAGGGCAGCTGACCGCTGTCGCTGAGTGACCGCCGCTGGTGCATGTGGGGCTGGGACTGCTTGGCCTTGTGCTTTATCCCCGAATCTGATGGAGACAGTGGAGGGGAAAGGCAGTTCTGAGACACCGGGTAGGAGCCCTGTGGGGACCCATGGGGATGGGGAGAGGGCTGCAGGGCTGCTGGTCACAGCTAGCCTCAGCTGGCGTCCCTCTCCATCTTTATTCGTGGATATGCCCCTTCTAAGCACTTCATTCACCGAAATGTCTGCCCGGTCATCTGTCTGTCCATCCATCCATCCACCCACTCACTCGGATATCCACCCCCAGACATCAGCCCCGTGCCAGGTGCTGGGTGAGTTCTGACTCCAGGTTTATAGTTCGGGAGGGGAGGCAACTAGAAAGGTGCATACATGGCAGTGAGACCCGGTGGGAAGTGACAAATGGCACACCTCAGGATGGCTAACTGGAAGGGGACATTCCAGGACACGGGTGATTCACAAAGTGGTAGGGGCTCAGGAGAGGGTATTTTGAGTTATGAAGAAGGGGTAGGACTTGGCCTCGGTGATGCTAGGAACAGAGGCTTAGGCAGGAAGACTGGGGTGGCGGTCTGAGGATAAAGGCTGGCAAGAAAAGATGGGGCCACGACATCCCAGCTAGTTGGCTGAGACTGGACAGCCGTCCCCCTTCTGCAAACACTGACCCGGAGGCTTCTGGAGACCTGAACGTTTGGAGTCAGGGAGGTGGAGGAAGAAGGCAGTCAGGGCCCGGTGGCCACAAGAAGGGCCTTAAGGAGCTGGGCGGGCCCTGTGGGATCCAAGCAAGGAGGCTGAGGGGCCTCTGGGCCACCTGGACACTCACTGTCTTTGTTCAGGATGTCCGGCAGCCTTGTATCCATCCGTCCCTTGTAAATATGTCCGTCCAGGCCCAGGATATCCACCTCATCGTGCTGTGGAGATGGGCGAGTGCCGCTCAGAGCTGCCCTCCCGTCCTGCCTCCCAGAGGGTGGTCCTCTCCTGAAGCGGGCACCAAACGGTGCTCAGAGCCCTTGAGGGGGCTCTGGGCGGCGCCAGGGCCAAGCGACAGGGGAAGGGGGGGCCCGTGGTGGAGGCGGTAGTGCCAGGTGGGCGGGTGGCCGGGTTGGCATTCCTCTTCCCAGGAAAGGATAAGAACCTGACGCTTGGACTGGGTCTGACTAAGAAACTGCCCCGAGGTCGAGGGCCCAGGAGGGGACTTCTGGTGGCTTTTCCAGAGGGACCTGAGAGTCTGGCGTTACGGCAGTGCCCCCCACCTTCCTGGCGATCCGGTTCTCCTCGGTGGGGTACAGGCCCTGTGCCAGGTGCTTTAGGCGGTTGCGGCGGTAGGGGTAGGTGAGGGTGTGGCTGCCCCCGCAGAGCCGGGGCGCCCTCGGGTAGGTGTGATCAGCCGCATCTGGAAGCCTGCGGTGAAGACGGTGGAGTCACGGGGAGCAGGTGTGGCTGGGGACACGCCTAGGGTGGGGCGGGGGGCAGCGCTCAAGCCAGGACAGGGCAGGGGGTGAGTGAGCAGGGCGGCCCGGCCCGGCCACCCTGAAGGCCACACACACACACACACACACACACACACACACACACACACGTACGCACATTCTCACGCGTACGTGTTCACACACATTCACATTCTCAAACATTCACACGTATGTTCACACACTCACACATTCACACACATTCACACATACTCTCACACATTCATACACGTACACGTTCACACACAATCATACATTCTCATACACCTTTATACACACGTTCACACACATCCTCCCACACACAGGCCCCACCCCTCATGCACACACATAATCTCTCACACACACACACACACACACACACTCGTACAATACACATGAACAATGCTCTCTCACACACACATTCACACACACATTCTCTCTCTTACACACACACGCACGCACACTCCCCCACTCTGTGCCAGGCTCTCGGTGGTGGGTGGGCTGTGAGTGGGCTGAAGCTCACCGCCTGCCCCGGGGACCCGGCCCAGCCACCTACCGTCTGTAGCAGGGGTCGCTGGGGCACTGGGAGTGCAGCAGCTCACGGATCATCTGGCTGCCGGCCTTGACGGAGCCCCCGAAGTGGATCCGCACCTTCTCAATGTCCATCAGCATCTTGGAGTGCATGCTGCGCAGGCGCCCCATGCTCCGCTCTGTCTGCCCCAGGTTGCCCCGGGGGAAGGCAGCGCTGTCCAGCTTCAGGCTGCGGGGGGCGGGCCCAGCGGAGGGGTGAGCCACGCCCCCAGCATCCTCCCCTCAAGGAGGAGGTGGAAAGGCTGCAGGGAGGAGGGCAGGAGCCCCAGAGGGCGTGAAACACGCCCCCCCCCCACTCATCCCACCCACTCGTGGAGCCACCGCCTCTCTCCCTCACATGCCCGGTATGAGCAGGGAGAGGGGGGTCTCAGAGGCAATGTCCCCCAAGGGTGCCCAGCAGGGACCCAAAGGCAGGTGGTTACTAGGTCGGTGCTCTCCTCCTCCGAGGCTCTCACCCTGGGAGGAGCTGGGAGCTCCGTCAGCACCCTAGCAGCACCGCCCCTACTCCCCATCCCAGGCGTGAGGAGGAACCTCCACTCTCGCCCTCCAGACCCCCCTGCAAGCCCTGCACAGGACTCCCTCCGCTGCCCGTACTTGCGGCTCTGCTGCCGGACCTGCTCCAGTTCAAAGACCGTGTAGGGGCGGATGGACCGGTGCCAGGGAAGGCCTGGGCCCACAGGAGTCAGGGGGATGACTCTGGGCAGGGACAGAAAGAAGGGAAGGTCGGAGTGTGAGAAACCCCATCGTCCAAGCACCGCCCCCCCCACTCCCCACACTCCACCTGCCCGAGGAGCCTCCCTGCCTGGGCAGGGGTTGGGGGCTGAAGGCCGGGGTAGGAGCAGCCGAGGTGTACGGAGTGAACGGTGAGAGAGCAGGAGCCGACAGGAGGTGGAGACAGGCTGGGAATACAGGAGACGCAGCCCCGCCGTGCCCACCCCCATCATGGCCACAAGCTGGGGCCACTCACTGTCCAGTCACAGGCATCTCCAGGGGACGGTCACATGAGAGGCAATGGAAATGTGCCAGGAGCTGCCTGTGAGGAGGTGGAACACACACAGGGTGAGCGCCCTGCCCAGAGGGTCCCGAACGTGAGGGACAGAGAACCCAGCGGGCTCGGCGCTCTGTGGGCCAGGCAGGCTGGACGCTCAGTGCCCGGGGTGACAGGCCCCAGGCCACCAGAGAAAGTTCCGGGCCCAGCTCCCCGGGAACTCACCAAACTCACCAGCTCCTAGACATGTCTGCTTCTGGGCACACACCCAGCACCCACCTACCCTAACCCAAAGCCGGCAGGGTTCCCAAGGGGCCCAGGACTGCCCTGCGTAAGCCTCGGGAGCCCTCTGGCGGTCAGGAATGGAAATCCTGGGACTCAGGCTGCCATGGGCCAGGCCCCCCAGGAGTGCTCTCAGCTCTGGGGGCTGTGGACCCCCTCCCACCTGTGCCCAGAGAGCCTTACGCCTCCCTCCCCTCCCTCTCTCAGCTGTAATGTGAACTGGCCTGAGCTAGAAGAGCTTTTCAAGCTCTAAAACTCTGTCACTCCTACTGCGGGATGGTCCCAGGCAAGATCAGCCATTCCCCCGAGCACACCTCCAGCCCGCCTGCCCTCACCCCTTCCAGGCCTCACCTCCGCATGGCGGCTGCCTCGTCTGCCTGGTAGAGCGGAGAACACTCTTTGAGCTGTAGTCGCAAGGATTTCCAGCGATCCTCCAGTGACTGCTTCACTGGGTCCAGCTCCAGGCGGTCCAGCTGTGGGTGAGGGTGGGGCCCAGGTGAGCTCTGAGGAAGCAGGTGGGGTCTGCGGCGCCCAGAGAGGAGGGCGTTGTCCCCGTCCAGGGGGCCCTGGAGCCTCCCACCCCTCACCTTGCTGTCCATCTCCATCAGGAGCCTGTCCAGCATCTTCTGCCAGTCCTCCTCCTGCCCGCTCATCTTGGCCACCAGCTCCTGCATCATGTGGTTCAGCTGCTCTGTGGTGGCGTCAAACTGGACACGGCTCACTTTGGCCGCCAGGGCACTCTTGTCGGCTTTCTGCCCAGAGAGAGGAAGAGGCCCCCCAGATGGGAGAGAGCCATGGCGGGGGCCCCACTCCCTGCAGTGAGAGCACCAGCACTGAGCCCACATCCCCCGTCGGACTCGCCTCCTCTCTCAGCCTTTTGAAGAACGAGTGGTGGGACCTCCCTGGGACGCAGGGTGGCCCCTCGGCCTAGCCTTACCACATTGATCTCCATCTCCAGGTGTTCCCTGTTGGCCTTTTCCTTCTCCAGCTTCTCCAGACCCTGGTACAACACCTGGGAGGCCGAGGGAGCAGAGAATAAGGAACAAGGGGGAACTGAGGTCGTGCGTCGGCCCCGCCCCTGCCACCCTGCCCGCCCTCACTTCAATGTCCTTCTGCTTCTGCCGATGGTCCTCGATGAGGTTGCCGGTGGTGATGCTGAGTTTCTCACAGTCACCCTGTACCTGCAGGATGGCGCTCTGGACGTGGCCCAGTAGCTCTTCATCCTGCAGCAGAAGGACAAAGGCAGCCTCCCTGGGGCACCCCCAGGGGTACTGCCGCCCCTGGTAAGTCAGCCCTTAAAACATCACCCGGCAGACAGGCCGACCTCAGACCCCATTCTGGATCTCCTCAGTTGCCGCCACAATTCCCCACCTCCCCATGGACTAGCCTTGAGGGACCTGGTCCACCGGGGTGGGTGGTCAGTAGAGGTGGCCTCAAGGCCCAGGAGTCCTGAGAGTTGGGTGTGGGCTACAGCCTCGCCACCCACCCTGAGCTGAATCTAAATTCTGGAGTCTAAGAGGCAGGCCTCAGGGACTTGTGCTACTCCCTGCTCCACCAGCAGGCCTGCCCTTTGGAGGGGAAGTGGGAAGGAGTCCAGAAGACCAGCATGAAGGAGGGGCGATGAATCCTAAAGCTATGCCAGCGTCCCGAGGCATGTGAATGGCACTGCTCCACCCCTCAGCCAGCCGTGCTGGACCCACCCATGGAACCAGCTCTTCCCCATGGTCCCCCATCCCCAGAGCCAGCTCTACGGCTGCCCTCGCTGTGACCCTAGGGAAAGACCAGGGACTTCCGTGCGGTCGCTAAAGGGCTCCATCATGGAAAAGTGGCCCAAACATCCCTCCCCTGGGGACTCCCCGAGGGGCTCCCTGCAGGCCGGCCATGAGCGGCCGCACCAGAGGAAAGCAGGTGGCATCACCTGGCTCTGCAGCTTGGCCTTCTTGGAGGGCCGGGAGGCAGCCAGGTTGCTGACCATGTCCTGGAGCTGCTCGTAGCGCTGCACCAGCGTGCTGACCTGGTGACTCAGGTCCAGGCTGCAGGCTGGGCAGGTGGCCGCAGGGTCGATCTGGCTGGGTGCCAGGGTGGTCAGGAGCTTGTCCGGGGCCACGCTCATGCTCATGGACAGCAGCGTGGAGGATGAGGCCAGCATGTTCTCAATGATCGTCCTGAGCTTGTCTAACTGGGCATGGGCGAGAGGGCGGGTGCAGGGCAGTGAGCGAGGCCCAGTTACGCCGCATCCATGCGGTCGCCACCAGCGAGTGCTTTCTGCCCTGGCCTGCTGTGACCCGGGCCATCCCACAGCCTCGGTGCCTCCCAGGGTGTGCAGCACATGGGAGGCGCTCGACCTCCGTCCATTAAATAGTGACCAGAGTTCCCAGGGAGGGTAGCACAGATGCTGATAAAGCCCTTGCAGGAAGGAGGCTTCTGGACCTTTCTCCAGTCAGCCCATTGGTGCAGTGTGAGAACACATCTCCTCTAGCTAAATCCTACAGAGCTGATGCCCATTAGTCCACAGACACCCTGCTGACACACAGGCCCTGCTCCAGGCCCTGGGGACACGAGGGGTGGGCTCACACATGCTCTGTCCCCATCTAGAATGTAAATAACAATAAGAGAATGTGGTTTTCTCACACCATATACAAAAATAAACTCAAAATGGATTGAAGACCTCAATGTAAGACTGGAAACCATAAAACTCCTAGAGGAAAACATAGGCAGAACACTCTTTGACATAAATCGTAGCAATATTTTTTGGATCTGTCTCCTAAGGCAAAGGAGACAAAAGCAAAAATAAACAAATGAGACCTAATTAAACTTAAAAGTTTTGGGGGACTTCCCTGGTGGCGCAGTGGTTAAGAATCCGCGTGCCAATGCAGGGGACATGGGTTTGATCCCTGGTCCGGGAAGATCCCACATGCCCGGAGCAACTAAGCCTGTGCACCACAACTACTGAGCCTGCATGCCACAACTACTGAAGCCTACACGCCTAGAGCCCATGTTCCACAACAAAGAGAAGCCACTGCAATGAGAAGCCCGCACACCGCGACAAAGAGTAGCCCCTGCTCGACACAACTAGAGAAAGCCCGCGCACATCAACGAAGACCCAACGCAACCAAAAATAAATAAATAATAAATAAAATTGATTCTTTTAAATAAATAAATAAAAGCTTTTGCACGGCAAAGGAAACCATCAACAAAAAAAAAAAACAAACACAACCTATGGAATCGGAGAAAATATCTGCAAACGATATGACCCATAAGGGGTTAGTATCCAAAATATATAAACAGCTCATAAACTCAATATCAAAAAAACAAAGAACTGATTAAAAAATGGGTAGAAGGGCTTCCCTGGTGGCGCAGTGGTTGAGAGTCTGCCTGCTGATGCAGGGGACACGGGTTCGTGCCCCGGTCCGGGAAGATCCCACATGCCCCGGAGCGGCTGGGCCCGTGAGCCATGGCCGCTGAGCCTGCGCGTCCAGAGCCTGTGCTCCGCAACAGGAGAGGCTGCAACAGTGAGAGGCCCGCGTACGGCAAAAAAAAAAAAAAAAAAAAAAAAAAAAAAAATGGGTAGAAGACCTGAACAGACATTGTTCCAAAGAAGACATACAGGTGGCCAACAGGCACATGAAAAGATGCTCAACATGGGACTTCCCTGGTGGTCCAGTGGTTAAGATTCCATGCCTCCACTGCAGGGGGCACAGGTTCGATCCCTGGTCAGGGAACTAAGATCCCGCATGCTGAGAGGCCAAAATAAATAAATAAATAAATAAATAAATAAAAGCTCTTTGAAAAAATCATAAAAAAAAAAAAAAGATGCTCAACATTGCTAATCATTAGAGATGCAAATCAAAACCACAATGAGATATCACCTCACACCAGTCAGAATGGCCATCATCAAAAAGTCTACAAATAACAAATGCTGGAGAGGGTGTGGAAAAAAGGGAACCCTCCTACACTGTTGGTGGGAGTGTAAATTGGTGCAGCCACTATGGAGAACAGTATGGAGGTTCCTCAAAAAACTAAAAATAGAACTACCATATGATCCGGCTATTCCATTCCTGGGTATATATTATCCGAAGAAAATGAAAACACTAATTCTAAAAGATGCATGCACCCCAATGTCCATGAGAGCACTATTTACAACAGCTAAGATATGGAAGCGACCTAAGTTTCCATCAACAGATGAATGGATAAAGAAGATGTGGTTTATATGTAAAATGGAATACTACTCAGCCATAAAAAAGAATGAAATTTTGCCATTTGCAACCACATGGATTGACCTAGAGAGTATTATCCTTAGTGAAATAAGCCAGACAGAGAAAGACAAATACTGTGTGTTGTCACTTATATATAGAATCTAAAAGATAAAACAAACTAGTAAATATAACAAAACAGAAACAGACTCAACAGATCTAGAGAACAAACTAGTGGTCACCAGTCGGGGGAGGGAAGGGGGAGGGACAAGATGGGGTGGAAGATTAAGAGGTACAAACTACCATGTGTAAAACAAAAAAGCCACCAGGATATATTGTACAGCACAGGGAAACAGAGCCATTATTTTATAATAACTTTAAGTGGAATATAATCTATAAAAACAGTGAATCACTATGGTGTGCATTTGAAACTGATATAAGAGTGTAAATCAACTACACTTCAATAAAAAAAAAAAAAAAGAGAGAATGTGATAAGTGCTACCACTACAGGGGTCTCTCATGGCCTGGCTGGGAACAAACTCCTTCTGCTGGCCCTCCTGCTCTCTTCTGGATCCCATGGTCCCAGTTTGTCCCCACAAAGCTAGACACCCGACTGGCCAAAGGCCTGTGACATCTTGTCCTGGCTTAGAGAGAGGGACTGCACCAACCTAAGGCCCCCTTTCTTGGAAGTGCGCAACACTGCAAGGCCTGGGGCAGCCCTTTTGGACTGTGTGTGAGAGATAAAAAAGCTGGCTGAGAGCAGAAGGGAAAAGAAATGTGAGGGTATTTGAGAGAGATGGATAAGGAAGGGGACACAGAGGCAAAGACAGACACACAGAAAGACAGACAGGTGGTGGCCCGGGCCAGACTGCCCGCTTGGCCTGGAAATACTGCTTTTCCCAATTTCCTCTACACGTATGTATTTGCAGCCAGGCTCCCTTTTGCCCGAGCTCAGCAAGACTCTTGCCACCAGAAGAGCCGACACGCTTCTGAAGAGTCAAGAGGCCGAGCCTGCCCAGCAGGGAGTGGATGCCCTCCCAGGTGTGGCCCCAGGGAGCCCCGGAGGTTGCTAAGCTCAGGTGTGAGCTTTGGGATGACAGATGACTCTTAAACGCACTATCTACTGCTGTCCTACTGCTGTCCTGACAAGCAGCTCTGGGTCATGAAATGGTGTACACCACTGTCCTGACAAACTTGGAGGGGGCCCAGAATGGGGCCTCTAGCACAAAGGGGCTCCTGACGTGGGACCCCTGGGCCCAGCGGCTTTGCCCATCTGATCCTTCTGCGAGCACTCAGAGGGCTGGTCCTAGTCCAATGCTCCTCACTGGGAACATTCTGGGGTGACCAAGGATCGTAACACCCAAGATGTAAAGGCATGTACACCTGGAACTAACACAACATCGTAAATCAACTATACTCCAATTTAAAAAAAAAAAACCAAGAGGGGACTTCCCTGTTGGCGCAGTGATTAAGAATCCGCCTCCCAATGCAGGGACACGGGTTTGATCCCTGGTCCGGGAAGACCCCACATGCCGCGGAGCAACTAAGCCCGTGCACCACAACTACTGAAGCCCGCGGGCCTAGAGCCCATGCTCCGCAACAAGAGAAGCCACCGCAATGAAAAGTGTGCATACTGCAACGAAGAATAGCCCCAGCTCGCCATAACTAGGGAAAGCCCATGTGCAGGAAGGAAGACCCAACACAGCCAAAAATTAAAATTAATTAATTAAGACTTTAAAAAAACATTAATTAAAAAACAAAAAACAAAGATGTAAAGCCAGACACTTTCAAGAGAGTGAAAAGACAACCCACAGAACAGGAGAAAATATCTGCAAATTATATATCAGATAAGAGTCTACTATCCCCAATGTCCACAGCCAACTCTGCGAAGGGCCCTAGTCCCTGTGGCTGGAGAGTGTGGAATCCTCACCTGATCCTGCAGGTAAAGGGAGGCTTCGGAGACCGAACGTTCCATGCTGACCTTGCCCCGTTCTTGACTCTCCCTCAGCTCTGCCAGCTCCTTCTCAATGTCAGCCACGGTGACTCTGCATGCACAAGAGATGGTCCGGCCCCACCACCGGCCCAGGGGCCTGGGCCCAGCAGTGCTGAGCCCCGGCCGTCAGGGATGGAGGAGGCAGACAGGGTTCTTTCACGTTCCCCTCCAGCTCTAAGGGGTCCAAGGCCCCACCTGTGGTGGAGGTGGGTGCCCAGTGTGCTGGCCTGAGAGGCTTCTAGGGGGTGAGGCCTGGCACTGCACAGAGACGGCTCTGAGGGGCTCCAGCAAATGCTCCGAAGCCCCAGCTGGGGACAGAATCTAAGAGGCTTTTTTTTTTTTTTGGTTCTTCTAAGCCCTGGTGCTGAGCTGTTTTAAGAACCTGGGAAACTTCCACTAGCAACTTGAACTAGATACAGACAACCTGAAGAGCAGACACAATGCGGGTCAAAGATAGTGGTCAGTTCAGGGATGAGTGAACCAAAGGCTCTATCACCTCCTTGGCTGAGAACATGTGATGCCAGGACAGAAGTTGCATTTGGCAGGGGGATTTTACCTGAGGGTACCCAGCTGCAGGCTCAGCTGGCCAGCTTTCACCTCCTTTCCTGTTTCTTGTTCTCCCTCCCACTCCAGGATCCTGTTCATCTTCTCCAGCTACAAATCCGATGGAAGAGGAGGGTCAGGCAGGCTTGAGATCTCTGCTTTCTGAACGTACCTCTGCAGCCCCAGCAAGCCCCTCCCCCATTCCCTAATCCTTAAAAAAAAAAAATTCCCACCACGCAGCTTGTGGGAATCTTATTTCCCAGACCAGGGATTGAACCCTGACCTCTAGCAGTGAAAGCGCCTAACCACTGGACCACCAGGGAGTCCCCCCCATTCCCTAACCCTATCCAACCCTCTGGTAAAGCCCAAGGTCCCTTCCTAACATCCACCCATCCATCCATCCCATGGATGCAGGTAGCTAGCATTAAAAGAATGACTGAAGACCTAGCAGCCCCTTGCCATGACCGCTGGTCCCAGACAGTCCCACGAACTTGGCTTCAAGGCTGCTCCAGTGACAGTGGCTTTTATTGGAAATGGCCACATGTAATGAAAGGAGCTCAGGCCTCCTTTTTGGCCCAACTGAATCTTAATAGCTTTGAATGTCAGGTTTTAGATCCAGGAAATAAACACGTGGATACCTGAGGTGTGTTTCCCATCTGAGGGGACTGTACAGATCCAGTGAGATAATAATGAAAGTGAAAGGACTATGTAATCTATCCAAATGCAAATGAAAGGGATTATTGGCACCTGAAGGCCAAGTAGGCGGACCCTCCCTTACTTACTTTTGCTTTTTCCTCCTCAACTTCTTTGGTCAAGGCCTTTAAGGTCTTCAGCTGTTCCTGCAGGTCATCGGGTATGGACTTCTTGACTATGGAGAATGGAGGCCTTAGAGTCAGAAGCGTCAGATTCCCCGTGGGCTCCCAATCCCAGCCCTCACAATCAAGAACAACACATATCATTTATCTGCTTTTCCTGGGGGCTGGAGAGAGGGGATGGGAAGAAAGGAGTGTCCTTTTAGGGGATAAGCGTCCTTAGCTCTGAAGAGTCCATCTAACGCTTAATATCCTAAAAGGCTGTGGGACCACTTACCCACAATTTCCACCCAACTCTAAAATCTTAATTATTCTCTGGGGCTAGAATTGTGAATGTGCGACGGTTAAATTTAATTTTTAAACATTCTCTCTCCCTGCCCAACCCCGTGAAATCATTTTCCCTTCATCCCAACATCTTCCCAGCTGCTTTCCAGAGAGTCTGGCAAAGGCATAAGAACCTGCCTCACTCCTCTCCTGAGGCTCCTTTACTCCTAGCAGTTTAATCCCATCTCTTGGACCCTGAAGGCTATGGGAGAACCCAGAATGGCTAAGAATGGAAATGCTGTTTTCAGGGCCTCAGGCAGAGGCCCAGGGAGAGAGAAGGATGAAGCCAAGCGAGGAGGAGGACAGCAGCCTCTGGGCACACAGCACCCACCCATCAGTGCCAGCAGGTACTGGATCTTCTCCAAGTCTGTCTGGCCAGCTTGTTCATCATCCAGATCCTTTATGTTCTCCTTAAGCTCCACGTAGAGGCTGATAAGCTCCCCCAGCAGACGAAATGTTTCCACTGCCATGGGGAAGCTAGGAGCCAATTTATCCAGTGAATCATGTTTCTCACTCTGAACATCACTCCTTTCTGATGAGCCTCGGTATAAACAGTCAAGGGAGTGTGTGCTCCTGAGAAAGGGGGCATCTTGGCTTGGGGAAGTCTGAACAGAAACTCCAGGTCGGACTGAGTCACGTATTTCATTTGGATCCAAACCTACCTCGACATACTGATCTACACCTTGGTACCCTGGACCATGGGAGTCTGGGACAGAATGTGCCTGGTCATGCTGCTCTGGTTCAGGTGTTTCCAAATGCTGTTGATCCTGGCGTGCAGATTCCACACCCGTGCGTAATGGTTTGGGGCCATGCTGGTCTGGGCCAGGACGCATCAAACCTTGTTGATAAGTCTCTCGTGGTACCAAACCTTCTCGGTCTATACCTGGTGATGCCACAACTTGACTGGCTACGAGTGGTGACACCCGACCATATTGATCTCTGCCAGGAGGTGCCACACCATGCTGGTATGGGCGTGGTGATAGAAAACTTCGAGGATCTGCATGGTATGTTGGAAAGCCATGAAGCTCTGTGCCTGGTGGTATCAAGCCTCGATCTGTACCAGATTGCCTCAACCAATGCTGATCTATTACAGGTTGAACCAAACCACGCTGATCGGCACGAGGCTGCATGAAACCACGTGGATAGGCACCAGATTGGACCAAACCACGTGGATAGCCACTAGGCTGTACCAGACCAGGTGGATATGTACCAGGTGGAACCAAGCTAGGCATAGATACACCAGGTTGAAAAAAGCCATGTGGACCTGTACCAGGCTGCACCAAACCAGGCTGACCTGCACTGGGTTGCACCAAACCTCGCTGATACATTCCAGGCTGGACCAAACCAGGGTGACCTGCACCAGGCTGGACTGAGGCAGGCTGACCAGCACCAGGTTGCACCAAACCAGGCTGACCAGCACCAGGCTGCACCAAACCAGGCTGACCTGCAGCACCAGGTTGCACCAAACTAGGCTGACCTGCAGCACCAGGTTGCACCAAACCAGGCTGATCTGCAGCTCCAGGCTGCACCAAACCAGGCTGACCTGCAGCGCCAGGCTGCACGAAACCAGGCTGACCGGCACCAGGCTGCATCAAACCAGGCTGACCTGTACCAGGCTGCACCAAACCATGTTGACCTGCACCAGGTTGCACCAAACCAGGCTGATCTGCAGCGTCAGGCTGCACCAAACCAGGCTGACCGGCACCAGGCTGCACCAAACCAGGCTGACCCGTACCAGGCTGCACCAAACCAGGCTGACCTGCACCAGGCTGCACCAAACCAGGCTGACCTATACTGGGTTGGACCAAAGCAGGCTGACCTGCACTGGGCTGGATCATATCATGCTGCTCTGTGCCAGGTTGTATGAAGCCAGATATTCCCAAAGTGGGCTGTACAAAACCTTGCTGATCTGCAGCGACTTGCATCAAGCCAGGTGACAGCAAGCCCTGCTGATCCATGCGAAATATTACAAATCCGTGATGATCTACACCAAGAGGTACCAATCCATGCTGATCAGTGCCAAGTGGTCCCATACCACTCTCGTCTATGCCAGCCTGTTTTATACCATGTTGGTCTATGCCAGGAAGTATCACATCATGCTGATATGCGCTAAGTGGAACCATACCAGGCTGGTCTGTACTAGGTAGTCCCAATCCTTGCTGACCTCTGCCAGATACCAATGGTGGCACTGCATCACTCTGAGCCATGCCAGCTAGCACCAATTCCTGCTCATCCATTCCAGGTGGCATCACTCCAAGCTGACCCACAGTGAGGGGTACCACACCATGTACATAAGTGCTAGGTTGTAGCGATGCAGGCTGATCCACGCCAAGTGGTCCTAATCCAGGTTGATCTGGCCGTGCATAGATTTGACCCTGGCTAATGTGCACTCCCCCATGCTGATCTGGGGACACATGACCATGCAGATCTCTAGGCAAGGCGGCGGAGGATACGTCCTGATAAACTGGGCCAAGGTGTGCATCTCGTTCATCTCTGCGTAGATGTGCTAAGCCGTGCTGCTCTCTAGCCCGGTGAAGATCTGACTCTGCTCTCAACTGGGGATGGTGTTTGGTTAGGCCAGCTTCTTCACAGGCCCTTGAGTGCTGTTCTCTACCAGGAAACCCAGTAGCAGACTCACCTTTGCTTTGTTCCCTGCCAGTAACCCCTTCAGAGGAGTATCCTATGCCACTGGTTCCCAAGAAGGTTTTATCTGTGCTAAAATCACTGGCAGGCTCTATAGCCTCGTCAATACTTGGATGCTTGGTGGAGGATCCACTTGGAATTTTATCACTTGATGTTATGGAACCCTGCCCTTTGCGCCTAGGAAGCCCTGTTGATGACTCTGAGACCTGGTGGAAGAGGAAGAAAGAAATCAGTGACTCTAAGTAAAAAGTACTCATTATAAGAGTTGGAGGGGGGCTTCCCTGGTGGCGCAGTGGTTGAGAGTCCGCCTGCCGATGCAGGGGATGTGGGTTCGTGCCCCGGTCCGGGAGATCCCACGTGCCGCGGAGCGGCTGGGCCCGTGAGCCATGGCCGCTGAGCCTGCGCATCCGGAGCCTGTGCTCCGCAACAGGAGAGGCCACAACAGTGAGAGGCCCGCGTATCGCAAAAAAATAAACAAATAAATAAATAAATAATAAGAATGTTTATACTAATTCTCATCTGCTTCTGGGGTCGTTCATGATTATGAGCAACTGTCAGACCCCTGACACTTTCTTACCTCTGGAGAAGTAAAAATGTCTAGAGTTGCTTCTGTGAGGCTTATTTTTAGGTCTTGCAGGTGTCTTCTGGTGGCACCCCGAGGAAATGTGTTGCTCACTCAAAACATAGGACAGTGACATGTGGGTAAGTGTAAAAAAGCTTTGGCTTAAAAACATGACAGTGAAAGCAGAGGCCGCCTTTTTCTAGGCCACTCTCTTCGTTTGCAGGCTCTTCTTCCAACTCTCTCTGATGCTGCTTTCCTCTGAAGAAGGGCCCCAAACTCAGGAAGCAGTCTGGGAGACCAGGAGGGTGTCTTTTGTACCCAGAGAATATTTGGCGAACCCCAGATGGCCACTTGGTGGTGCCAAAGTGTTCTTTGCTCTCTTCCCCATGAGTCTGTACGTCCATGTGACCCTTTTTGAGTGACCCAGATACACAAAGCCAGGGGAAGAGGAATGTCAAGGCCAAAGGGCAGCTGATCCTTGTCCTTGAGGGCCGTTTGAAAATACCCACTTTATTCAGACAAAGAAAACTTAGCCTGGTTACCCTGTGCACTGCCTTGGCACAGATGCCCGCACCCGTGGGTACAAGTCACCATCAGCAAAAGGCTTCCTGAAGAGGTTTTATTTCCAGGGTTGGTCACCTTTGTCCACTAATAGTGAAGGGACTCGTGCATTTCAGGACAGACTCTGAAGGAACTTTGAAAAGCTATGAAAGCAAATCAAAACTATGCTCTGGTACTGTTTTCTATCTAACCGATCGGTCAAGCTAAAAAAAGTGGGTACCAACAGACAGAGTTGGCGGGGTACTGAGAAACAAGCTCTCTCCTACATTGCTGGTGGGGGTCCAAACTGGAACCACGCCCACGAAAGGTAATTTGGCAAAAGCTAGCCAAATCACAAATGTGCGTTCTGTTTCTAGGAATCTATCCTGAGTACCTTCACTTGTGTGAGTGTCACATTAGAGCATGGTTTGTTATAAGATTGGGGAAAAACATAAAAAATATCCAAAATAGAAAACTTGTGAAATAAATTATAAACATCCACATAATGGAATACTGCACAGCAGTAAAAAAGGGAAAGGTTCGGGGGCCCCACCCAAGACCGCTGCCCAAGCCCCCCTACCCCGTCTCTGTTTACCATTTGTGAGGCCTTCCAGCCGTCAGTAATCGCCTGCTCCAGCTCTTCCCAGGTGACCATGGTGGCTTCTTCCACACCAGGCATCACTCTGAGGTTCCAGCTCATTATTTTCTGACAGTGAAAGACAACACATATGTGTGCACACACACACGCCAAACACAAACATACAACACCCCCCACACACACACACACACACCCCGAGTTTAATCCCAGGAAGCTTTAGGAACAGAACAGAACTAACAGGATTGGGTGGGACCTTCCAAAGCCCCGAGGAGAAGTCACTGTCCAAGTAACCAGTGAGTCCTGAGTGGCTGGTTTCCTGTCCCATGTGGGCTCTGGATGGACAACTGAGCAAGGAGGGAAAGAATGTTCCCTCATCCCAGGGGGGCACCCCAAGAGGCAGAGGGCATACAGCACCCCACCCTGGAAGGATGCAGACACCCGGGGTGAGAGTCTGGATGAGCCCCGAGAGAGGGGGCCGGGCTGCGGGCAACCATCCTACCCCCTGGGGCCCCTGAGGGCCCTTTCCCACAGAACTGGCTGACATTACCAGGAATTCGTCCCTTTCTCTAATTAGCTTCTCCAGTTCGTCAACCCGTTGGAGGAGTTTCTGGAAGAAGAGTTCAGAGTTTGAGGATCAAAGCAGCCCCTCCCGTGGACCCTGCACACATGCGCACACACACACACACTCTCACAAGGCAGAAGAGGAAAGGAGGAATGTGGGTCTGAGAGAGCTGAGGGTAAAGAGAAGGCTGGTACGCCAGGCTCCCCGTGCTCTTCCCAGCCAACAAGAGGAAGGGAAGCGGAGTGTGGTAGGTGGTACCCGGGGACAGCGTGCCACAAGCAAAAACGACGCAGCAATGGGAACCTTTCTTTGGTCCTGGGATGCATGTCACACAACCCGCTAGTGAGACACTGCAGCAGTGCTCCACGAGGCTAACCTCGCCTCTCAAGGACCAAGATGACTGGGTACTTCAAGGGCATCTGAACGACGGTGTTGCTTAAAGAGAAAAGCGCCTCAAAAGAACCAAAGCAAATTGCTACCATTTAAGTGGCTCCTTATAACTTCTGCAAACCTCCAGAATCTACGAATCTGAAGGTAAAACAAGCCTTTAGTCTAACCGAAGACAGCTCCAAACCTAAAAACACCACACTTTAAAAAGAAGAGCTTCCCAGAGCAAAAATGAGTCCTGCTGGGGGCTGGAGGCCTGGGATGAGGTGGGCACGTGGCATCCATGGGTGAGTCTCCTCCAGGGTCTCGGCCACCTCCTCCTTTGAGCTTTTCTTCTCCCTCAAGTCTCTCTTCTCAGCCTCTCCCTGGGCTTCCCCCTAATTGCTCCTCCTTTTTTTCCCAGCTCTAATCCCCTACTCCAGTCTCATATGGGCCAGAAACAGAAGCACTGCCTAGTATCTCCTGGAACTGGCATACTTCCGGTCTCTGCTGTTCACTGGAAAATGCTTACACTGAGGGATTTGTGTTTCTCTCTCCCAGGGAGCAAAGATCCAAGTGAGAGTGGGGCTGCCTGGGGGGCTGCAGATAGGGGGATGGTGGTGGTGACCCATAACCCCCTCCGTTCCAGTCCTCCTCTTCTTGGACCAAGCTTTGTCTCTCAACACCCACCACCTTCTTTCTTTATTCTAGTTTAAAGGAAATTCGCTCAAAGAATATTGAGACGTTGTCAGCCCCTCTCTGGGTCGGTTCAGGATGCCTGGGTGTCTGACAAGTGGTGGGTGAGCCCCCGTGTAACAGAGGGGACAAAGGAGGCTGCCCGGGAAGGGGCCACTCAGCTCCCCAAGGTGGGGTCCCGGCCGCCCTCACCTCTGGGTGCAACTCGGGTTGCTCCTCCGCCTTTTGCTGGGCTTCCTTCAGTATTTGCACGTCTTCCACGATGTCCTGGAGCAGCTCCGTGCCCTGAAAGGTAGAGCACGGGCCGCGTGGGCCCAGGCCGCCAGCAGGCCTGGGCCCCACCACGCCCGCGTCTCCCGGCTCTCGCCTCCTCCCCCAGGTGCGCCTCCGAGGCTCAGCTCCAGGGGGCGCTGCAGAGCGGCGGGGCGGGGGGAGGGGCGGACAGCCCGAGCGCCCACCTCGGGGACCGACTCGCCGTCCTTCCGGACTTTCGTCGACCCTACTTGCGCCTTTCCCTGCGTAAGCAAGGGCAGATCCTTCGCTTCCAGCCAGTCCCGGGCGTCCAGCCCGTCGGCCTGGGAGGGGAAGTGCTGCACGTGCGCCATGATGGCCTGCACCTGGCTCCCCATGGTCTTGAGCTGCAGGCTGAGGTCCTGGACCTGCCCGCCCAGGTCCTTCACCTGGCTCTCCAGCGCCTGCGGCTGCTCCCTGCTGCTTGAGACCCGCGGGGACTCGAACAAGCGACTCTGCTCGAGCATCGGGGACGGGAAGTCGATCCGAGTATCCTGCAGGTTGAGATTCTTAAGCATGGCCACGATGAGCGTGTGCAGGGCCGTGAAGTTGACGGCGCCCACCTCCGGGGTGCCGATGGAGAGGTCGGCCAGCTCCCGGAGGGAGACCGAGGGGACCGCCGTCGCGGGCGGCATCGTGCGCCTTCTCTGGCGGCCCTGCCCCCCTCACGGCTTGTCGCGCTTCTGGGGCCTTTCCGGGCCCCTGCGAGGCCCCAGGGCACCCCCGCCCCTGGGTCCGGCCACGCCGGGCATCAGTCGCAGTCTGGAGCCCGCCTGGAAGACGGAGAGGAAGCGCCTGGCCCTCGGGCTTCCCACTCTTCGCTCCCGGGAAACGGGGGTCCGGGCACCGCCGAGCCCCCGCCGTCAGCCCGCCACCATCCGATCTTCGGTCTCCGAGTTCCAGCCCTGGAGTGCCCTGCCCTGGCGGCTGGAGGACGTTTGGAACTTGGTGCGCGGCCCCGTTCGTTGCCTGGTTGTGGGGGCCCCCTGCGTGCCCCGGGGATTCCGCGCAAGAACACGCCCCGCAGAGAGCCGGCCTCAGCGCGGAGACCTGCCCGTCCTTGAAGCCACCCCCGACCCCCAAAGACAGCCAGTCCTAGTGGGTCAGGAAGCCCTGGCTACACCCAAGGTGCCACCAATTTTTGTTCTCAGTTAACACTGCCAAACGGCACTATAGGGCTGTGCCGAGGCATTCCTACCAGGAAACACATCCGTTTTTTCTGCGGGGGGGTGAGGGGTGGAGACCCCTTAAGGTTCACCTAGATTCCAGCTGATTTACTCTCCTGTAGGGGCCACAATAGTGGGAAGATTTAAGAGGCCTCATGGCCACTATATTTTGTGTGTTTTAGTTGTTCCCTTCGCAGGGCGGTGGCACAGATCTAAGAGACGCAGTCCTGAGACCTTGGCCCCTTGGGAACAGTTCCCATATCATTCTGCTCAATCAGAAGGGAAGGTAACCTGGAAAAAGACCACTCACTACTCAGGCGGTTCCAGTCAGCCACCAGCTGACAGACCTTTTCTACACCGCCCTGGCCTCATTTATCTCAAAACAGACATCTGGTCAAGCGCCAGCATCTCCCCTGGTTACAAGGCAGGACTGATTAGACAGGACCAGAGGAATCTGATGCTCTCAGCAATTGAGGCTTGACTTCCCCATACTAGATTCTCCCAGAAAACAGGTAACAATTTTCAGTGTTTATATTCAGGAAGCTAAAGAAAACTTGTAACTGCATCTATACTATGTATTATTTTAACTCCTTTTCAAATTCAAATTTTTAGTTTAGTCTGAACTGCTAAAATTGAAACCCTTCATGTTCACTCCCTCCCCCTCCAATAAAAGCAGTGTTTCCTGGAAATGGAGTTTTAGACACGAGTCTAAAACCTCCCTGAGAGTAACACCCAAGGATTTTTGTTCACTATTATATTCCCAGAGCCTGACACACAGTAGGCCTTCAAGTGGTGGCTGAGATCATCAAAAGAAGAAATTCTTTGTAGTCTTCTGTGCACTTACACTCTTACATTAGAAAACGTAAGGCTGGGGGTTTCCCTGGCAGTCCAGTGGTTAAGACTCCGCCTTCCAATGCAGGGGGTGCGGGTTCGATCCCTGGTCAGGGAGCTAAGATCCCACATACCTCAAGGCCAAAAATCCAAAACATAAAACAGAATCAATACTGTAACAAATTCAATAAAGACTTTTAAAAAAATGGTCCACATCAAAAAAATCTTAAAAAAAAAAAAAAAAGAAAATGTAAGGCCAGATCACGAAGTTGAAGTTGAAGCCTTAGGACTGAGCATCAGCTGTACTGGAGCCTGTGGTGTGGTGTGTGGGCTTAACCGTTCTAAGTTCAGTGACTTTCTACTGAATGTGACTGCTACTACTACACTAGCTACGGCCAGAACATCAGCTCCCAAGCCCTCACGTTTCCATTTTCATGTCCCTGAGACTTGCTATCATGCCAGGCACACACTAGGACTCACTAAATGCCAATGCAAAGGACTTATTAATCCCAGGAGATATATTCTCTTAAACGCTTTTGCTAAATAAGTACATTTAAAATCTCTTTTAGAGACACAGGAAAGAAAACATTAACCGCAGGTATAAATGAAATTTGGGGTTGAAAAGGACCTTAGCTTTCAATTCCTAACCTCCCCTTCCACAACCGATGACGGAGGGCCAGAAAGGACTGGTCATCTGACTGACTTCCAGGACAGAACCAGCCTCCTGAGTAACAGTCCACAGCTCTTCCTCTACAACCATGCTAATTATTTGATAATTAAATTCTTTTCTCAGAACTCCCCTACTTGGATTATTAACAAAAGGCAACTTCTTTGTGTGCTTGAAAAAGCAAATGTGCTCAAGTCTTGATGGCGAGCTGGGAACTTTCCTAGTCATTGGGAAAGGGGGAAAAATGTCCAGGAAACTTCCCTGCAGAGAAATACAATTGTACAAATAAGCGAATTGCCCTTTATTATCTCTTAGGAGCTATGAGAACCAATGAGAGACTACAGTTCATTTCTGGGCAGACACTCCTCCTGCCTGTTTCATTCAGTCCTGACTTGGATCAGACTAAAAGGTATAAAAAGTCTACACTGCATTTGCGGCAAGGCCTGCCGGACAAATAAGGTGTGTCAACTAGAATCGTGATTATGTAATTTAAAATGGTGGCAGAAAGATCAAGTGCAGTCCTAAGTAATGCAACCAACCTAAGTGTCACCTGTCACACAGGGAAAAGTACAGTTACGTCTTTGTTTTTTTTTTTTTAATTTAGGTTGAAAATATATTACTCAACAAGAATTTAACGTCACGGAATGTGAAGGGAAGGGAATGGAACCTGCAGAGGGAGACTTATGTCCAGGAGCCATGGACCTGGACCACCCCGCATTCAAGGCACCAGCTTCTGCAGAGTCTGGACAGAAGGCAGGAGAGTGGGCAGCTCTGCAATGTAGTGAAGACACTAGCAAGACAGAAAATTCTTTTATTTGCAATTTAAGAGCAACTCGGAGATCCAGAGTTAGGATGTGATTCTTTAATCTGATGTCCTCGCTAGGAGTTACACCACAAATTCTTCATTGTTCACTGGCGGCTGGCAAGGAGTTTCTCAAAGAAAAATATGATTCTCTGTAAAAGATGTGCATGAAGTTGACTGGCGAGAGGACAATTGGAATAGGTACAGTGCCGGGTGCTCAGCTTCCCTAACCAAGTTCAACATTAACACGGGCGTTTCCCTGCAGTGGAAACAACTGAATGAACGTTAGAGAGTTAGGACTTTATCTCCCTTTCACTCCCTTTCAGTATCAACAAGATTTTCAGATTCTCTTCAGGAAGGTGTCTAACTTTTTTTTAAGGAACAGGATGCCGACAACAGACAGCTGAGGCCATGGACCCGTGATCTCTGTCTTCCCCTTGACCATCTTAATGCCTCCTACCCACCAAACTTGGCAAGAGAGACCATCTGCCTCCCTTGAAAGGAAATGCTGTGTACATAATTGATGGCACTGCTTTTCACATGTTTTCCTTGGGAGTTCCAGGGCCAAGGCAACCGGGAAAGCTAGTCGTCCACTGTGATGTTTCGGAAAAGGTACGCCATGGACTCCCCGTTGTGGATTCTCCGAATTGCTTCAGAAAGAATCAGACTGATGTCCACAGTCTTAATCTTGGGACACTGCAGCTTCTGGACCTCGTGAGGGACAGTATTCGTCACCACCACCTGGTCGTTGCAGTAATGGAAAAGAAACGCTGTTACTGATGTGTGCGGCCCAACATGGTCACTCAGAAAAGTTTACCTAACGTGTGGTACCCACAGAGCAAGGCCCAAACTATAAAACCTTATTCCACTCAGTACAGTTTTTACAAACTAACCCGACTTTACACAGGGCAAAGGTTATATGATTCAAAACAGAAGCTGAGGAAGGTCATGTCTACGAATGCAGAAATGATAGGGTGAGCCCCAGCACTGCGGGAAACCTTCCTATTATCAAGGAAGAATTCAAGTCTTGAGAGAAACGCTACTATGGTATCAAATCATATTGAAATACAAATTATACTTAAGTACACAGAGCAAATCTTTATGAAAATAGACATATATTCCTAACTATACATCTGCCCCAACAGACCACTAGCCACCCAAAGCACAATCTCACAGTCCTCTCAAGAGGGAGTAAGCAATACTGACTGAGGGGGTTCCCTGGTGGCGCAGTGGTTAAGAATCCGCCTGCCAATGCAGGGGACATGGGTTCGAGCCCTGATCTGGGAAGATGCCACATGCCGCGGAGCAACTCAGCCCACGCATCATGAGCCCACGAGCCACAGCTACTGAAGCCTGCGTGCCTAGAGCCCATGCTCCACAACAAAGAGAAGCCACGGCAATGAGAAGCCCGCGCGCAGCAACGGAAGAGCAGCCCCCGCTCACCGCAACTAGAGAAAGCCCATGCGCAGCAACGAAGACCCAATGCAGCCAAAAATTAATTAATTAAAATAAAATAAAATAAGAAAATTTCAAAAAAATAAAAAACTGAATGAGCCATTTAACTATTCACGGAAAACAGAGCAGCAAATTGTGACTCAACTTCCTTGAATGGGTCGTCCAGGACATCTACCTTACACAGAAACAATGGCTCTCTGCATATAAAATAAAAAATTAAAGACTTCAAAAAAAAAAGAAAAAAAAGAGCAGACAGACCTCGTCGATGGAGGACTCCTCAATCAGACGGGGGGCCTCCGCAGACAGGATGCCGTGAGTGGCCATGACGTAGATCTTATAAGCACCTCTCTCTTTCAGGATCTCCGCAGCAGCAACAAAACTTTCCACATCATCAATGATGTCATCCTGAGAAGAGACCAGTGTTAGTGCTAAGTTCCCTCCATCCCCATCTATAAACACACACCTCTCTGCACTTCGCTTCAGAGGATGTCTAACGGAAAATCAGAGCTATCTGCCTGGGTCAAAGACTGAACGTCCATTTGGAACTGCGTAGCCTTGTAACGTGCATGGCTGTCAGTGGAAAGAGCAGCAAAGCCTTACAGGCAGACGTGACATTTCGGCCTGAGTTCAGGAGGCTGCCAAGACTCCTTTTCCCTGTTTCAAATTTCTGATGAATCCCACATAGCCAGTGTCTCATTTACTTTTTTCCAGGAGAAAGTTAACAGAAGGGAACAGAGAAATAAGGTGAGCCATTGTAAAGGGCCGATCCTCTGGCCCAGCAGAGGCGTTTAGAGCTGGGAGCACGTGTATCGTGTTAAAGTAACAAAGAACAAGACACACGTTCTTGTTAGTGAGAATGGAACAGCCCACCTTCAGCTCACTTCACTGCCCACGAGCTTAAGGTTGAGTAGGTCAGCTGGTTTGACAGGACACAGACCCCTTCAGACAAAGGCTATTTATGGAATCGAATTTACTTACAGGTACTACTACTGTGCTCGTTTTACACCTGTAGGTTATAATAGTCCCGGTTCATCTGTTTAAAAGTTTCTCCTAGTTGTCCTAGGGGAGCCTGGGTGAGAACGGCTAGATGGGTCCACTTAAGTGCATCATCGTCACTGGACACCAATCCTAAGGTGGACACCTACTAAGAGTCAGTAATGTCATCTCTGCACACGAAGGAAGACTGTGACCTACCACAATGATCGCAATGCGTCCTCCAACATCTCCGACTACCGTGATCGGTGGCTTCTCCTTGGCCATCATCACTAGCAAAGCAAAGTAAATCACAAGACCTCAGTTAGTCACGTATCACTAGGTAAATGCAGTCATCACAACGCCATTCCCTGGAAGCGGTGGCAGAGCCAGGGCGGACGATTAAAAAAATGTGCAGGTTCCCCTCAGTCAACCTGGGCTCTCTCAGAAGCAGGTTATCCGGAGCAGCACCGTCCAACAGCAGGGAAGGTGAGCCATAAAAGTAAGTTTACATTTTCTAGTACCCACATTAGAGAGCAAAAAGAAATAGGTGAAATTAATAGATTTTTATTTTACCCAATAGAGCCAATATATTATTGTTTTGATACATAATCTATATGCAAATTTATTAGAGATGTTTTACTTTTTTTTTTCATACTAAGTCTTCGTATTTGGTGTGCATTCTCCACATGCAGCGATTCTCAGTTGGGACCAGCCACGTTTCAAGGGCTCAGCAGCCCCGTGTGCCTAAGAGCCAGGCCACGCTGGGCGGCGCAGGCCTCAAGTCAGGGGGGGAGCAGGGCAAGAGAGATCTCACAGGCACAAAGAAGCAGCACCGCGATGCCACTCAAAACAGAAATATTTCACTTGTAAAGAAATGTAAATAAATGCCGCTCCGCAGAAGTAAACAGGGAAAGGCTGCCAGACTGCCAGATAAATAGCTGGCTTTACTTCATTTTCTTCCAAGGCGACCTTACTGGGACAATGTGACCTTATTATCAGACAACTACACCACTGACATAATCGGTTTCCTGAAAGTTAGGAAGCTGAAGACAATAACCACAAGTCCATCATCTCTTCCTGATTTAACTGGTCCTTAAAGTAGAGGCTTCTTATCTCACTACAAAATTTATATGTGAAAACGGCCCATCAGTGTACAAAGCAAACTACAGGATGCAGAAGGGACATAGGAATTCACCTTGAAAAGGAGGTTAGTAAACTGAGGTGGGGGGGGAATATTTCAGAAGAACAGGCAAAACATTCTACTTTTTTGGGAAAGCTTTTTTAAATTCTGAAATAGTTACTAAACTAGTAGTGGGGGAGCGGGAATAGAATAAATTCAGGGTAATTATATAGTTTAGTAATTATCAGCAAGCAATCCATTTTAGCTGACTCCTATCTACAAGCGCTGTAAACCTGGAAGAACATGTCCCTTTGCGTATACTAGCAAATTAGCCGAGTTGAAATTCAGCACTATTTTACTGGCAAATTTCAGTAGACATTTCCTGATTTCCCATCCTGGAAACAAGGGCAATTTGTTAAATCTGGGCAGTCAAAAAGGCTCTGCGTATAAGTATCACCTAGAAGGGGGAGGAAATAAACCACCAACATCAGAAAAGCCTTCCTCAAATTCTGTCTTTAAATTAAACCATGTGGGTAGGTGGTTACGTTGACCTACCCGCTTCTTAAAGAGATGTGGCCCCTTTCTTGACCACTTTTCTCTGTTAAAAAAAAAAGACTGGGCTTCCCTGGTGGCGCAGTGGTTGAGAATCTGCCTGCCAATGCAGGGAACACGGGTTCGAGCCCTGGTCCGGAAAGATCCCACATGCCGCGGAGCAACTAAGCCCGTGTGCCACAACTACTGAGCCTGCGCTCTAGAGCCCGTGAGTCACAACTACTGAGCCCACGTGTCACAACTACTGAAGCCCACGCGCCTAGAGCCCGTGCTCCGCAATGAGAGAAGCCACTGCAATGAGAAGCCTGCGCACTGCAACAAAGAGTAGCCCCTGCTCACTGCAACTAGAGAAAGCCCGCGTGCAGCAACGAAGACCCAACACAGCCAAAAATAAATTAATTAATTAAAAATAAATAATAATAATAATAACTCCTCATTTACAAAAATAAAAAAAGACTGAAAGCCAGTAACCCTCATCAGACATCAACAGAAATTCAGCTCTAGTTTGATGCATGTCACAGTATTCCTGTTGACTTTTCTGTAAGCCTACCTCTCCCCCAAAAACCTTTGTCAGTTTGAAATGAAAAACAGGCATGGCAAGGATCAAGGCTTAAAAAAAAAGGCTCAGTCCCCGCTCATAACTGCCTTTGGGATTGGCACAAACTAGATACATAATTTGGTGGCTACTAAAAAAGAGACAGACTTCATTATAGCATCAAGAGAATAGGACCTCACAGGCTTAAAAAAATGCCCCCAAATTTCTAAAAGCTTGCCCAGAAAATAAAATACTAATGATTCAAACTTTCCAGTAAAATATATGTACTGAAGGTCAAGAATAAAGGGTGCTAAAATTATTCTATGTTTAAGAGTCTGCTCTCTTTCTCCACTTTGTCAAACAAAACCCAGTATGTTTAAGAATAAAATGAACTGTGCGCCATTACTTGTGGCCAGAAATCACTGTTAAAACTACATCGACTTGGGCTTCCCTGGTGGCGCAGTGGTTGAGAGTCTGCCTGCAGGGGACACATGTTTGTGCCCTGGTTGGGGAAGATCCCACATGCTGCAGAGCGGCTGGGCCCGTGAGCCATGGCCGCTGAGCCTGTGCGTCCGGAGCCTGTGCTCCACAACAGGAGAGGCCACAACAGTAAGAGGCCCATGTACCGCAAAAAAAAAAAAAAAAAACTACATAGACTTACTGCAGTAAAAATGTCAATTTAGCAAATGATTTCCAATGTTCTTATGAAGGAAGTAGGAAATTGTCTTTTGCATTTAAAATTAGCATTTTCCAGGTAAAATAGTGCTGCTTTTGCAACCATCCTTTAGATTACACACACACACACACTTTTACTGTTTTGCCAGAATCTAAAAAACCTTCCTCTCCTAAAATAAAGAGTGAAAAGGGACTAAGGGGAAGTATTCATTCCTTATCCATTTTGATCTCGGCCTATTTCTAATTCAATGGAATGTCAAACTTTATCAACAGACTGGTATTAAAATGAGATATACGAAATAAAATAAGGTCGCCAGTAGAACTAGAACTGAAATGATTTCCAAGCTCATAATGCTATCTACATGCAAACAAGTCAAAACCTACATTTAACAAATGCTCAAGAGGAGCGGATGTTGTTTTTCACTTTAGTGCTGAAAGCCATACCTTCACTTATAAAATTAACAAGCCAGGAAAATCAAGGCAGAGCAGGTGACTCCCTCTCATTTTTGCATTCCAAGCTCTTAATGTCACCACTGTGGCAAACACAGAGCACTGTTCAGTGGAACCACTGACACACAATCCTTTCAAGTTCATTAGATTCCTTGCCATCAGGGAGGTATCAATTCTATCTTATAAAAGAGAAACATTTATACAACCTCACTTTTAATAAATTACTTTAAAAAAGGGCTTCTCAACCTTGGCACTATTGACATTCTGGGCTGGATAATTGTTCAGCAGCATCTGTGACCTCTACTCACTAGATGCCTATAGCACCCCATGCCCCCCGGCTGAGACAACCAAGAAATGTCTCCAGACACTGCCAAATATGCTCTGGGGAGCAAAAGCCCCCTCACTGAGAGCTACTGCTCTAAAACGATGGGTTCCAGGGACTTCCCCGGAGGTCCAGTGGTTAGGACTTCACGTGCCAATGCAGGGGGTGTGGCTTCAACCCCTGGTCAGGGAGCTAAGATCCCACATGCCTCCTGGCCAAAAAACCAAAACAGAAAACAGAAGCAATATTGTAACAAATTCAATAAAGACTTTAAAAATGGTCCACATCAAAAATACTTTAAAAAATTAAATTAACTTTAAAAATGGGTTCCAGGAAGATAACATAGTTCTTCTTTCTTAAAAATACACAGACTCCGAGAGTCTGCTTTCCTTTTTGTCCTTGTTCTAATGTCTTCATCTTCATTACTATTGAATAAACTATTACGACATACCAGAAGCAAAACTGATATATAAACATAAAGCATATTTAATTTGGAAGGTACTGAATACAATTACACATACAAGAAATAACATTTTTTTCACAATTCCCTTGGCTAAATCTATAAAAGCGGATCACAGAAAATGATCCTATGGAGACTTCCCTGGTGGTCCAGTGGTTAGGACTCGGCACTTCCACTGCAGGGGGCACAGGTTCAATCACTGGTCGGGGAACTAAGATCCCAAATGCCTCAGCCAAAAAAAAAAAAAAAAAATTAAAAAAAAATTAAAATTAAAGAAAAAGAAAACAATCCTATGGCAATTATAAAAGTTGTAATGTAAACATACCAACCAGCTATGAAGGAATGACAACACTGTTACAATAAGTAATAAGGCAACATTCTCAGAAGAGAATCTCACCATATAAAATATTGTGGCAATTTGGCAATATCTGTCAACTTAACTTCTGACCCAATAATCTGATTTCTTGGTCTTTATCCTGTAAATACATTTGGTCACTTATGAAAGAATGTAAGTCGAGGTTAATCACAGGCAATGACATACAGTGACTGAGTGTGTCCACTCTGGAGCCCAAATCTTGGTTTCTAAATACTACTTCCCACTGAAGGAACTGGGGCTCCGTGGAGAAATGGCTGATCCCAGGGCTAAGAAAGTACGAGATGAACATGGAACATCTAGTTGTACCAGGAAGTAACAAGGAAGAGTCAACACACAATAGGGACACGTCCAAAGAACATGGGAGGCAGCCTGAAGGAGTCCTCTCTGGCCAAGTATGAGACAGTTTGAGCATTAACACAAGTAGTAGCAATGGACTATAACGTGCTGAATAAACCAAGATTCCACGAATCCACACTGATATAAATGACTGAACGGACAGGGAAGAAGGGGAATTAGAAAAACCTCCATTTGACAAAAATCATAGTAATAAGTGATTCAACCCAATATGAGGAAAGAAACAAGCCCCAACGAAAGGATATTCTACAAATAACCGGCCTGCACTCTTCAGAAGTATCAAGGTCACTGGAGACAAAGAACAGAGGAGTCACTCCTGATTAACTGAGACCAAAGAGAAATGACAACTGGTGCGACGTGTGATCTTACACTGGGTCCTGGGCCCCAAAAAACTGTTTTCTTTTCCTCTGAAGGACATTGGTGGGACAGCTGGTAAAATGTGGATAAGGTCTGCAGATTAGATAACAGTATCGTAACAACGTGATTTTCCTGAGTCTGATAATCATACGTGGTTATATTAGACAGTCTCTGTTTTTAGGAAATATACACAAGTATTTAGCAATAAAGGGGCATTATGTCTGCAACTCACTCTCAATGGTTCAGAAAAAAAAAAGGCATATATAAATGTTCAATTTGGGGGCTCTGAGTGAAGAGTAGACAGGAATTTTGTATTATTCTTTCACCTTTTCTCTAAGTCTGCAGTTAGTTCAAAATAAAAAGCTAAAAAAAACCAAAGTAGTGTGGATTCTGGCATCAGCAGCTACATTCCAAACCCTGGCGCCACCAGCCCCGGCCGTGTGTCTCGGTTTCCTCACTGGCAGAATGAGGGATCACAAGAGCACCTATGCGTACTATTGTGCAAGGACCAAATTCGAAGATCTACTAAGGGGCTTAGAACGGCTCTTGGCATATAATAAGGACTCAACAGATGTTTATTTATTTTATTTTATTTTAAAATTTATTATTTATTTTTATTTTTATTTTTGGCTTGTGGGATCTCAGTTCCCCGACCAGGGATCAGACCTAGGTCCACAGAAGTGAGAGCACCAAGTCCTAACCACTGGACCGCCAGGGAATTCCCAACAGACGTTTATTACTATTGGAGCCTTGTTTTTTATACCCAAAGGTTGGGAAAAAAAAATAAGTGCATCAACAGGGGACTGGTTAAATAAATTATGGCATATCCATAAAACAGTATACTATGAAACTGTAAAGACAGAAATCTGTATGGACTGAGAACGGGCTACTGAATGAAAAAAGTAAGGGGCAGAACGATGTATAACATACAACTAACTGTTTGCGTGAAAATGAGGGAATTTGCTTGTATTTGCATAAAAGCTCTAAATGGATACACAAGAAACCAACCACACTGGAGATCAGAGCAGCTGCAGGAGAGGGGGGAGGTGGGTGGGTGGAAAGGTTTTTCACCATAAAGGATTTTATACTTTTTGAATTTTGAAATATGTGAATGTATTCCCTATTCAAGAACTTTAATTATGAAAATCTCAAAAAAAAAATGCTGTGACACTAAAAATTTAAAATTATATTACTTTTTTCTCTTATAATAAAAACCTCCAAAGTTGAAAACAGAGCAGTGGAAATTTTATAGAATGAGGAAAAAAAAATTGTAATGTTTATACCTTAGACAGGAGCCTGTCTGAAATAAACTGTCTGCGGTGTAACCATGCTAATATTTTCCCAGCGTATTAGTCTGTATCTTTCTGAGGCATGGCAAACAGATACAGATTTTAAAAAGAAATACTCTCCTTCCTCTAAAACCCATGATATATCTTCCAGCATAGAATGCTTGTTATTGTCACTCAAAAGTCCACCGAAGTAAATAGCTTCCACTCTATTGGATTAAAATAAATTAGTCAGGCATCAGGTCAAAGGGCTACATCACTAAATTAAGTGCTAAAGTTATCTGATCACCAAAGCCTGATATGTGATCAATGGTTGCTATCATCCATCTTACCAAAATATAAAAGCTTAAGATTTCACACCACTACACATACAACATTTTTACTAAAGCTAAAATTATTTCACTCTCTGAACGCCAAGTGCTGCCCAGATTAGCTCAATTGTCCTTACCTAGTCTACAAAAGTGTGTAACCAAATCTTTGACAAAAGGCAAAATCAACATAATACCATTCAATTATTTAAAAATACCACAACAGCATCTACATAGGTATTAACTCCTAGGCATTCATACTATTCAAAACTTTCTTCCATTTACAAATAGAATAAAACCACAGAGCTGATCTTACATGGCAATTCCAGCCCAGGGTGGACAGTCGCGTTCTTGACCATCGGGGGAGAATGACGGCCGTCATCCATGTCCAGCTCTGCACACTGAGCCTCCCCGTGGATCACAGCTAAACCCAGGCGCAGCCTCTCTGCGTACGACTGGGCCCTAAGAGGAAGGTAACGGGAAAGGGTGAGGTTCATGGGAAGGAAAACCCAAACGCTGCTTTTTCATCACTTTGTTAACCACGGAATGAAAATATCATTCAACCTTTTATGGATATGCAAAGGAATTACTTCTACAAATCAGGAAGTGCGGCCCAGGCCGGAATGTAAATACCTCAAGAGGCCACTCGAAATGGGATGTGGGCTGGTATCTGATTCTAGATCATTTTGGTTCTACCCTTTGTCCAACAGTGTCACACTCATCTTCAGGGTTTTTTTGTTTGTTTTGTTTTTTTCCCCTATTTTTTGGCTGCACCTCAAGGCATGCTGGATCTTAGTTCCCCAACCAGGAATCGAACCCGTGCCCCCTGCAGTGGAAGCACGGTGTCTTAAAACCACTGGACCGCCATGGAAGTCCCTCATCTTCAGAAGAACTCTGTTCAAAAAGGTCTCAAAAACCACTGTCTCAAAGGCGCTCACAGTCTTCCTGTTTTCCTTTTCCTGAGAACTTGAAGGAAGAGCTTCATTTTCTCCCAGGGGAAAAATGAGTAACTCCGAGAAATGCTCGTGTTGTTTGGAAACTAGAGGTAAAGCTGTGGTTTGGGGCATGACAATGATTTGGGGGAGAGCTGGAGCTGATGAGTTTTCACAAGCCGTATTAAGACAGACCTCGGATTCTGAAACACCCAAAAGGGATGTGTATAAATGTCTGGCTTATTTACCTTTTTGCAGCATCAGGAGACTTAGCTACGATGACTGCATTTCTATAATTTGGAATCTAGATTTGGAGGAAAAATAAGAAAATACTGAAAAGGTATCAAAAAAATAACACCTGGGTGCTGGCAATACATTTTTTTCCTCTTATAACAATGATCCATACTAGCAAACAAACAAGCTAGAATTTCATTCACTCATTTTAACATTTTTTAACCCTTATCAATCAGCACCATTGCCAAAGTCTGCTACATCAAGAAGATAAAAATAATTAATTCCTAAAAACTTCATTTTAGAAAATATAAGCAAATTGCTAAAAATACTTAGAAGGAAATCCATTTTTAATTTCTTTAAAAAATACTATCCTCTGTGCCTAAATGCTGACCTTATCTGACTGCCTCAGGCATTAAGACTTAAGGGAAAGATCATTTGATCATTGGATGTGCCTTTCACTATTGAAATCTGGTACCAGAGAACTACATAGGGTCTCTTTTGAGGACAATGGGGTATTTGCTGATGCTCCTCACTTCTTCCTGGATATACTGAAGCAGGAAAGGTGAGGCTCTAAGGTTGTCCACAGGAAAGCTGAAAAAGCCTTGTATTTCCTTTTGATGAAGATCCATAGTGATAATGTGAGTTAAACCTGAAATTTTAAAACAAAAAATTACAAAGTTCACCCCTACAAGTTAACGGCTACAGTGGACACAAACTAGAAGCCCAATGCCTCTTTCCTAATGGAAGACTGAAGGCAGGGGGGTGCTGGGAACAAGCATGTTTGTTATAGACCTTATTTGCAATCTTAACAAAACGTAATGAGCTAAAGACAATGTTAAGCCTAAAGTAAAGGAGCCTATGACCTACCACATGGACTAAAACACTAAAACTAAAAAACAGCACTCTCCTCTACTATAATCATCGGCTTAGGCCTGAACACTGGGAAAAGAAAAATCAGGTAGAAGCAAAAATATAAACATGGAATTAAATACTGGAGCAAAAATAGATGTAAAAAATAGGCCCTGATTAAAGAATTTAGGAAGAAATGTTAAAGGACTGTAGATTAAGGCAGAAGAAATAGGAAAGCAAAAGCCAAGTTATATATATACTAGAAGGAGAGAAATCCATAAACACAATGATAAGACACTGAAGAGTTTGGAAACATGTGTATATGTCCGAAGAGAATGGGTCAAGTACAGAAAAACAATGAAAACATACTCTTATAATCAACAGTGCTAAGCAAAAAAAAGGTACACATATAAATACATGGCAAATGGCCAAAGTCACTGAAAAATTTCCAGGGCGAAGAAGCAGAATTATTTGTTCTTTCCAAAAACATTACACATTTTTATAGAGAATGGAATTCAAATGTGTTTCTCAGGACTCAGATATATATTTGAGTTTTTAAATAAACATGCGGCAAATAAAATCCCATTAATTGTAAAGGGCTATTACATTTGATTTAGAGGCCATAAAGTATGTCACCACTACACAAACACACAATGAAAATGATCTGCTGTACAGAGACAATCGGGGAGGGGGAAAAAAAAGAGTATATAAGCTGAAGAAGTAGTAAAGGAAAAATCCAGTTTTACTATTATGTACATCAATAGAATTTAGCTAAGGTTTAAATAAATCTAGACTTGAAACTCAAAAGATCACATCCGAATGCCAAGATCGCCAGCTGAAGTTTCGATGATAAGATGAAATGGAAAAGAAGGTGGAATGCGGAAAAAGTCCAAGATGAGAGAAGTAAGCCCTGAAGCAGACAAGGTCACTCTGAAGGAGGACAAAGAGAACAGAAAAAGAATTGACACCTAAGCTCACTTATCCCTAAGCAGAACTCTGCAAATGGAAGCAAGACTAAGTAGCTACTGAACAACACTCAGAGAAAATAGGTCCCCAACCAGCTACCTGCGGTATGGACTAATCTGGCACAGGGGACAGTCCCAAGCAACGGCGCGGGGTCCCGGGGCGATGGCCACACTCACCGGCTTTCGCCAGCATGGACGCCAGGAGCTTGCATACGATGGAGCCCCTCTTCCTCATCTTGCTCTGCTTGCTGTAGGGGAAGTAGGGGATGACGCCGATAATATTCCTGGCACACGCGGTCTTCAGTGCATAAGCCATGATCAGTAACTCCATCACGGCTGTATTCACGTCTCTGAAACAGAAGAGATTTGCACTTTTGGATTAATTTCATTTATTAACTCCTGGCAAAGATCTCAACCTCAGGGCTTCCCTGGTGGCGCAGTGGTTGAGAGTCCGCCTGCCGATGCAGGGGACACGGGTTTGTGCCCCGGTCCGGGAGGATCCCACATGCCGCGGAGCAGCTGGGCCCGTGAGCCATGGCCTCTGAGCCTGCGCATCCGGAGCCTGTGCTCCGCAACGGGAGAGGCCACAACAGTGAGAGGCTCGCGTACCGCAAAAAAAAAAAAAAGATCTCAACCTCAGCAATCTGACCTGGGCTGCCAAGAATGACGTTACGTGGATCATCACGCTAGCTTATGACGGCACTTCCTGAATAGAGGAGAAAGCTTATTAACTCCTCTTTATAGCTGTCTGAGTTCCAGTTTTCATGTGAGGTTACTTAAATTCACACAAGGTCATCCACTTTCACCTTCGCCTGGATCTTCTGTCAGTGACACGGTCACCAGAGCGGCAGGTGAAGCAGGCAGTGACTGCTGACGACCAGAGTGAACCCACCCCTGCTGGCACCATCCCCGGGACCTGAACTCGGGGCCAGAGCGCTAGCACCTCGTTTTCCTGGGAACACCAAGGGAAACCCACCCGCCCTTGTATTTAGCTGCCGTAACCATAAAGAATTTGGTCTCTTTTTTTTTCTTTTGGGAGTGGGGAGAAGGGGGAGGGGTGGGGAGATTTTGGAACTTAATTTCCAAATATCTCCCCCATCCCTTCTTTCCTTGAGATACATAGATTCCTAACAAAGATTACCCAGATAGACAAGAAAATATGAATCTGAAAGGTATTCAAAGGTAAGGCTATTTCCAAATTTTAACGAATGCTGACTGCTAACCCTTTGCCAAGGCTGATCAGGCAAAAGGTGGGGACTTGCTTGGTGGTGCAGTGGTTGAGAATCCGCCTGCCAATGCAGGGGACACGGGTTCGAGCCCTGGTCCGTGAAGATCCCACATGCCGTGGAACAACTAAGCCCATGTGCTACCACTACTGAGCCTGTGCTCTACAGCCCGTGAGCCACAACTATGGAGCCTGAGTGCCACAACTACTGAAGCCCGTGCGCCTAGATCCCATGCTCCGCAACAGAGAAGCCACTGCAATGAGAAGCCCGTGCACTGCAATGAAGAGTAGCCCCCTCTCACCGCAACTAGAGAAAGCCCGCGCGCAGCAATGAAGACCCAATGCAGCCAAAAATAAAATAAATAAATTTACTAAAAAAAAAAAAAAAAAAAAGCATAAGGTGGCCTCTGCCCTTAAAGTTAAGGGCCTTGAAATCCTTCCGGATGACCTTCCAAAGCTCTACCCTCTCTCTCTAGCCTCCTCCTACTCCTCTTTGGATTATCCAAGTGTCTTCAAACAGCCTCTCTTTTGCATCAGGAGTGTATCTCCCTTGCCTTCCCCAGATAAAGAAGATCATTTCTCACGTCCTAGTCCCCACGCAAGTGAGGAATAGGCTCTTCAGATTATACAGTTTCTGAATTATCTGATCTGCAGCAAAATGGAAAGCCTGCCATCAACATAGCAGAGACTTAATAAATGCTTGTTGAATAAGTGGTGGAATGAAATACTCATCATGAAATGCTTTTTAGCTCGAAGGACAGTCAGGCCATTTTCTCCCAGTCTCTTCCAGTTTATGTTTACACCTGTGCCCCTGGAGTGAGCGATGCAAAGACATCCTTTCACTCTGACAATGTTTTCCACACCCACGTTCAACTGGTGGAACTTCCAACCTCTCCTTTGTAGTTTCGATTTTTCACAACTATTTCAAGATTCTGTCAAAAGTTTCTATGTTTGTTTCTCCCACGGGGTAGGCAGAGTTGATTCTGGGCTCAACTTCAAGATGCAGTTGTCAACCTAGACATGCCTTTTGCATTGCTGACAGGTGACGTTACTTTCCAGCTGCCATTTCCTTCCTCTGAAATAAAGTGGTACATTCTTCTCCCTCGTGCTCCCAAATTAATAATGCCCCAAGTCTGCCATCAAAAGGTCAGAGGACACACGACCTTTTGGTATAATCAGGACAAAACACTTATCAAGGGCTTCCCTGGTGGCACAGTGGTTAAGAATCCACCTGCCATTGCAGGGGACACGGGTTCGAGCCCTGGTCCAGGAAGATCCCACATGCCGCGGAGCAACTAAGCCAGTGAGCCACAACTACTGAGCCTGTGCTCTAGAGCCCGCGAGCCACAGCTACTGAGTCCGCGAGCCTAGAGCCCGTGCCCTGCAACAAGAGAAGCCACTGCAATGAGAAGCCCACGCACCGCAACCTAGAGTAGCCCCTGCTTGCTGTATCTAGAGAAAGCGTGTGCGCAGTGACGAAAACCCAACACAGCCAAAAATAAAAATAAATAAAATAAAATTTAAAAAATAAATAAATAAAACACTTATCAAACACCTCCAAGGTACTTAGGAATTCATAATATTTGGTCGATTTTCAGCACTTTTCAACAGTTTTCATCCTGGGTCATCAATTCAACAAATATTTATTGAGCACCTTGCACCAGGCACTGTGTTAGGTGTGTCAGGTGGGGAGATAACAGGGTAAGCAAGGCTGACCTCATGTGGGGGAAGGCCAGAGACCCGCCCCGGGATCACCCTTGTAATCATCTGTCCCAAGGAGCACAGCTAACTCACCTAAGAATGTTCCCCTTCCCAAACACTTATCCTTCATTCCAGAGGGGAGAGCTTCCCTTCCCACAACGGATCTTAACCTTCCACTTGTGTGATGCAATGTGTGGCATTATAAAAGCTCCACTGGACCTGGTGGTTTCTTACACCAGATCCCAATGCCAACAATAACTGTTGAAGTTAATTAAACAGATCCTGGAAGAGTATCTATCTGGGTCATGGGTTTCTAGCTGGCTTTGTGATAGCATTTATAAGACACAACCACACAACACGAGGTTTGGATAGCACACAAGGGAAGGCCAGATGGTAAGACATTAATGTAACAACAGGAACAGTTTTGGAGGAGCCTTGATTTCAGAGTAACTTTCTTTCCGCTAATTACTAATTTTTCTCCTGAGGTTTTTATTTTTTACTTTTTCCTCTTCCTAATGCCCTGTGCCAAGGGAGTCAACATTCTCTAGCCCGAGGCTAAGGAAAGCCTCCCCCGCCCCACCCCTTATTGGTCAGGAAGGGAAGGCAACAAAAGGGCCTTTGTCACAACGGCTTTACCCATTCACTGAGGGACACTGGACAAATTGGATACCAAGCAGTTATTTTGTGGGCTAGCAGGGCGAAGAGAAATTGGCTGGCGGCCTCTGCTGTTTATCTGTTCCCTAAGACTGTTCCAAGTACATCCTGGCTAGTGCCTGTAGTCTTTGTATCTAAGTAGGACAATCTTAACTGTTTACCAACTATTTTTCTCTGCCCTAAGACTATCACATCTTATATTAAACTCAGCCCTGACTGCTCTCTCATTTTCGATAGACAAAAATGAGAGTTAAAGAAACAGACATGGTCTATACCTATCAATTAAAATTGCAAAGACAGACCAACACCACAGATGCAAGTACTGAGAACAGGTCATGGAGTACGATTTACCCCGTCCCCGCCTCCAACAATGAATCCCCTGCAGCAAATAAGCTGTAATGTTCTTTTAATGCCTCTTCTTTTTTTGGGTTTTTTTTTTTTTTTTTTTTGCAGTACGCAGGCCTCTCACTGTTGTGGCCTCTCCCGTTGCGGAGCACAGGCTCTGGACGCGCAGGCTCAGTGGCCATGGCTCACAGGCCTAGCCGCTCCGCGGCATGTGGGATCTTCCCGGACTGGGGCACAAACCTGTGTCCCCTGCATCGGCAGGCGGATTCTCAACCACTGCGCCACCAGGGAAGCCCTAATGCCTCTTCTTATGTTACATCACCATACTAGAACTTGTAACATAAACATGAAAATTGTCCTTCAAAAAAAACACTTTGTAAGCTTCATATCTATTTTACTTAGTTCCAATGCTCAGTACATTTTGAAACTCCTTGAGTACCACCCTGTGATATTGTGATTTATAATAAGAAATATGTATTTGGTTCCCATTTCGGGCACCAAGGTCCCTTCTAAAACCTTTGGAATTTCCTAAGCCTCGAGAGGAATAAAGGTGTCTTTAGTTATGTGAAGGGGGAGACTTTTGGACTGCACCTAAAGGAGGGGACTGGTTGCCAGGGAGACAAACCACGTGATTAGAGGGGTTGAACTTTCAGTCCCATCCCCATGACCTCTGGAGGTTGAAACAATCGCCTAAGGCTAACGATATCATCAATCATACCTATGTAATGAAGCCTCAGTAAAAAGCCAAATGGGGGTGGGGGTGGGTTCAGAGAGCTTCCAGGTTGGAGACCGTGTAGAGACTGGGGAGAGTGGCGTGAGAGCTCCATCCCTTCCTGCATACCTTGCCCTACACATCGCCTGCATCCGGTCCTTCCTGAGATACAACCAGAAGGTGAATGCCAAAGAAATTCTGAACAACGGCAGCACCAGAAAAAGGTCTATATTATATCTCAGGACATCGGCTCTAAAGGCGACTGAACTCATTTCAATGTCTAAGCTTTGTTCTGTTTGTCTAAAATCAGCCTTAGTACTTTAGGTAACATCCTCTCCTCCTCAATAGAAAAATCTGTAAGATACACTCCTTCGCCTTGTGCACAGGGATGTTCCCTGCCATTCCAGTAAACAAAGGATGCTGCCTGCCATCCCAATTCAACCAGGATCAAGCCACTTGCCACTGCAGTTGCCCACTGAAGGCAAGCCCCGAGGGGAATTCGGGATGGAGGAGAATAAGCAGCATTGTGTGCTTTGGATACCTGCCCTAGATAGAAAGATGCATATCTAAGGAATAATTTCAGTGACCCCAGATCCTTGCATCTAAAATCATTAACTTGAGATGTCTGTTCTTTGTGATCAGCGGTAATCTTGTGATGTTCCAGTACATGTTTTTTTTCCAGCAAAAACCTCATATACATCCTGGCTCCTCCCTTACCTCTTTGGAGCAGTTTCTCAGAGCCATCTGAGTGGCTGGCTCCGGGCTACAGTCCTCAGTTAGGTCCTCAAATAAAACTTAACCTGCAACTTTTAGGTTGTGTGCTTTGCTTCAACTAATAATCTATATAACCATTTATAGCAGAGAGTACTAAAAAACTAAATTCCCTGCTAAATTAACGAAATTTAGTTGTCACTAAAATATTCTGTAGTCAGCAATAAAATAGTTTATTGTGACAAACCCAATAATCCTTTTTATGGGATACACACACACAGACATTCTCTTTGTCCTTTCTCCAAATTTTTCCTCTCCAATCCCCGTCATCCTAAGAGATACAGGAACCACAAGGTGAGGATGTTTTTGCTTTGATACCACCAAACTGAACCATAGGTGAAACAGGAGGGAAGGGGGCAGGGCATAACCATTGAAAGCATGACATAGCCTGAGGATATGACAGAAACTGATTAGAACCAAATGGGTCCAAGATGGCGGGCAAGTCAACTTCCACTAGACCTTGAGCCTCAGTATACGCTCACTGTAACACATCAGCAAGCTAAATGACACACCCACAGGCGCCATGACAATTCCAAGACTGACCAAAAGGATCAAAAAGTGGGTGGTGGCCCTATTCCTGGAAGTCCCCGCCCCTTCCTGAAATAGCTGGAATACTCCTCCCACTCATTAGCCTATCAAATTACCCACCCCTATAAACACTGACAAGCCCAGACCCTGGTGCCTTTCTCACCTTCTGAGATGGTCCACACTCTGTCTGTGGAGTGTGTTTCTCTCTAAATAAATCTACATCTTACCTATCACTTTGTCTCTCACTGAATTCTTTCTGCAACGAGACATCAAGAACCTGAACTTCGGGGGCTTCCCTGGTGGCGCAGTGGTTGAGAGTCTGCCTGCCAGTGCAGGGGACACGGGTTCAAGCCCTGGTCCGGGAAGATCCCACATGCTGCGGAGCAACTGGGCCTGTGAGCCACAGTTACTGAGCCTGTGCATCTGGAGCCTGTGCTCTGCAACAAGAGAGGCCCGCGCACCGTGATGAAGAGTGGCCCCCACTTGCCGCAACTAGAGAAAGCCCTCGCACAGAAACGAAGACCAAAGGAAGGAAGGAAGGAAGGAAGGAAGGAAGGAACCTGAACTTCATTAAGTCCTAAAACCAGATGTGTGATCTCAGTTGGAAGACCATGGGTTTTGGCTGGGTTCGAGTCCCGGCACGTGGGTTCAAGTCCCAATCTGAGGTGCATGGTTTCACAAGGAAGACAATTATGGCTTCTCAATAATCTCAAAACAAGTACACACAAGGGAATTGCACCATCTTCAGGACAGGGCTCTGGTTTCCAAAAGCACCATGTATATCTGTGCTGCTCCTTCAAAAGGAAACCTTTCCAGTAAGTGTGTAAAATTGCTGTCAAGGTTATTCTACAAGATTCACTTTCTCTGCTGCAACTCCATGGACTGCTCCCTACCTCTTCCTTTGTTCAAATTTTCGAGTATCCTAAGCACAAATGGGAAGAAAAAACTACAAATGTTTCCCAATTAGCCATTAACCAACTCATTTTTCCACATTAATTTGTCCTTTCCCTGGAAAACACCTGCACAGTGTAAAGTTCCGTATGTGTTACTGCCCCAGGATCACTCTAAACTGCATGTACTAAATATTTCTACTGCATTCTTGGTTACCATGAGATATGGAAACCAAGAATTAGATAAAGCACAACTTCTTGTCACAAAGAAGACTAACCACAAGCTGTCTCGAGATCCCAGGACAGGGCTGTTAATAGTGAGGGTTTAAAAAAATATATATATAGTGAGCGTTATTTTGTCGTGCCAATAGACTGTGAACTTATACTGTTTATGACGTGTTAAAGAAGTCTGAACTAAAACTAGGGAGGGAGATGTATTGTAACAAAACGGAAATTATGGATATAGCTGTCCCTCTACCCTACATGCATTAACAAGTGCACAATGATACCCCAGTGTGGAAATCTGTGGTTAGAGGACATAAAAGGGGGTGATGATGACACCTGCCTCAGAGGGTGGTGACTGGTGGAGGGGATGATCCACCTGAAGCCCTTCAGCCTCACACATGTCACCAACTTCACACACCAGCCAGGGCAAAGTCTGCTATTACTATTATTATTATATCTCTTCCCTACTTCCTGAATTCATAATAAAAGTAAAGAAATTAGAATACTCGATAGCCTCAGAGAGGTACTATAAAAACATTTGGTCCTTGACATATACACACTACTACGTATAGAATAGGTAATTGATAAGAACCTACTGAATAGCACAGGGACCTACTCAATACTCTATAATGACCTATATGGGAATAGAATCTAAAAAAAAGTGGATATATGTGTATGTAAAACTGACTCACTTTGCTATACAGCAAAAACTAACACAACATTGTAAATCAACTACCCTCCAATATAAAAAAATTTTTTAAATTCGGTCTTGCTAAGTCAATCCTATGATTAAGAAATTGATTGGAAAAGATTATACTTTCACAAAGGCATCAAAGCCTCGACCATCCCAGCTCATCATGAAAATGAAGACTGGTCAACACCCTGGCTCTCCAACAGCTGGACGTCAGCTGTCTACACACACAGCAGGAAGGCAGCTCATCAAGTCCCCGGTCACTAACGGCATCCAGGACTATCTGACACAATGGGGTCTCTGACATGACAAGGTCATAACCTCTTAGTTCCTCCCCTAACTCAGGGATGATTCCTGATTGCACGGAACAGAACAAAGCTACCAAGAGCACAGCTGCTCATGTGCTGGCACACAACTGACCACGACCAAGTTAACTCTTGTCCTAGAGATGAGTTCAAAGTCAGAGCTCAAATTCCAGGCTGAGGTGCAGACCTGTGAATTATGGCTAAGATTCCTTAAAGATAAACAGTTCCTGACAGGACACATGTTCTTTTGCTGCCATAAATTCAGTTAGGGTAGAGTAAAGAGACTTCACTGACCACCACTGCCTTTGGAGTCAGACCCCCAAATTTCCTGGAGGATGAGTGACAAAGGTGGCCCGTCTATGGCTACAAAGGTCGAGGTTCTGTTCTCTCTCCCTCAATAAACTAGTAAAAGGCTCTCAGTAGTCTAAGGAGGCCAAGCCAAGGATCTAGGGTCACCTGCAGCTCTGTCCTATACCCTAAGGAACTCAAGAATTCAGAGGTTAAAAAAAAAAAAAGAAGTGGTGACAATGCAACCTTACCATTCACCACCAACAAAAACCAGGATAAGCACAGAAGGCCAGGGAGCAGCCAAGGGGAGTGTCAAAGCTCTCTGACTACACATGTTCTAGGGCTACGCAAGCCCCTCAGGCTTTCCCCTCATTCCTAAGGTGCAGGTGTCAAACAAAAGCGTGGGGCAAAAAGATTCCCGTCACCAGGAGACAAACAGAACAAAACCAAAATTGCTGGAGGAAACATAAATTAGTAGATCCTCCATGGAGGGCAATATGCAATTATCTATCGATACCACAAATATTTCAAGTGTCTATCGATGCAGCCACATCTATCAATACTACAAATGCATGGATCCTCACACCCAGCAATCGCATTTCTTGGAATCTTCGTAGAGACACACCTTAAACACGGGCAATGTGACGCACATACAGGATGTCCCGCAGTTGGCAAGCACAAGACTAGAGACACAGCATATGCGACAGGAGGAATAAGCTTCGGTGTGTCCACAGAACACAGTATGAAGCCGCAGAAGACAAGATGGGAACACAGCTCCACTGAATCCCACCATAATGAAATATGGCAAACCTAAACTGAGGGTCATTCGACAAAAGAAACTGGCCAAAGTGTCGTCTTCAAAAGTGACAAAGTTTTGGGGCTTCCCTGGTGGCGCAGTGGTTGAGAGTCCGCCTGCCGATGCAGGGGACACGGGTTCGTGCCCCGATCCCGGAAGATCCCACATGCCGCGGAGCGGCTGGGCCCGCGAGCCATGGCCGCGGAGCCTGTGTGTCCGGAGCCTGTGCTCCGCAACGGGAGAGGCCACAGCAGTGAGAGGCCCGCGTACAGCAAAAAAAAAAAAAAAAAAAAAAAAAAAAAAAGTGACAAAGTTTTGAAAGTCAAGGAAAGACGGAGGGATGGTTCCAGACTGTCCAGAAGACACGACACAGACAACTAAGTGCTACCTGAGCCTCAACTGGCTCATTGTGCCAGGAAGAGGCCTGGGGGACAGCAGATGACACGGGGATGGGGTCTGAGGCTTAGGTGGTGACAACACAGAGGTCTCAGTATCCTGATTCTGACGGTGGCACTGTGGCTGTATAAGAGAAAGCCCTTGTTTGTAGGACCTACACGCTGAAGTGTTTGGGGTGGTGAGGCACCAGGCTGGCAACTCTGTCTAAAGTGGCTGCACAGCACAGGCTAGTTTTCTGGAAGTTTGTGATTGTTTCAAAATTAGAATCTTTTAAAGATAAGGTAGCTCTTTCTGTATTGATAGAATACAATGCTTGAAGTTCAGCAAAGCGTATTAGACATTTTTTTTTTACTGCATGTTAAGTATATTGATTAACTGATCTAAAAGAAAATATTTACAAGTGGATGAAGCATTTCAGAATTAAGTACATCTAGGCAAAGAAGACCTCAATGTAGGAAAATTTTTTGACTAAGTGAAATATTTTTAAATAATTATATTTTTTCAGTGATTATGATGTAGTCAAATCTACAAAATTCGTATTTATAAAATGTTAACATAATTGATGTGGCTACAGGTATGGTTATTTTATAACTGTCTTTTTCTTTTGGGAAGAAGAATAATTTCTGAGTAAACTTTAGGTAGATATTAGAATCATTGCTAACTTATCAATTTAGAGGTAACTTACACGCTTTTTTTTGTTTTTGAATTTCTGAGTTTTATTTTTTTTTTATACAGTAGGTTATTCGGTATCCATTTTATACGTATTAGTGTATACGTGTCAATCCCAGTCTCCCAAGTCATCCCACCCACCCCCCCGCCCGCCACTTTCCCCCCTTGGTGTCCATACGTTTGTTCTCTACATCTGTGTCTCAGTTTCTGCCCTGCAAACCGGTTCATCTGTACCATTTTTCTAGGTTCCTTTTTTTTTTTTTTGGCAGCACCGCTGGGCCTGTGGGATCTCAGTTCCCTGACCAGGGACAGAACCCTGCACTGGAGGCACAGAGTCCTCATCACTGGGCCGCCAGGGAATTCCCTATTAGACTCCTTCTATGTACAAATGAAGAAAAACATATAAGCAACTGCTTGAGCACACAGAGTCTCTGAAAAGAATGCTTAAGAACCTGATAACACTTGCCGTATCCAGGGAGGGAAGCAGGGTGGCTGATGGCAGAGGCAGGACTCATCATACACCCTTTTGAAACTTGAACCATGCAGATAAATTAAAATTACTTTTATTTTGGTTTTGAGGCTCACCTGAATTATGGAGACTAAATTTGTATGCACATTATCAAATAAAGAGGAACAACCAGGTATTTAGTTATCTCAGAGGGCTGGGGAATTTTTATTTTCTGATACACATTTCTATACTGCCTGTGTTTGCAGAGATGAACATTATTCTTCATGATCAGAAAAAAGTATTAAAATACTTAGTATCTAGCAGTTACCAGTGTACAGGGAACTCTGTTACACCAGGGTTCAGATTACTCACTCCATGACCCTGTGGTCCTCAGTTTCCTTCAGACCCCGTTTTCTCAATCCCTTCACAGGAGGCTGTAAGGAAAAATTTTTTCCCTTCTCTGTACATTTAGAACACTGAATACTTCTGGTCACCAAATGTGTGGGGATTTTCCCACACGTAGGTAATTCTCAGAATCTCGGGACACCAGCTGGGTATCCTACAATTCAACTCAATTCTGACACTCTCTGCCTGGACAAAGCATCAGATCCCACAGGTTAAGGGCCCAGTAAGACTGCCCCCTTCCTCACTTCAGACATGGGCAAGCCCAGGCTGTCACCTATGCTTCTGACCAACCCGCTATAAATCAGAGGTTCCCATGACCCCCTCCTCAGCTCCGATTAATTTGCTAGAGCAAAGTAAAAAAAGAAAAAAGAAAAAGGCAAAAAATATCTCAGGGACTTCCCTGGCAGTCCAGTGGTTAAGACTCCGTGCTTCCACTGCAGAGGGCACAGGTTCTATCCCCAGGTGGGGAACTAAGATCCCGCATGCCTCGTGGCATAGCCAATAAATAAATAAATAAAACTCAGAAAAACAGTTTTCTCACTAGATTACCAGGTTACTATCAAGGATGTAACTCAGGAACAGCCAGATGGGGGAGGTGCACAGGGCGAGGTATAGGGCAAGGGGTGCAGAGCTTCCACGCCCTTTCTGGGTGTACCACACCCTAGCACCTCCACGTCTTCACCAACCCAGAAGCTCTCCGAACCCAGTCCTTTCAGTTTTTTATGGAGGCTTCATTATACAGGCACAAATGATCAAATCATTGGCCACTGGCGACTGATTCAACTTCCAGCCCCTCTCCCCTCTCCGGAGGTCAGGGGGGCTGGGCTGAAAGTACCAACCCTCTAACCACAAGGTTGGTTACCCTGGCAACCAGCCCCCATCCTGTGTTTATCCAGGGGCTTTCCAAAAATCACCTCACTCACATAACTCAGGTGTAACTGAAAGGGGCTTGTTCTGAATAACCAAAGATACCTTTACTGCTCGTATCACTTAGGATATTCCAAGGGTTTTAGGAGCTCTGTGCCAGGAAAGGAAGACCAGATACATATTTCTTATCATAAATCACAGTATCACAGAGGCCAACAAGAGCTGCCATGTAGGACTGACACATAAGGATTAAAAATGATCCGTGTAAAGCATCCGCACCCTGCTGGCAGCCAGTGCCGTGTTTATTACTAACATGGCCTCAGGAATCTAAACCGATCAAGATGTGAAGGTCTGGATTTTTCAAAGACACTCGTGATCTATCGACCCCATTCCCAGTGAGGGGCTGAGAGGAGATAACCCCACAGGGAAGTTCATGCTCAGGTATGCCAGGATTCCCCCAGGGCCAGTCCTCCCACCCTGAGGGAAGGAGTGGTAGATAGTATCTGTGACAGACAGGCTAGAGACAGGTCACTGTGCAAAATAAAACCCACCATTTAACAACAACAAAGGCTTTCCAGGAGAGCTGAGCGGACAGACACTGGCCTAGGTTCCTGCAAATGGAGGTAGAATATTTTTGTCCTTGAGGAGTTTAAAGCTTGGAGAAGATGATCAAGTAAACAATAACAGGAGCTTCCCTGCTGGCGCAGTGGTTAAGAATCTGCCTGCCAATGCAGGGGACACGGGTTCGAGCCCTGGTCCAGGAAGATCCCACATGCCGTGGAGCAACTAAGCCCGTGCGCCACAACTACTGAGCCTGCGCTCTAGAGCCCATGAGCCACAACTACTGAGCCCACATGCCACAACTACTGAAGCCCACGCACCTAGAGCCCGTGCTCCACAAGAGAAGCCACCACAATGAGAAGCCCGCACACCGCAACAAAGAGTAGCCCCCACTGACCATAACTACAGAAAGCCCGCATGCAGCAACACAGCCAATAAATAAATAAATAAAATTTAAAAAAAATTTTAAAGTAAACAATAACAGTTAAGTATAGTGTGACAAGCGTGGCAGGAATTCCAAAAGACTATATATATATACATACATTTATAGAGAGAGAGAGACACACACACACATATATAGACCCACACACATATATGTGTACACATATAGTATTTTGGAAAGCATTTAATGTGAAAACACATTTATAATTTAAAGAAAATGGAACTGTTGTTCATATAAAAAGATAATAAGTTATATCACTAAGATTTTTTGAGGAAGAGAGATAAATAAAGTAGTGCTCTTACCTGGGTATTGTCTGTATAATGAAAATATCTTGGCCACGAACAGATTCTTTTATTTCAACTCTTGTTTCTGAAAAATAAAAACGTTCTGCAGTTTGAAGAAAAGCTCTTCACGGTACAATAATCAGGCAGCAGTTGGAGGAAGTAAAGGTGAGTCTAAACCAATGCTTTGCTTAGCGCACCAAAATAAATTCTTAAGAGATCTCGGAATGGCATGTACTTATGTAAAAAACAGTCAAGCTAAGCGGAGAAAAAGCCAAAAATAGACTAGAAGGCAAAAGCAACAAACAAGTGTACGTAAAATCTCAGGGTCCAGAAAAGAATATCCGTCACTAAATAAACACAAGATGCTTAGGGAAAAGTATACAGCGAATAAAGAGGCCAAAAGTTAATATCCTTATTATTCTTTCAACAAAGGCCAATGCCTCCTCTGTTCCAGGCCCCGAGTTGGGGTCCCAAAGTGGGGGACCTGGACCAAGGGGACAAAGACTGACTCAGGAGAGACAATGCAATGCCAAAGGCTGGCAAACTCTCCAGGCCAATGTGCAGGAGAAAGACCAGCCATGAAAAAAGAGAAAGAGGCCTGGCAATGATGGCCTCGCTGTAGACTGGAACATACAGTGAGGCAAGGAGTACGGAACATGCAAAGACGTGGGGCAGAGTGGGGCTGCCACTGTGCGCTCGGAAACACAGCGAGAGAGGAGAGAGAGACAGAGAGGAGGTCAGGGAGCTGACCAGGACCACACCACGCAGGAGTCTGGATTTTATTCCAAGGGGTGACAGCAGAGCCACTGGAGGACTCGTGTGATCACTGGCTACTGTGTGAGGACAACGGTGGCAAAGCAAGAAGGGCTGCTTGGGGGAGCCACTCCAGGTGCTTCTGAAGGAGTCCAGGCAAGCGACAGATGGCGGGCTGGACCAGAGCAGCTGCAGTGGAGGTAGTGAGAGGCAGGCAGGCTTCAGATGGATTCTTGAATCAGAGCACACAAGACGTGCTGACGGACGTGATGAAGGACGAAGCAGGTGAGATGGGCAGAACTCAGAACCCAAAGGGCCCCACGTGATTGCTAAGGAGACTGGACCATGGCCTATACAGTTTTAAACAGTAGTAAGTAAAAATGTTTGCATTTTGGAAATATCCTGATGGAAGTGGGTAGAACAGACTACAGAGGCTGAAAATGGAGGTAAGAAGACCCGTTAAGAAGCTACTTTGACAGCATGAGAGAGAGCTAGGAGGCCTGGAACAGGGATGGGAGGATGGAGAAAAAGGTCTTCCCTAAACCACCCTCTTTTCCTCCAGCGCTTCATTTATGAGAAACCCAAATGCCATCACAATGAAGGAAATTCATTACTGTTAAATAGGCTATCTCACCTATCTGCACCATCTTCAGGTTTTTAAATACCAGCATCTCCTGACTTGTCCTGGCAGGAAAATTTCTCAAGTCACCAAGTTAAAAGTTGTGAGTGTGGAAGCTGGATGAAGGGTTTCTGGGGGTTAATTACAACACACATGTAACTTACACACACCCCGGGAACGTGTGCTTTCCATTACTACCCATTAAACTATCTTTCCCTCTTCCAATACTTTGCTTTATTAGCTCCCCAAACATCAATTTTGTTTTAATTATCTCCTGTTAAGCTAGTGATACCATAGACAGTTACACCTTGCAAAGAGAAAAGCAAGTACAAAAACATGAATCCAAGGCCTTCAACTCTGCAAAAATAATTCCAAATTGTTTTTATACGAACTTGTCTTCGCAATGAGTGATGACATTATACTCTGGAACCCACTGGGGTGGGGGGTGGGGTTATGATGCTGCTGCATTCCTGGGACATTGGCTATCAACAAGTGCCTTCAAGCAATATCATTTAATGTTCCAGCTCTCCCCAGAAACCCAGGCGTCGGCAAAAATGGGTGACCAACCCACGGTGAGGGTCAACAAGACTTGAGAGAAAAAAAAGAGACATAAAACTAACTCAAGGAAGTTTTTTAAATAAGTCGTTACTATCTAGTACCGATTGCACTTAATGTCATTTGATGGCCTAATGAAACAGATAAATGTAAAAAGTACTTATCAAATACAGCACAATATGGAAGAAAAAACTTACGCTCTACATCGCTCCTTTATCTCATTCTAAAACGATAGGATATTTGCATTATCTTGGAACAGGAGGAAAGGAGACTTTTAAGGAGGAGCAAAGAAGTCAAGATTTAGAGGGACGAACGGAATGCCCTCTGCCCCAACTGTTAAAACAGAAACGCGGGGCTTCCCTGGCGGCGCACTGGTTGAGGGTCCACCTGCCGATGCAGGGGACGTGGGTTCGTGCCCCGGTCCGGGAAGATCCCACATGCCGCTGAGCGGCTGGGCCCAAGAGCCATGGCCGCTGAGCCTGCGCGTCCGGAGCCTGAGCCCCGCAGCGGGAGAGGCCACAGCAGTGAGAGGCCCGCGTACCGCAAAAAAACAAAAAAAAAAACAAAAAAAAACCTCATTTCTGTGTTAAACATGATTAACATTCGCCTTTTAAAAACATGCCAGCCGATTAAACAGAGTTTAGAGAACAAAGGATGTTTAAGAAATAAGTTTAACTTACCTCCATTGGTCTCTTGATAAACCACAGACTTCCCCAATTCAGCACCAAGACGCCTAAAGGAGGGGGAGGGGGAGGCAATTAAGAACGCTCTTTTTTAAAAACTCCAGTTCACAGGCATGTGTTTAACAAAAAGACTACAATAACTACACCAGCATTCTTTTACCAAAAAAAAAAAAAAAAAATTTTAGAAAATTTAATTCATTAAGAGTTAAAACCTGCTGTCACTCCACAAGCAGCTTCCAGCGCTCACCAATCTGTAACACACTGCTTTACTGGGAAGAGCCCACAATCAAAGTTTAGTGTCTAGTTCCATTGTTGTTTTGAATAATAATTGTCTTGGAACATCAATACCCAACAAATATGTGGTTGCTAGCAATAATTCCAAAACACACAAGCCCAGGGTAAATGCCTCAATTGTCAAAAGCGTTACAGACTTCAGTGCCATTGCAGTGTGAATCTTGTCTGGATCCTGATTAGAACAAACCAAGTGTAAAAACCCATTTTGGGGACAACCTAGGAAATATGAACAAGGACTAGATACTAGATATTAAGGAATTAATGGTAGGTTTTTGTTTGTTTTCAGTTCTTATCAGTTAGCATTACCATTTTTATGAGTGAAATGATATAAGGGTGGAATCTGTTTAAAAACACTCCAACCAAGTGTACAACAGAATATTATTCAGCCTTAAAAAGGAATGAAATTCTGGTACATGCTACAATACGGATGAACCTTGAAAAAATGATTCTAAGTAAAATAAGTCAGGCACAAAAATACAAATACTGCATGATTCCATTTATAGGAAGTACCTAGAATAGGCACATTCACAGTCACACAAAGTAGAACAGAGGTTACCAGGGTCTTGGGAGTAGGGGGAATGGAGAGTTAGTGCTTAAAGGGTACGGAGTTTCTGTTTGAAACGATTAAAAGATCTGGAAATGAATAGTGGTGATAATCACACAACACTGTGAATGTACTTAATGTCAGTGAATTGCACACTTAAAAGTGGTTAAAACTTTTCTGGAACTTTTCAAGAACCAAATATAAAAACAAAAAAGCGAAACCATTGACTATTTAAATCTGCCCTCCTCCCTCTGCTTTCTCTTAGCAAGGTCACTGTGGTAAATCTGACCCAAGGTAAACAAACACAAGCTTTATATTTAAAATTAGTATTTTAGTTGGCCTCAAAAAGAAAGACAAATAATCAGAGGCTAGAAATAGAAACTAGGTAGTAGATTGCAAAAGGATTGTTTGGTTTTTTTTTTACACTCTTCTAATCTCATTCAAAACTCTAACTCAGTAATAGGCATTACTGAGAAAACGTGACTAAAGTTTCCCCTTTCTTCTACATTTTCATCTAGAATTTTAAAATATCTTCATACCATTAATTATCAACTCTGAAAAACCCACAGAACTCTAATGTAAGTTGTTTAAAATGTGAAAATGACTTTAAAAGTTAAAAGACAAGCTTATTTATTTTATAACAAGTTTATTTGCAAAGGGCTCAAAAGGCTCCTCCTTTACACTAGGGTTCTGGGATTCTTCACAAGAGCCAACTAGAAAAGAGGCCATTTAGTAAACATGTTTTATTCAGAGGGCCACTATGAGCCTCTGCTCTGCTAGATGCTTGATCTACTTTATTTTGTTCGTGCTCACAATGTTCTGGGTCCAACAGATGGAATTATCCCTATTTTACCAATGAAGTTCAGGAAAATCAAGTCTCTTGCCCAGGGTAAGACTGACAAGGCCTTCAGACCCCAAAGGCCACTTGAGGCCAGAGGCTTCCTTAGGTGAAAAAGACAAGGAAAGGCAAAGACTTCGACTGATCGAATCTAACGGACTTACAAAATACGGTTAGACCATGGTTTCTATCACCAACTCCGACAAATCGGCTCCCCTAGGGTTGCCCTGTTCTCCCTGCCCTCCCCTACACCTCTACTTCTGTCGGTGCACCTTGCGCCTCGCGGGTCTTCCACCTGCAAGGCCCTCCGGCCGCCCCCACCTACTGCACCCGCCCCGTCCGTCCGCAGTGTTGTAACTACGTGCGGGCCTCCGTCTCCTCGGGGAGACTTGGGAATGGCAATGACCAGCTTCAGAGGTCAACCCCAACCGTGGGAAAGGGAGCCAAACCCAGAGCCCCTCTCTCCAAGGCGCTAATCCAGCGGTTACAGAATCCTCACCACCGCCTGGGAGGTGGGAGTGGGGAGCCGAAAGCAGGGCGAGCGGTCCAAGGACCCGGAGGCGGGGAGAAGCCAGCAAGAGTCAGACGAACGCTTTTCAGCTGCAGAACTGGGGGTGGGGTGGGGGGGTGATCCTCTGTCACCTCCAAGGGTTTGTCCAGACCTGAAACGGCAGGATTCTGCGACTCCCTCCCCCAGGTGCAGGACGATGGGGCCAAATTACCCCTCGCCCGGGTCGGGGGACGTGGAGACGAAGAGGAGCAAGGGAGGGGCCCCTCGGGACATCCCCGGCTCCCGCCCCTTACTCGGTGATGCGCTTGGCCAGCTCGGTGCAGGCAGCCGTGGAGTTGGCCGAGAAGACTCGGTAGCCGGTGCGGGCGGCGTTCATGGCCGGGCGGGCGGCGGGGCAGGCTCGCGGGGCGCGGAAAGCGGAGGACACGGAGAGCGGAGGCAGCAGCAGCAGCTTCTTGGGCATCGTCCGGCCCGGGGGCGCAGTTATAGCCGGCCCGCGGCGGGGCTGCACGGGGGAGCAGTAGGCCCGCGTAGGGAAGGAACCGAGAAACCCGGCACAGGAGGGAAGAGGTCAGAGACCCCCACCCTCCTCGTACAAAAGGCTACTAAGGGCTCTGGCGCAATCAGAGCTCGCTGCGACCTGTGCCGCAGCCACCTCAAAGCCAGTGACGACGGCACCGCCCCCTCCGGGAATCGAAAAGGCGCGGCTAGAGCGCCCACACAGTCACCATCTCAGATGAGGGCAGGGCTGTGCGCAACTATCTACAAGCTTTTTTTCCGAGGGAAGCATCACGGATTCACTCCGCCGCCTGATCTTGTCGCTCCACGGGAGTTCTTTTGCTCTCATCTTCTTGGGTGGTGCAGCCTGACTTGGTAGTGGTGCCAGCCTTTCCAACTTTTCCTCCAGGATCCAAAATGTCAGCCTCCGAGGTGGCTGACGATCTAGCTCTGCGCCTCCATGATAACACAGCGCTAGAGCCCTGCGAGGCGCATGCGCCGCGCTAGGCTGGGCTTGCTTTGAAAAGTGGAGGGCGGGGTTATTTCCGGGTGGTTGCCTGGGATACTAAAATGCCCAAAAGGTGGTGTACTCCTGAGCCTGATCTTTATTCCCTAAACAAACTCCAAACTTGCAACTGCACGTAAGGCAAGTCTCTCTGAACGAGTCAAGGCACTCCTGCAGTCTTTGCTCTCAATCAGAAAAGCCTTTATTCCTCCCCTTCCATGTGCTCCAGTCCCCTAAAGACCCACTCACGTGACATCTGCTCCACTGAGTCTTTCTAGATACTTCAACCACAGTAAGCCGCCCTCGCCCGCTGGGCGGTACCGTGCATGACACCATGTATAGTTGCTTCTATTTTTCTTAGCTTTGTGAACATCTGTCTTCCCGACCAGGATGTAAGTCCTCCTAGGGCAAGATCGTATGTCACTTAGTTCTTTGTATTTCCCAGTGTCCAGGGCAGTGTTATGGGTTCCAGAGGCACGCAATCAATACCTGTTGAATGAGGTCCAAGAAGAAAGTAAAGGGCAGGGAAGCATTTGAGTCACTAGTTATCAGTTGCCTCAGGATTGGGGAGGGAAGCTGATCTCCTGCTTCTCCATCTTCTGAGGACTCTGCCTGTTGTGACATTGGGCCTGAGGGAGCAACTGATTGTGATTCTTGTGTCATGAAGCCTCACAAGCCTGAAGCTTCAGGATTTGGAAATTGAACTGCCCCAGGGCCTGTAGCAGCCTGACCCACATTCCAGCTGGCTCTCCAGAATTACTGATGCACCCACCCCCTCTCTCCTAGAGCAGGTGAAAAAGAAAAAGAAAGAAAGAAAAGAAAGAAGGAAAGGAAAAAAGCAAATGGGCTATGGGATAAATAGCTTAGACCAAATTATTTACCTGTACACAAGTTCAGCCGATGGACCCAGCCATAAGCCATCTTACCTTCTAAAACTAAAGGAAACCACTTCCCTTCACATTTTCCATAGAGGTATATTTTTTCCATAGATATATCCCACAGAACCCATCAAACCTTAATATACCCCAAACTAAATCCATCTTCATTTTCTCAGGTCTCTCCAAACTGCACCGGCTCCTCTATTCCCTCTGTGAGTAAACATAACGTGAGGTTCCCAGTCAGTAAGTCTCAGGAGAATCCTTGACTCTTTCCTTTCTCTCGCTTTCTACATCTATCCATTTATCCATCTATTAACATTTACTGAGCACCTACGGTTTGCCAGGCCTGTTTTAGTTGTTTGGGATACTTTAGAGGAAAAAAAAAAAAGACAAAAATTCCTACCCTGGAGAGGTACACCTAGCAGGGGGAGAGTAATTTTTAAATAAACATAATAATTGAGTAAATTATGTAATGTGTTAGAAGTTGTATTTGTTTCCTATTGCTGTGGTAACAAAGTACCACCAAGTGGCTTAAAACAACACAAACTTACACAATCTTAGTTCTGGAGGTCAAAAGTCCTAAAATCAAGGTGTTGGCAGGCTGATTTCCCTCTGAATGTTCTGGAAGAGAATCCATTTCCTTGCCTTTTCCACTCTCTAGAGGCCACTGCTCTCCTTGGCTAGTGGTCCCCATCCTCCATCTTCAAAACCAGCAGCCTAGCATCCTCAAATCTCTCTCTCTTTGATCTTTGCTTCCATTCACATATCTTTACCCACTCTGACACCCTTGCCTCCCTCCTATTCAAAACTTTTGTGGGGGCTTCCCTGGTGGCACAGTGGTTGAGAATCTGCCTGCCAATGCAGGGGACACGGATTCGAGCCCTGGTCTGGGAGTATCCCACATTCCGTGGAGCAACTGGGCCCATGAGCCACAGCTACTGAGCCTGCGCATCTGGAGCCTGTGCTCCGCAACGAGAGGCCACGACGGTGAGAGGCCCGCGCACCGCCATGAAGAGTGGCCCCCATTCGCCGCAACTAGGGAAAGCCCTCGCACAGAAACAAAGACCCAACACAGCCAAAATTAAATAAATAAATTTATTTTTAAAAAAACTTTTGTGGTTTTTAATAATAAGTCCTCCCACCTTCTTCACCCTGCTGTGGGTCTCTCACTAGGATTAATAATCAATTACTCTGATGAAAAATCACAAAATTTAAGATCGGAAGTACTCACCTTCACCAAGCCTCAATGTCTAAGTTCCTACAAACTTACCTTATTTCTCCACTGATAAGATAAGGAAGAAGGGTCATAAAAGATGAATTTGGGCTAACCATTTGGGAGCTACTTATGAGAAACAGCTGCCCTCACAGATTGGCTCAGGCCTGGAGGGAAGAGGCTGGGATTTAGGCACAGAACATCATGGGAAGCACCCTCAGGCTAGGCATTTAGTCTCAGCCTGGCATCAAGAACTACAGAACCAGGCTCTGTTTTAACATGAAGCTTCATAAAAAATGAACATTTAGATTACACTGTTGGAAGTTTTCCCACTTTAGGACCTATGTATAACAATCTGTGTGGCACTGGGATGGCTCACAAAATGTATCTGGGAAAAGGAACCCCCAGTGACCTCCTGCTGCCTGGCACGTGGTAGGGGCTCTACTTGTATCTGTGGACCCAATGAGTGATACAGAGAACAGCTAATTTTTTATATAATTTATTATTTTATTTACTTATTTATTTTTGCCTGCGTTGGGTCTTTGTTGCTGAGTGCGGGCTTTCTCTAGTTGCAGAGAGCGGGGGCTACTCTTCGTTGTGGTGTGTGGGCTTCTCATTGCAGTGGCTTCTCTTGTTGCGGAGCACGGGCTCTAGGCACGCAGGCTTCAGTAGTTGCGGCTTCTGGGTTCAGTAGCTGTGGCTCACGGGCTCTAGAGCGCAGGCTCAGTCGTTGCGGTGCGCGGGCTTAGTGGCTCCGTGGCATGTGGGATCTTCCCGACAAGGGCTCGAACCCGTGTCCCCTGCATTGGCAGGCAGATTCTTAACCACTGCGCCACCAGGGAAGACCCAGAGAACAGCTATTGATCTCGTATCTCAAGCAGGGGCCTCCCAACTGACCTCATTCTTTCACATTCCGTCCTTCCTTGCCTCCAGTATCTCTAGTCCACCCTCTACATCCACACAGCAGATCCCTTGGTTAAATGCCTCCAGGGCTTTCCACGGTTTATAAGCCCAAACTCCTTAGCCTGATATGGCCTGAGTCTCCCTCTCCATCTCCCTGCTTTCTCCAGGCCACGCCCTAGGTCTGTGGCTTTCTGAGCTGTTTGCCATTTGCTGAAAATGACATGGCTTTGTTTTGTTTTGTTTTGTTTTTTTGGCCGCGCCATGCGGCATCTTAGTTCCTCCACCAGGGATTAAAACCATGCCCCTGTAGTGGAAGTGCAGAGTCTTAACCACCCAACCACCAGGGAAGTCCCGACATGGTTTTTTTTTTTTTTTTTTTTTTTTTTCTTTTTTTTTTTCTTTTTGCGGTATGCGGGCCTCTCACTGTTGTGGCCTCTCCCGTTGCGGAGCACAGGCTCCGGATGCGCAGGCCCAGCGGCCATGGCTCACGGGCCCAGCCGCTCCGCGGCATATGGGATCCTCCCAGACCGGGGCACGAACCCGTATCCCCTGCATCGGCAGGCGGACTCTTAACCACTGCGCCACGAGGGAGGCCCCCCGACATGGTTTTTTATGTCTGAGAATCTTTGTAATTTTCACTGTGATTTCTTCTTTGTCCTGTGAATTGTTAGAAGTGTGCTGCATGGTTTCTAAACTTTGGGAAATTTCTAGAGATCTATTATTGAGTTCTAATTTAATTCCACTTTGTGAGAGAACACACCCTAAGTGAATTCAATCCTCTGCTATGTGTTGAGACACACTTGGTGGCCCGGCATGTGATCTATGTAGGTAAATGCCCTATATGCACCTGAAAAGAATATGTGTCCTACAGTTTGGGGGTGCGTGTTTTACATCTGTTGGTTAGATCGTCTGTTAGTTGTAGTCAGATTCTCTATTACCTTAATTATTTTTCATCTGCTTGTTCTCTGATTGTGGAGTTCTTTATTTTTCCTTTTAGCTCTTCAACATTTGCTTTCTAAATAGATAGATAGATATCATATTGGTTCTGTTTCTTCTCTGGAGAACTCTGACCAGTACAGGGTCTGGACTGAGCAGAAAAACACTTCTGCTCATTTTGCAAAGAATGTGTTTTTTGCAGTTTGAACAGTTTGAAGTGAAACTTCTCTTGCTCAGTTCCAGTTTTTTTTTGTTTTGTTTTAATGTTTCTCTATAAAACAGGCTGATCCTTGAGGCTCCAAACCTGCTGGACATTTCCTGCAAAAACAAAGACAGCTCTGCTCAGTGCAAGTTGACATTTCCATATTCAACCCAATTTCAGTTTTCAAGTTATAAAAAAAAAATCCTGTTGCTAACTGGGCTGCAGGTTCAGCATGAATTACGGAAATATAATCTCCTGTCTTCTAAAAACCAGAAGAGAAAGCCCAGGTTCAGATTTGGCACGAAGAATTGTCGGAGAATGAGCAGAGAAGACAAAGAGGCGTGTGTTTAGAATGGCTCAGCCTTGTCCCCAGGGAATGAATTACTTGGAAGACAAGGTCAGTCTTTGCAACAAAGGAGAACGTTTGAGGCCATGATTCAGAAGTGTTGCTTCCATGTTGCACTACTCCGACAGGAACTTTGGAAAAATATGAGACTTTTCCTTGTTCTCGTTGCCTGAACAGGCCCAAGCAAGCTGAGACTGAATGATCTTTAGTTCTAAAAATAATACCGACTTGGATCTCTAAGCTGATTCTCTCCATAGGACACCAGAAACCATGCTGGGGGCGAGGGCAAAATACTGGGCAGACAGAGCTGAGCGCGCTGGGAGTGACCCTTCCCAGCTTCAGCAAGGGCAGTGGTAGAGAGCAGCTGCCCTGCCGGCCGCTGGAAAGTCTGAAATGGAATCCAGCATAGAGTCTCAGTAGGACAGAACCTCTTCTGTCATGGGGTTTTCAGGAACTCTTGGTGGAGACCTTTGGAGGCATTTCAGGGTATCACCAATACCCATACCTCGTTGAAGACTCTGATTCAAGGTGAGACCACAGTGCCTCCTGGTACCTTCTAGAGTCTGCCAAACAGGAGACGTCTCCTCGCCCGTATCTCCAGATTTACAGCAGCACTGGCAAGGTGGGCTCATAGGGAAAGACATGGAAGGAGGAAAAAGGCCATGGGAAGTCGGGGCTGAGAAGATAGAAGGTTAAACATTAAGGGGACAGGTTACAACAAATAATTCAGAAAGTTGTAAGGTTCCTGGCTCAAGTGACCTAAGTGTGTCAGGTTCAAGGGGCTCCAGGCTCTCTAATAGCTAAAACCCCCACATGATACAAATATCCAAAAATAGCTCTCATCCATCCATAAACGGGAACATTATGTGGTCACTTAATGCCCCAGCTACACCAGCTCACTGTCAGCAGTAAGATGCTGCAGCATGTGTAGATGAGTGTTATCTCGGGAGCCAGGATCTTGGAGCCCACTCTGAACAGCTGTGTGATCCTGAGCAAACAATTATGTCTCCCTTTGCCTCAGTTTTCTCCCCTGTAAAGTGGGGATAATAATAATTAGTGAGTTAATACATGTCAAACAGAACAAGGTCTGGCACGTATAAGCTATTAGGTGAAGGGAGATGGGAAATGTGTATACATGTTTATTAGGTCAGAGGCAACCAGGAAAACAAACCATGTTCTTTCTTTCTTTTTTTTTTTTTTTGGCCGCACCTAGCAGCTTGTGGGATCTTAGTTCCCTGACCAGGTATTGAACCCTCGCCCTCGGCAGCGAAAGCGCAGAGGCCTAACCAATGGACTGCCAGGGAATTCCTAACACATTCATTATTTTAACAAAGAATTTAATATAGAGAATTGGTTAAATGGGTATTGCAAGATAGAAGCGTCAGAAAGCCGACACTGGGAGACCACAGGAGGCAGCTACCCCACCCCCATGAATGGGGGACCAAGAGGACAGGTTGGGATTATGGGATTCTAGAAGCCTGGAGGAGGGTCCCACGGAGCTGGGACTCGGATCTCGGGCGAGGAGGCACTGCCCAGCTGGTGCGGTACCTCTGAGAGGCACAGAGGCTGGTTCTGGGAGCGCAGGGACACTGGAGCCTGGAACCAGATGTCACCATTGCCAGGGTGATGCTCGGGTGACCAAGGAGAGCAGACAGGAGGCAGCGGCCCTTTCTCCCCTTCCAGCCGTGCGGGCCCCACTAGCGCCCCTGGCGGCAGAGGCTGGAAGGGAGCGGCCGCAGAGGAGAAACGGGGTTCGCAGAGTCCCAGCAGCATCACGGAGCTGCGTGTGGTCCCCACTCGAAGCACTGCCCCTCCTCTCCTTCCCCACAGCCTCAGGACAGCGGATTGGAGGAGGAAGAGGGTGGGGTGCTCAAGGCCAGAGGTTTAGAGGCAAGCTTGAATGACAGTGTGGCCACAAGAGGGAGAAAGCAGGGTAGGCTGGCATGTGGGTTTTAGCATTGGAGAAGGGGTGGTGGTCCGGCCGCGACCACGAGAGCCAGGGCTGAGGTCAGACGCGGATGAAGATCATTCGAGGTCGGAGAGAGATTATGGCAGGTGTCCAACTCCCAGAACCTAATGTTTACACGTTCTTAGAATTTGGAGCCAAGAAGATGGTGAGCGGGGAACAGAGACATCAGGAGTGGGCAACAGCAGAGGGGGTGTTCCGGGTGGTGAGCCCGGTAGCAGAGGGTCAGAGCAGGGAGGGCTTTGCAGGAGGAAGAGAGGTGTTCTGGAGGCCGCCTGAAGAGCTGGTAGGACTACACCAGGTGGGGGGGCAGGAGGCAGGGCTCCGTCGCCTATGAGGGGGCAGCTCTGGAGTCAGACAGCCCTGGACTCAGTCCTGTTCTGCTGGTTCACCTGGGGGAGTCCGTCAACCTGTACCTGCGTTTCTTCATCTGCAGAACGGTGATCACAATAATACCCGCCTGGGGGTGATGGTGAGAACTAAATGAGATGATGCATGTGTGACAAGGTGGAGGGAGGTGCCTGGCAGGATCTTTCCTGCTTTCCAAGAATTGCCAGAGCCTACTGCCAAGAATTAAAATGCACCCCACATTCTATGTTCAGAGAACGACCAGCCGGGAACTGGCTGGGAGATGCCATGCAGCACTGACTCTTTAAATCCTGTGTGTAATCCAGCATTTGGCTGGCCTTTGTCTGGTTCCTGGGAGGTCACCTCTAAATCCTTGGAATTTCCTGAGTGACAGGAGTGTCAGTTATTCATGGTGGGCCCCTCCAATTCTATCTGATAGTTTAGGATAAACCACGTGATATTAGCTCAACCTCTGGGGAAGGAAGGAGAGCTAGAGGTTGAGCTCAATCAACGGTCAATGACTTAATCAATTGTGCCTACATAATGAAACCCCAATAAAAACTCTAGACACCCAAGCTCGGTGAGCTTCCTTGCTTGGCAGTGCTCTGCCAACAGGGTAACATGTCCCTGAGGATGCCAGAAGCTTCAAGTTTGGTACCGCCCCCCCCCCCACACACACACCTCACCCTAGGTGTCTCTCCCTGTGGCTGGTTCAGATTTGCATCCTTTTGCTATCATTAAACTGTAATAGCAAGTACAGCGCTTTCCTGAGTTCTGTGAGTCATTCTAGTAAATTACTGAACCTGAGGGGGTAGTGGGAACCCTACCGAATTTGTAGCCAGCTGGTCAAAAGTGAGTGTGGCCAGGGTACCCCCAAACTTGCTGCTGGTGTCTGAGGGAGGACAGTCTTGTGGAGGATGGTCTTAACCTGTGAAGTTTGGCCCAACTATGGGTAGTTGGTGTCATGGCATCCTGCCTCAAGAAAAAGGGAGAGGGGAAGGGTGAGAGGCTGCTTCTTCATGAAGCCTTGACTGGCTTTTCTTGAAACCAGGTGGGGGTGAGGGGGGTTGGGGACACAGTGGAGTCACTGTAAAGTGTGCGGGACAGTAGAGAGGAACATCTTGTCTCCCACTTGGCTGTCCACTTGGCCATGGGCTGGTGGATCTGCCCTGGGGCTCCTGAAGTTTGGACAGTGCCCAGAGGAGCTGGCATGGTGGGCAGTCAGCCAGGAGGCAAAGGACTGGATCCACCCATCCCCTCAGAAGCTGGATGCAACCCCACGGCCCCAGAGTCGGATCCAGAGTGTGGATGGAATTGCAGATTCTGGGATTGGGGATTGGGGAACCTCCTCAGAGCAATAAATATGGCATGAGGCCACCTCCAAAGGACTGGATCCACCCATCCCCTCAGAAGCTGGATGCAACCCCACGGCCCCAGAGTCGGATCCAGAGTGTGGATGGAATTGCAGATTCTGGGATTGGGGATTGGGGAACCTCCTCAGAGCAATAAATATGGCATGAGGCCACCTCCAAAGGTCAGCAAGAATGTGTAACCAGGGGAGCCCCTTGGGGGAGAGTCTCTGCTGGCAGGCCTGGGGGGCGCCCACTTGTCCACACCAAGTCTAGGGAGCACTGGTTCTCGACCAGGGCAAGGTTGCTCCCAGGGGACACTGGCAATGACTGGAGACATTTTTGGTTGCACAACTTGGGAAGTACTACTGGCATCTAGTGGGGGGAGGCCAGGGCTATTGCTACACAATGCCCAGGACAGTTCACCACAACAGAGGATAATCCAGTCCCCAATGTCAATAGTGCTGAGGATGAGAAACCCTGCTCTAGAGAATGAGTCGGGTCAGCAGTAAAGACCCAGGGCACAGGACAGCCACATCACAGCCCCCAACTAGTCACCACAGGAAACACATCTGTTTTCTATTTCTCTCCCCTCTGCCTCAACCTCACAAAGTAAGCACAGAGGAGTGGGCAGCTTGTGAGAGATAGGCCTCGTCCCTGCTTCAGTGCTGGAGTCTGTGCTTCTTTCTTTTCTTTTTTTTTTTGGCCATGCCCATGGCTTGCGGGACCAGGTAATCAAACCCGGGGCCCCTGTAGTGAAAGTGCTGGGTCCTAACCCCTGGACCACCAGGGAATTCCCAAGTTTGAGTTCCTAAATGGATAAGTCTTAAGTGGGGCTGCCTTAATAACAAAAAAAAAAGTGACTGGAACAGTGGAATCAGATTGAGGTGCCTTAATGGGGAGTCTTTCACCCAGTAACAAAGGGGGTTTGGACAGAGCACAGCTGGCGGTAGTTACTGGAAACAAACGAACAATCAACCTTTTCTTAATGGGCACTTCAACAAGACAAGTCTTCCTAATGAAACGGGCTAAGTACATGCATTGCTCAGCACAGTGTCTGGCACAAAATAAGAGCGTGATGAATGTTAGCACTTGTATTAAGAAGGAAGTGGAAAATCAGCAGCTTCCGGGGGTAGAGAGAAGGCTTAAGGATGAACGCCTGTCAGGCAGGGTAGCTGGTTTCAGTTAAAGCAAGGACACCCAAGGAAGCTGGGGCATTGATCAACACGGCGCTGGGGTTCCTGAAAATATATTTGAAGGAATCTTGTTCTTTTTTTTTTTTTTTTTTTTTTTTTTTTTGCTGTATGCGGGCCTCTCACTGCTGTGGCCTCTCCCGCCGCGGAGCACAGGCTCCGGACGCGCAGGCCCAGCAGCCATGGCTCACGGGCCCAGCCGCTCCGCGGCACGCGGGATCCTCCCGGACTGGGGCACGAACCCGCGTCCCCTGCATCGGCAGGTGGACTCCCAACCACTGCGCCACCAGGGAAGCCCAGGAATCGTGTTCTTAAGCTACAAACTAGTTTCCTTAAGGGTGAAGCAGTTCCCTAAATTTATCGCAATTCTCAATTCCTAAGGTAAGTAACTGAGAGCCCCTAAATATGGCCTCCATCAATCTCTCCTTCCCGACCAAGGGGGAAGGACCCTGGTTCCATTCCCTGGAATCTGGGCTGGCCTCAGTGACTTGCTTGAGCTGTAGAATGTGGCACAAGTGATGGCCTGGGACTTCCAAAACCAGGGCATGAGAAGTCACACAGCTTCCGCTGGGTGTCTTGGAATGATGCTCTTGAGACATTCCCTCTGGGAACCTAGCTGCCATGTCACATGGAGAGTCCACACAGGCGCTCTGGCTGACAGCCCCAGCTGAACCAGCTGACAGCCTGCCTCAGTGGTCCCACGGGAGGCACCCATCTCAGATGTTCAGCCCATTGACATTGTAATCACATGAGTCCCCAAGTGAGAACCACCCGGCTGAGCCCAATCAACCCACAATGGACCCAATAAATTATTGCTTCAAGCCACTATATCTTAGGGTGATTTCTCACTCGGAAATAGATAATTGGAACACTTCCCTAGGGAGTCAAGTACTTGAAAGGTTTCTGAAGAAACATATGGTGCTTTCTTGGATGAAAAATTAATTGTCTTTCTAGTGATTGTCCAAGAACGGTTTGCACAAGTGGGTTATCTGGGCTGGTGGAAAGATACAGGTCAAACGCCATTCCAAGCCCAAGTTCTAGCCTAGGCACAGTACCAACTCACAAGCTGGGTAACCCTTGACATGAAAGCATTCCAGCTCCCCCCCGCACCCACCCCCGTCCTCCCCCACCTGCCCATTTCTTCCTCCTGTCACTCCTTTCCCATTCTTCCATAAATTTTAAACCACTATTCCAAACAACCACCGTAGAAACACAGTCAGGTTCTTAGAAATCTGACCTATATCATGAAGGTACGGTGTGTTAAGGTGGAGGGGGCAGGAACTTCCAAGGCTGACCCCCAGAGCGAGAGTCCTCATGGTGGGAAGGTATCTTCATCTTCCTTTCAGGGAAAGTAGAATCCCCCTGGTAATTAAATACCAATTCGATATTAAGAAAGAGCATTTTCAAAATTGTATTACTGTTCAACAGGGAAATAAGATTTAATTGAGTTTTTTTTAATTCATAAGAGCATCTGCTTTGACACACCTAGTGGGAGAGACTGTAATAACTGCAGAGCCTCCCCTCCCCCCATTTTCCTGGAGCCTGGGTGGTAGCCAGCTTTGTCACTATTCCCACATTCCCAAGCCAGTGTCTGGGAGGATGTGGGGAGAGGCTGTAATAGTATGTGTCATTTCTGTACTATGCCTGACTCATTTCCAGATGTGAAATAGTCAGTGGGACCATGACAATTCATGATGCTCCTGAATAGGAAAGATTTTTGTGGCAGTTACAGAATCTCTGGGAGGCCTCTGAGTTTGCCTGCCTGCTTGGAAAACAGGCTTCAATCTTCCTGTTATGCTAAGTCAGTAGTTCCCACATTTGTCTGCATATTTATTTATTTATCTATTTTTAAGTTTTAAATTTTTTGGCCTCCCTGCACAGCATGTGGGATCCTAGTTCCCCGACCAGGGATCAAACCTGCGTTCCCTGCATTGGAAGCACAGAGTCTTAACTGCTGGACTGCCAGGGAAGCCCTGTCTGCATATTAGAATCACTTCAGAGCTTTGAAAAACTCTGACGCTCGGGCCACACTCCAGACCAGTTAAATCACAATCTCTGGGGGTGGGACCCAGGTATCTGTAGTACTGAAGTTCCACCAGGGGGTTCCAATGTGCTGGCTAGTTTGGGAGCCGAGGTGCCAAGTGACCCAGAAAGGAGATGGGTCCATCAGCTGATCCCGTGGCTATGGCCAGCTGCCTCCTGCTTTCCTTTAGGAATATCCCGAGGCCAAACCCACTTACAGCCCTCAGCCCTTATCACGTCTGAGCCATTTGGAAGAGCCTTCACAAATAAAAAAGGCTGGATTTAAAATTTTTCCATCTCTAATGTATTTTCACTTTGTTTAAACTTTAAGTATTTTTTCCCAAATATAAAAATACACTGCATGAGTGGTTATCTTGTGCGGGGCAGCGAGTGGCTGGGAGGGAGCACCAGGGGTTTCTAGGATGTGCTCTTTTATTAATGCAGGTGTGTTGGTGCATAAATTCATAGTTTATGATCTGTGTGCTTTCCTGTATATATTTATACTTCAATAAAAACTCCACTCAGCAAAGTGCTTCAGTTATACACACACACACACACACACACATATACATTCTTAAAAACAAACAAACCTCACACATATTGCATAACTATGGGGGGAAATACAGAGAAATGAAAAGAAAATAACAGTGACCAAAGATCGGCATTTAGGGCCCTCACAAGGTGACACTACTTTTGAGACAAGATAAGTCCTCCAAATAATGCCACCAAAGCACTGGAGACCACCCCTCACCCCTGAAAGAAGAGGGAAGGAGCCTCTGAATGGTTCCATGAGGCTGACCTTACTGGACTCCGAATAATTTAGTGACAAGGAGAAAGATTCTCTCTTTGATCTAATCGGGTTCATCTGAGCCCTCTTCTGACTAGGTCTCAAACCCTGGGCTTCTGTGTCCTGCTTTGCAGAGTCCAGTTCTAGCAAGAATCCTGCTAAGTCAGTTTAGCCAGAATCCCCCATCCTCCATGTCTGGTCACCTTCAATACCTGTTGAGGTTCCCCATCCTCCACCACCCTGGGGTGATGTCTGAGCCCCCTGGCCTGCCTTCAGTAAGTTCAGGTAGGTCAGTTTAGCAAAAATCTCCCCCTTCCCCTGATGTTTCCTCTTAGGAATCTTCCATCCACTGACCCCAATCTGCTCCCTGGCTATACATTCCCACCTTTCCTTATATTCACAGTTGAGCCCAATCTCTACTCCCTCCCCCACCACTGCAAGACCCCCAGGTAGTGGTCCCTGCCCCCATCAAGATGGTCCTGAAGAAAGCCTATCCTTACCCTTCTTTAACAAATGCCTGGAATAAATATCTAACACCACCCAAATCAGAATTTCAACTGCATCCTTAGAAATGGACTTTTTGTGCATCACAAAAGAATGATCCTGAAAGGGTCATGGCTGGTTCAAGTCCCTCATTTTAAAAAAAATAAAATAAAAATTGGGAATTCCCTGGAGGTCCAATGGTTAGGACTCTGCACTTTTATTGCCAAGGGCGCAGGTTCAATTCCTGGTCAGGGAATTAAGATCCCACAAGCCAAGGCGTGGCCAAAAAAAAAAAAAAAAAGGAATAAATAAATAAAGTAAATGAACATTAAAAAAAAATTCAGATGAATGCACATAACATAAAATAAACAAGTCAGTAGCATTTAGCACATTCACAATGTTGTGCAACCATGACTTCTAACTAGTTCCAAAACAAAACCCATAATAAAACTATCACCCTCAAATAAAATCACCCAAAGTACAACCCATATCCATTAAGCAGTGTCTCCCCATACCCCGGGCAACCACCAGTCTGCTTTCTGTCTTTATGGATTTACCTATTCTGGATGTTTCATTTAAACGGAATCACACAATATGTGGCCTTTTGTATATGGCTCTGTCACTTCTTTCATATAATGTTCATGTGGTTCATCCACACAGTAGCATAGGTCAGGACTTCATTCCTTTTTACGGCCAGATACTATTCCTGAGTATAGATAGGCCACATTTCTTTTACCCATTCCTCTGTTGATGGACACTTGGGTTGTTTCTACCTTTCGGTTATTGTGAATAGAGCTGCTATGAACATCCGTGTACAAGTTTTTGTGTGGACACGTGTTCTCAGTTCTCTTGGGTAAGTACCCAGGAGTGAAATTGCTGGGTCATGCGGTAACTCTATGTTTAACATTTTGAGGAACCTTGTGTCTCTCCTTTTTTTGGGGGGGGGGCCCTGCCACGTGGCATGCGGGATCTTAGTTCCCCAACCAGGGATAGACCCCGCACCCCCTGCAGTGGAAGCTCCGAGTCTTAACCACTGGATTGCCAGGGAAGTCACAAGGCTCTCCTTTCTAAAAGATATTTTTCAGGAATTCCCTGACGACTCAGTGCTTAGGACTCCATGCTTTCACTGCCGAGGGCTCGGGATCCCACAAGCCGTGTGGCTCAGCCAAAAAGAAAAAAACAAGATATTTTTCTTGGGGGTAGGGAGGAGGTTCAGTTAGGAATTTGGAATTAACAGATACACACCACTATATATAAAATAGAAAAACAAAGACCTACTGTATAGCACAGGGAACTATATTCAATATCTTGTAATAACCTATAATGGAAAAGAATCTGAAAAAGAATATAGGTATATGTATAACGGAATCACTTTGCTATACACCTGAAACTAATACAACATTGTAAATCAACTATACTTCAATAAAAAAAATGTTTTAAGATATTTTTCTCAAGGGCTGGTGGGTACTCCAGATTTGTTTTCCACATCTCTCAGGACCATTTCTTCATGGGCGACCTGCTAGTCTTTGTTAAGTACACACAATATCCAAGTCTTGGTTTAGAATTAGAATTAGGCTTCTGCTATTCCACTCAGGGTGCTCAGCATTTCAGAAATGCCTGAGACCCCAGAGACCTGGCCTTCAGTGTCCTGGGGTTTGCTTGTCTCCGGGCTGCCACTCAGCCTCTCCCCAGCCTGTGTGGCTCCTGCACCACTAATGGCTGCAAATCGGGGTAACAGATCCACCCCCTGAGGACTCAACACACCTCTCCCCTTAGGATAACACTTACCCCTGCCAAGAGATGAAGGCGGCAGATTTGATTCCATGCTAATCATATTTTGCAGTTAGACTGTCTTCCCTCCTTAAGTGCTCAAAGTTCTCAGAATGAGGACCAAGGGGTCACAGATACTTGTCACATGGCAACTGGAACCTCAGCTTAAAATGATAGGATCCTTGTGCTTGTTTGCAAATACCAAGTTCTGATGCTATGGCTTTTTCTAGGTCATGCCGAGTCAGGAAGATGGATGTGTCCTTCTAACTCTGCATCAGAGCCGTCTGTCTGTCCCTCCCTCCCGGGACCCATCAGCCTGCTGCGTGGAGCCAGGAGGAGGTGGAGTGTTGGACTGTGCCCTTCCTGGGCTCTGCATCACTGCAGCAGCCACCTGGCACCCCGATGGGGCTCCCTCCCCTGGATCCGCCAGAGGGATGCGGTTGGAAGAGCAGCCCACAAGCATTTCTCTCGAGGACTTCTGTGTACAGAACCGCACCGACTGCAGCTCTAGGAAGGAGAGAGCAAGAGCAAAGAAAGGATATGCTCTTTAGTCCCCGCCTATAAGCTCCTCACCGCTCAGGAGCGTTCTTCAAGCCCATTGCATCTTTTGTTTGTTTTTTAAAAATAATTTCACTCCTTAGTCTGTAAACTTTGACAGGTAATCACTAGGTTCCCCATTCTGTTTTGAAACGGGGAGTTTCAGAGGAGGCTGCTAGGATCATCTGATGGTGCCTTGAAGGAGAAATGACATCTCAACTCATTTTCAAGATGCCGGTCACGTTGCTGTGGTCAGTGCTTTCGGGCAATGAGCAAAAAGAACAACGAGCCGCTTTTGGAAATGGTTCTCCTGTTGGATCAGCACAGCATCACTCCCTTGGCTGCACAAAGCCTTGGGGGCACACGTGTGGAATGAGGTTACGGTGTCCCTTGCCCCGGGCCCCTCTCCTCGACCCCTGTCCAACCCATCCTGTATACTCATTACTTAAACTACCAAGGCTGTGTCTGAAAAGAAGCGAAGCCTTTGACCTTCAGGAGGTCAGCCTCCAGGAAAGGGGAATTTCTATTCTCAGGATGTGGTTAATGAGCATTGGGCAGGCAAGCCCACTCCAGGCTCCCTCTCTTTGCAGTTCGGCAAAGAAGCGCACGGGCCCTTCTTCTGCCTCCAGCAAATTGGCTTCTGCGGAGGAGGCCTGAGTGGCTGCACCGTTTGGATAAAAGACGAGAGAGGGACGCATCCCCAGGTGGCCACCAGGGGCCAGCAGGGCGCCTCGAAAGGGCGTTCCCAAGGCAGAGTGAGCATCTCCGGAGGGGGTGAGCTAGGACTTCACCTTTGCTCGGAGGAAGGGATCCATCGCAGGTACCAGGAAACCACCCTAGACCATTAGCGCAAATGCACTGTGTCCAGCCCGCTGTCTGTTTGCTTTGGGAACAACCCAAGGACATCGCTTAGCTTCAGAGAGATGTGAAAGTGGAAAACATTGCACAACAAAAAGCCCCCGGAAAACTGTGACACACCCATCCCCTCGGCCTGGACGCCAGGCTACTACCAGATAAAATCGGCTCAGCTCTCCTGCTGCTCGACCGACCCAGTAGAGGGGCCAGGCCCCTCTTCCCGCTTCCCAGAAGTTCTCCTTTTGGGAATCACCCAAAGCACCCAAAGCAGTTTGACACATGGCTGATGGCTTCTCTTCCCTTGCATGAGAACTTTCACCAGTTACACAGTGTCTCCGAACCAGTATAAGCCAGTATAAATGAGTAAGTGATTACAAAGCACAGTTGGGTGGGGTGGGGACTGGCTGCAGCTTCAGAAGGGGATCATCTCTCCCCTCACAAGTATCCAGGATGGGGGATTGGGCGCTAGAGACCAGGTCAGAGCCCATGCTGGGCCCAAACCAGAGCTGATGTCAGCGGGAGCCTGTGGAAGGTTCCTAAGCCACGGTTCTCCATGTGGCTGGCCTGGTCCAGCCTTACCACAGAGGACAGAAGTAGCTGGACTGTCGGGTCACGTGACAGGAGCTGAGCGGACCGCACACCCTGGGGTCAGCCCTTCCTGCCAGGCTGGAAATGGATGGGCTGCTCTCCTCCCCACCGCTTCCTCAGGTGAAAAGTCGTTTGCAAACCTATAATTACTATATTTAGTGAAGATGTCAATTCCTCTCTTTTGGGTAATTTGTTTTTTCCCTCCTGGGTAATTTTAAAAAATGGAAACCCGCTTTCTTTGCAGGGGCCTCTGCCGGATGAGTCAAAGACCAAAAAGTCTACAGAATCAGGTGTCGATGACCTCAGCAAGAGTGTTTTCGGTCCCACCACGACAAATGCTTATTTGGGGGAAACTAAGTTCCTGGTACGTGTTCAGTTGGTAGCACTGGGGAGGTGAGGAATGCTAGAACGAAGGTTCTGTAGCCAAGTAAGGACACGGTTCCCAGTCTTCTCCTACCCAACTGTGGTTAGCAAAATAACAGCCCCCCAAAGACGGCTGCGTCATAATCCTTGGGAGCCATGAGTATGTTACCTTATACGGCAAAAGGGATTTTGCAGATGCTATTAAGTTACGGCTCTTGAATGGGGAGATTATCCTGGGTTAGCCAGGTGGGGCCAATGTCATCACAGACAGGAGACCCTGTAAGAGGGAGGGAGACAGGTCAAAGTCAGAGATGTGACAGCAGAAGCAGAAGTCAGACAGAGACCTGAAGATGCTATACTGCCACCTTTGGAGGTGAAGGAAGGGGTCCTGAACCAAGGAATGCAGGTCTCTAGAAGCTAGAACAGGAAGACAGCACAGCCCTGTCAATCCGTTTTAAACTTCTGACCTTCATACTGCAGGATAATAAATTGGTGCAGCCATAGGAATCCAGTACACTAACACAAAACTTAGCTTTGTTCTTCCGAGGACTGGGGAATAAACGCATCTGCTCAGGATGCCAGAGATGCCATAAGCCAAGGTGTGAGGTAAGATCTGAAAGTCAAGGTAGCCGGGGCAGTGTGCAAGCCTGGGCAAAGCCACCCGGCAGCCAGCGCAGATATAAACAATTCCTCCCAACAGCGGAGACGGGCAGGTCCAGCTCCCAGACACCTTTCCTGAGACATCCACACAAGCGTGCACTGTTGTCCTCTTTGGGGACACCTAGTATTGTTAGATTTTTTAGTTTAAAATGGATACCTCCATTCACACGAGAGTCCTAATAACTTACTGGTTTTCCTCCCAGAGTAATTTGCTTTCGAAAAAGAACATGCCCAACAGAAGAGAATGCAGACCCTAAGAGAACAAATCTCAGCCAGATCTTTCACAAGGGAAGAGGGCCATGTGACGATGGAGGCAGAATCTGGGTGATGCATGTACAGGTCAAGGAACACCAAAGTTTGCCAGCCAACCACGAGAAGCTAGGAGAGCAGTCTGGAACAGGCTCCCCCTCACAGCCCTCAAAAGGAACCGACCCTACCAACATCTTAATCTTGGATTTCTTGAGAACAGTGACGCAGTAAACTTCTGTTAAGCCACCCAGTTTGCGGTACCTTTGTTGCAATGATCCCAGGAAACTAATACAAATGCCTTCAGATGCCGGGCAAGCAGCTGAAATGAGTGAAGTGGGTGAGGCTCGCAGGCTTCCACGGGGAGAGCTGTGCCCGCGAATTTCCCTGAAAGGGATGTGTCCCTCTCAGCAGGCCTGCAGGTGAAGGTGGGTGGCAGGCAGAGCCCAGAGGCCCAGAAGAGACTTTGGTTACCAGCGCTGGCGAGGACACCCGTGAGGAGAAGTAGGCCACGCAAGAGGTAGAGTTAAGCTCACTCCACCACACCCAGAGTGGCTGAACCGCTGCAGAGACAGAAACTCAGAACATTCCCTGCAAGCAGCCAAGAATCTTGTGTGACCAGTCTGCTCTCCTGGATGTCCATGTGTGGCACACTCCTCCACGCCCAGCCAGCCACCCTCAATGCCTGGCACGGTCACCAGGATCTCAGAATGGAAAACCACATCTGGGGCTGTCCCAGAACACAAGTCTTAAAAACAGTTTGCAGGACATCCCTGCAAACTGTGGTCCGGTGGTTAAGACTCCACGCTTCCAATGCAGGGGACAGGGGTTCGGTCCCTGGTCGGGGGACTAAGATCCCACATGCCGCGCAGCGCAGCCAAAACAACAACCAAAACCAACCAAACAAAAAAGATACATTAAAAAACCAACAACAACATAGTTTGCAGGGCTGGATACCTCCCTTCCCCTGCCCTTGCAGCCTCCCAGGCAGAAAGGACTTGAGGTCAAGGGAGGCCTCGAGGTCCTCCAGTTCAACTTGGGAGCTGAAAACCTCAGGAATGGGTGAGATGGCAGGAAGCCTCTCCTAATAAAAGCAAGTCATTTGCCATCTGGAGGCCTTGGCTCCAAGTTTCCAGAGAGCCGGGCCAGGCCCAGTGAATGCCTGCTTTCTTTCTTTGAAGAAGAAAAAAAAGGGGGGGGTTCTCAGGTGTGTCCACCTGGGAAGGCTGCCCTCAAGGAGGAAGGAGGGTGGCTGGGGGAGATGGAAAGGCAGTCTCTTTCACCTGGGAGACAGGTGTTACCTGCAGGTTGGCGATCAGCACAGATCAAGCCTGACTCCAGAGGCCCTTGGCCACAGCAGCTAGTTGCTTAATCAGAACCTGGATGATGAAGCCTGGAGAGGGCTTCGGGTTGCTTCCTCTTTCCCAGGGAGACCGAGCAGCTGGGTTACTGGGGCAGCTGTGGCAAGCAACCCACCCGGCCAACAGGTACTCAGATATCAGCTAGAAGCCTGGGGTCAGCTGGGCCTCTCAGCCTGGGGGTTGGGACCTGTGTTTGCTTCTCAGCTCTGCCGGGAACTGGTTCAGTGGCTTAGGCTAGACCCTTCACCTCTCAGGGTTTCAGTTCCCCGTTATCAAAAGGGGCACAGCATCTTACTCTTGCTCAATCTTGTCTCTTGGGCCAGGGATGCTGATGAGTGTTTCTGGAGATGAAATAAAGCTCTTTAGAGAGGGGCTGGAGGGCGGTGTGGGCCTGGAGGGAGGCAGCCTGGAGGGGGGAGGTGACGGACAAGAATGAGGAGGGCAGAGCAGGGATCGTGAGGGTGGGGGCGGGGGCGAGGCCGCTGGGAGGACAGAGGAGCCATTGTGCAGACTGGAACCGGGGCCAGAGGGCTCGGCCCTTCACCTCCCTCCCACTGGGCCCCCGGAGGCCGGATAATGAACCCAGCAGGCTGCTCCGCCTCCCTCGTCGCTCGGTTTCCAGTCAACCCCGCCCCCGCCCGGCCCCACGACCCCAGGGGCTCCAGCCCGGGGCGCTGGGAGGCGGAGGGACCCAGTGGCAGGTGGGCTTTCTCCCTGCGGACTCGTGCACAGCCAGGTCTTCCTTTCCCGAGGGCCTCAGTTTCCCACCAGACTCCAAGGTTTAAGGCAGCGGCTTTTCAGGACTGATGGAAGCGCCCTCCCGAGCGGGGGAGAAAGGGGAGGCTGCCCTGGCGGTCTCCGCAGCACCCTCCCTCCAAGACTGAGATCTCGGGGAGCACGCCGCCCGCGTCCCGCGTCCCGCGTCTTCCAGGCGCCAAAGCCCCGACTTTGACCGGAGTCCTGGCAGGAAGAGAAGGCAGGCGAAGGGGGAGGAGAGGGATCGAGCCCCGGCTCCCGCAAGGAGCCCCCTCCTCCCGCAGGCGCTTGAGTCCCCGCGTCGCGTGACCGCGGCACTGCGGCTGCAGCGCCGCGCTCCCCTCCTGGCGTCGGATTCCTGGGGGCTGCGGGTGGGGGCCTGTAGGTTCAACATCAGACCTCGGCGGACACCCGCCGCGGCCCTGCGAGAGGGCGATGCCACCCCGCCCCCGCTTCCTCTCCTGGTTCCTAGTTTCGCATAGAGTCTCGACCCGTGAAAGCGTCGCTGAGTCACCTTCCCGGAACACGCTCGGGACGCTCAGGACCCAGCCAGGGCTGCCCGGGGGCCACGCAAGACGGAGGTGGCCACCACCCGGACGCGTGCCAGGCCAACGCGTCCCACCAGCCTGTGCCTCCCCTCTACGTGGGGACGCTTGGGCCCCGCCCTCCTCCCCCCACCCCCAGGTGTTGGGAAACGGGGCCGGGCCGCCTGGGTCCTCTGTAAGAGGAGATGCGGCGGAGGCGCGCCCGAGTTACCGGGGCCGCAGAGCCCTGCCTCTTCTCGACTTGAGGGGATGGGAAGAGAGAGTTGTGAGCGAGTGTCGGTGGGGGCAGGTGTGGGCGCGTGAGCACTTTGCAGCCTGGGCCTGTACCAGCTCAGCCTCCTACAGCGGTTTGGTTTTTCCTAACTTTGGCCCTACCTGGTCAGGTCGCCAAGTCCGCCTTGGTAACTTCCTCCTCTGGGTCGCCGTCAACAACCCCCCAGGGAGTTTACTCGAGTTGGTTGCGGACAAGTTCAGCTCAGACACTTACTTGCCGGTGATATGTTTATCACACAAGCACCGATACACGAGTCCCGGGCCCGTTTGCATCTTCCCACTGAGCCAGTGGGGGCGGCGGAGGACACGCCCCCGATGCTTGGCTGCCCAATGCGGATGGGGACCCCTAGGCCTGTTTACACCGCCAAGCTCCTCTCGGGTGCGTGGGCCTGGATCGCCCGCTGCGGAGCAGCTTCTCTGGCCCAGGCGAGCCTCGATGTTGTCCTCTGCGAAAAGGATCCAACTTTTGAGGTTCTTGACAAGGATCCCTCCTCTGGACCGCATCTCCCCGCGCAGGTCGCCCGCCCTCCCCGGGACCGCTCGCCTGGCTGCCTCAGGCTCGGTGGCTGCGCTGCAGAGCTGCTTGGTCAGGAGGCTAAAAATAACTCTCTGGGGGAGAACTGGAGCGGCTGGAGAGACGCCCCGGCACGGAGCGGGGGGCACCCGGCGGGGCCTGGGCCTCGAAATCCGGGTGGGATGGGGCGGGGCGCGCGAAGCGGGCGCTGCTTGCCCGGAGCCGGCAGCGGGGCCAGTTCTGCCAGGAGACTCCGGGACGGAAAGTCGCAGCGTCCAGGGGCAGCCGAGGTCTGCCCGGAGCCCTGAGCCACGCGTGCCCAGAGTCCCACCCGGGGGCCGCTCCGACTTTGGGCGCCGAGGCGAGATCGCGTGGGGCCCGCGCCGCGGCCTGCTCTGCGCGTTCACCCTCGCGCGCCCGGGACGCTGCGCTCGCGGCGCGCCGCTCGTGGCCGGGCCTGGGGCTCCGCGCCTCGCCAACGGCCTCCACCTCTCCTGCCGGGCCGCGGCGCCGCCTTCCGCCGGTCGCCTACTACCAGCGTCCCGGGACCCAGCCAAAGGGCTGCGCGTGGCCGAGCCGTGGGCGCTGACCGTGCGGGGGGCGGCGCGGTGAGGCCAGGGACAGGTGGGCTCCAGCTGTGCCGGGCGCGGGGTCCTCCCCCGCAAACGCCGGGAGCGCGGGGCGTGGCCAGGCCCGGGGGCGAGGCACAGGTCCCTCCCCGAAGTTGAGACAAAAGTTTGAGGCTGGAGACAGCGAGGCCGTGCAGTCAGCATTTGCCCGGCGCTCCTGTTGTCCCTCAGATGCGAGGCTGAGCCCGGGACGAGCTGCGTTCAGCCCTAGGCCACTGTGGGGAACGGAGGTGGCGCTTCCCCAGCAAAGCGGACCGACTGGGTAGGGCTGGCCGCCCGCCCTGTCCTCTCGCCGTGCGTGGCTCCTGGGCGGTCGGGGGAACTGCCGTGCACCGCATGGCCTCCGCGCCCACTCGGCTCCGGCCGAGGGAGGCGGCGGCTGGCGGCCGGGCTCCGGCTCAGCTCTTGTGCGACTCCGGCGCTGCTCCCACGAGCGCTGCGCGCGGCGCCGCAGAGCCTGGTCCTTAGAGGCGCGCGAGGCGACTCCGGCCGCTCCGGAGCTCAGGGTAGAGGACAAGGCGACCCGGCTGTTTCGGGGCGGGGATCGCTCGCCCCGAACTTCGCGCCCTGAGATGTCCACTCACGTTCTGGGATTTTCACGCAACTGGACTCCCCTCCCCCTGGCAGCGCCCAGGGGGTGAGGACCTGATCCCCCGGAGAGAGCCACGGGGCTCTGACTCATCGTCGGGCCGGAACCCGAGGCCCCAGGAAAGAAAGCCCCTCAGGAAGAGACCCTTTGCCTCTGGGGGTGGGAGCTCAGTTCTAGGACGGGAGCGCCCTTGGTAGCACTGGACCTCGGCTATCTTGGATCTCTCGGAAAACTAGGCGATGCCGGAGGCGCGGCTCCCCGCGCGTGGTCCCAGGACCTAGCAGGGCGCCCCCCACCTCAGGGGGTCGCTGCGGACTCCACCAGCGCTGTCTCCTCTCCCTCAGATCCGGCAACCGCAGGGAATGACGCGGGTGCCCCTACAGCCCCGGCTCCGGGCGGGGAGGGCGAGCCCCACAGCCGGCACCAAGACGCCCGCCTGGGCAGCACCGATAAGGAGCTGAAGGCAGGAGCCGCCGCCGCGGACAGCGCCCCGACAGCGCCGGGGACCCCCTGGCAGCGGGGGCCACGGGTCGAGGTTATGGATGCAGGTTTGTGGGGGCCTGGCGGGGAAGGCCTGTAGGGGGATCCATTCTCTCCCTCGAGAGGAAGGTTGGCCCGAGTCAGCTGAACAAAAGAGGCTGGGGACGCCCGAGAGAAGCACTTTTCCCGACGAGACCAGAAGCGGGCCGAGCCTGAGCCAAGCCAAGCTGGCCGGGTGAGGAGCACGGGGCTTCCGCTGGAGCTCCCCACTGGAGGCCGCTGCCTCTGGTCAGACTGTTGGATCAGTTACCCGTGGGTTTCAGGCACAGCGTTTCCACCCCAGTGCCCCTGCTGTGATCGTCAGCCCCCTAGTGGCCGGTTCGGGTTTGTCTTTACAGCGGGCGGCTCCCGGAACCCGCTCCCAAGGCCCTGCCGAGTGCTGGTGCTGTTAAATCCGCGCGGGGGCAAGGGCAAAGCCCTGCAGCTCTTCCGGAGCCACGTGCAGCCCCTGCTGGCCCAGGCCGATGTCTCCTTCACGCTGACGCTCACTGGTGAGTGTCTCCCCGCGGGGGTGCAGGGAGCATCCCCAGCCAGGGAACCCCCACCCCCACCCCCCACCCCAGCCCCCGCCGTGATAACCGCGCTGGTCTCTCCGCAGAGCGGCGGAACCACGCCCGGGAGCTGGTGCGGGCGGAGGACCTGAGACGTTGGGACGCGCTGGTGGTCATGTCTGGAGACGGGTTGATGCATGAGGTGAGGCCCGCACCGGGAGGCTGGGCCTGGGTCGTGGGGGTGGGGTGCTTCCCAGGCTGAGGCCACCTGTGCTCCAACAGGTGGTGAACGGGCTCATGGAGCGGCCTGACTGGGAGACCGCCATCCAGAAGCCCCTGTGTAGCCTCCCAGCCGGCTCTGGCAATGCACTGGCCGCTTCTGTGAACCATTATGCCGGGTGAGAGCCCAGGGCCAGAGTGGGACTCAGTTTCCCCTCAGTGCCGCCCTACTGCCAGGCTTTCTTTTGTAAGTTACCATGCGCAGGGGTAACTTCCATGCCCTCTTTTCTGGAGCCTCGGCCCCTCCGTTCTGGGGCCCTCTCCGTGACTCCAGCTGCTGCCTCCACCTGCTCCATCTGTCACTCCTGCCAACTCCCTAGGGACTCAGTGTCACTTCGCCCACCCCAACTCCCCAGGAGGAGGAAGGGGAGGACATGTGAGGGCTCCTGCCCTCCCCATCTGACTTCTCCCTCTGCAGCTACGAGCAGGTGACTAATGAAGACCTCCTGACCAACTGCACACGGCTGCTGTGCCGCCGGCTGCTGGCGCCCATGGATCTGCTGTCCCTGCAGACAGCCTCCGGGCAGCGCCTCTTCTCCGTGCTCAGCCTGGCTTGGGGTTTCATCGCTGACGTGGATCTGGAGAGTGAGAAGTTTCGGCGCCTGGGTGAGGTGCGCTTCACTCTGGGCACCTTCCTGCGCCTGGCGGCCCTGCGCACCTACCAGGGCTCCCTGGCCTACCTCCCTGTAGAAACGGTGGTCTCCAAGATGCCCCCCTGCCCCGCTCGGGACCAGCAGGCCCAGCAGGGCCCTGTGGACGCCCACCTGGTGCCCCTGGAGGAGGCAGTGCCCTCCCACTGGACGGTGGTGCCGGAGCAGGACTTCGTGCTGGTGCTGGCACTGCTGCACTCACACCTGGGCAGTGAGATGTTTGCCGCACCCATGGGCCGCTGTGCGGCCGGCGCTATGCATTTGTTCTATGTGCGGGCAGGTGTGTCTCGAGCCACACTGCTGCGCCTCTTCCTGGCCATGGAGAAAGGCAGGCACATGGAGTGTGACTGTCCCCACTTGGTGTATGTGCCCGTGGTTGCTTTCCGCCTGGAACCCAAGGACAGGAAGGGTGTGTTTGCTGTGGACGGGGAACTGATGATCAGCGAGGCTGTGCAGGGCCAGGTGCACCCAAACTACTTCTGGATGGTCAGTGGCTGCAGGGAGTCCCCACCCTCTCTGGAGCCACAGGCCTCACCCAGCCGGAGGCCACCTCCAGAGGAGCACCTATGACTCCGCAGGCCTTGCCGTGCCTTAGTCTGTCTACTTGGTTTACTCTGAGCTTAGGCCCCTCCCTCCCTCCCTCCCTCCCTCCCCAGGGACTGGAGGGACTGTCCACAGCTCACTTGGCGGGTCGGGAGGAGGAGGAAGACTCCTGGAGAAGGCTGGGAAGGGTGGCTCTGCCCACCAAAGGCCAGGATGAGGTGCTGGGCTAGGAGCGTGGAGGCCACCGTGTTTTGTTTAGGGAGCCCCACCCCCTGAATCAAATCCAAATAAAGCGACATTCCCAGCCTACTGGTCTTATCCTAGGGGTTGGGGAGAGTGGGGTCTTGCTTCTTCCAGGGCTCTAGAATTTAACATGATGCCCAATGGTCCCTCCTGGATGGGGCAATGCACGGTACTGGCCCCTGGGAAGTCATTTTGGTGGTGGGCACTGGATCAGAGCTGGTCCCAGCTGCTTTTGTAGGGGTGGGGCCCTGCCCCAGTGATGATTATGCCACATCTGGCCTGGAACCAACTGCCTCTTCTCACAAGCGCAAGACTGAGGCTCAGAGCGAGTATGTCTTACCTAGGGCCACACGGCCAGCGAGTCTCAGCGAAAAGAGAAAATGTCTCCGAGTTAGGCGCACTGGGGAAAACTGGCAAGGAGCAACACAAGTCAAAATGGCAGGCAGCTGTCCCCTTTTTACAAGGAGTCCGTCACCCCTCCAGGGAGGAATCCAGGGCTCCCTCAGCCTCCCCTGCCGTCCTCCAGCCCATCCTTTTTGGGGAGTGGTGGGCAGGGGTTAAAAGGAAGCAGCAGGGAGGGGCAGATGCTACCCGCTCAAAGTGGGGAACCCTTTTGGCTTCAAGCCCAGGCCAGGTGCTGCCAAGTCAGCTCCCCCAGCATCTGGAAGGAGCTGAACCGGTGCAACTGGTCAGTCACGGGCTCCTGGGGACCACAGCTACTGCTGACGCACTGCTGAAAGGTGGCTCTTGAGGAAAAGGACACGGGCCCTGCTCGGAGGCGAGAGCACCGACCCACTGAACTTCTAGACCCTCATCTCCCGGCCCCCGTGAGTCCCCTGACAGGAAACACGGAGGCGCAGAAGCAGGCTGGGAGGGGAAAGTGCCACTGCCTCGAGCCTCCCCAGCAATAGGGATCTTTCCTTCCCCTGGGGAGGGTGTGTGAGGTGCCCCTGAGGGGAAGAAAGGCGACAGAGCCAGATGGATGGCAGAGGCAGGTTTAATGGTGCCACCTTGTCTTTTTTGTACATTGTAATGAGCCAAACAAAAAAAAAAATGCAAGTAAAAAAAAAGTTTAATCACACAGCACTTTATACAGGTATCTTAAGCAGTAGGCATTCACATCTCCACATGAACGACGCCCCGGGAAGCACAGCCCGGGCAGTCACTCTGGGTGACCCTCAAACAAGACACCGGCTCCGGCCCCGCCGTTCCCCGCGCTGCTGCCGCCGCCCACACGGTTGCGGCAGCTCAGGTGTGGAGCCAGCGTAAGGCGGACAAGACGCATCATGCTTTGGCTTCTTCTTTTGTCTTTTTTTTTTTTCTAGTAAGAGTTAATATCTTTGCTTTTGAGATTTCTTTTCTTTCCATCTTAAATAGTACATACATACACCAAAATTACATAGCTTCAATGTGCTCAACAGCATCCTATTCAACTGGAGCTTCACATTATCAAACGCTTAGAAAAATCTGTAAACCTCTGGGCCCGTCTCTGCGAGGGAGAAGCCTGCCGGGCGCCTCTCTCCCGCATTGAGCCTGCAGCTCGTAAGTGAAGGGCTGACAGGCCTCGCTCTCATCCTCCGGGAGAGGGGGCTGGCTCGCTGTGTTCAGGGAGCTACATGCCGCCCCCCAGCGTTAGCGTTTGACAGTGGGAGGGGCCCAGCCCACAGCAGAGGCCCTCGCACTTGCCCCGGCCTTGTCTGTGCTGCGGCCTCGGGGCCCCGGGACGGGGCTGAGCGCAAGGCCTTGAGGCCAGAGCTGCCATCCCCCCCGGCCCCGTGGCACAGGAAGAGCAAGGCACCTACAGCTGTTTCTTTCCCAGCAGCCCCCTGGTCCTCACTCCATGGCAGCGTGTGAGGCCACCACCTCTCCTGGGGGTCACCCTGAACCCAGCCTGGTCCCAACCTCTCTTAGAGAGCGACTTCAACAGGCCCGAAGGCTCTCCTGTGTAAATGGGCCAGAGCAGAGCCAGGAGTCTGTGACGGCAGCTACAACTCCCGAGGGAGAGTGTTGGTGCTGGGAGACGAGGGAGGAGGCGGTTGGTGGTGGCAGCAGGAGGGCCTGGGACACTAGGAAGCTACAGTGGGATGAAGAGGACAAAGGGGACCGGGGAACCGCTGGAGCAACCCACACTTCATGCAAGGCACGTCCACTCATCCCACGGGTCCGGTCCCGCGGGTCCGCACACACCTGGGCCCCGAGTTCTCCCGCGTCAGCCCCCACGAAAGGCCCACCTCCGACCTGAGGCGGAGATGGCGAGGGAGGAAGTGCTGGGACACCGTGCCTGGGGTGACAAGTGGAAAATCAGCAACAGGGTTCAGATTTTCTTTGCCACAGGGACCCCGCTTGCTGGAAGATTGCTTGGGAATAGAAATGGCAGCATCTCAAGAAACTTCCTGCACTTCAGCATCACTCATACTGGGGAGAAGAGGGCAATGGGCGGGGCTTGCACTGGGGACAGAGGAGGAAAGGGAAGAGGGGAGGTTCCAGGGGAGGGAGTGAGCAGGCAGCAGCTGGCCTCTCCCCGCAGCGACGCTCCTTCCTCCAGGGCTGGCTGACTACTTGTCCTCCACGCTCTCGGGCATGCCCGCCTCCATCAGAGCGGCCCGGAACTGAGTCAGGACCCCCCGGATGCTCTTGATGAAACCCTTAGAAAGCGGGAAGAGGGGGAAGCCGATGTCAGGGTAGCCACTCTTCTCAGGCAAGAAGCTCCGGTAGCTCTTTCTCCGCTTCTTTGGTTTGACACTGGGTGGCACTGAGGCGTCAGGCGCTGCCTCCGAAGTCTGGTCTGTGCGGTCCCTGCTGGCTGAGGCCGGGCCCTGCGCGCCGCCCTCCGAGTCTGAGCCCTGGGAGGCCTCTCCAGGGGCCAGCCCTCCGTCCTCAGGTTCTTCTCGGCTGTAGTCTGAGAGCTCGGCCACAGCTGGCGGCTCTGGCGAGCTACTGTCCTTGGGAAGCCCGTTGGGCAGCGCTTGGGCCCTCTCCAGCAGGGCGTGGGTTTCCAGCCAGGACTCAATGCGGTTCACCAGCCGCCAGCCGCCAGTACTGAAGTGCTGCCGGATCTCCTGCTCGAAGACCTCGGGCGGCCGCCGCACCAGCTGGGTCATGGACTGCACCACGCGGATGAGCGCCATCTCGTTGTAGCAGCGACTGTTCTCATAGCCCTCCTGTAGGCCGCGGTCGCTGTCAAAGCCGGCTTCGTTGTAGTACGGTTCATTCACCAGGATTAGACCTGCCGGAGGAGAAGCCCATCAGGCCCGCCCGATCTCAACCCCCGAGAGGAGGCCAGAGCTACAGACAGGAGGTGGGGGATGCAAAAGCCAGAGTCACTGTGCCCTCCGGCAGCCCTGTCACCCCCCCGGCCCCACCCACCGTACCTTGGATGGAGATGAGCACCTGGAGAAGGCTGGATTTGCTCGTCCACCTCTCTGTCCCCTAAAACACACACACAGTGCGATCGATTAACTCTGTCCCAGACACCTGTCCAGACTGGCCTCCCCCAGTCCTGACCAGGTGCCGGCACCGTACCCACCTTTCCAATCCAGGTGCCCAGTAGGCTGACGCACACCTTCCCATTGTCATACAGGTTGGGGTTCAGACGGCCACTGCACTGGGAGAGGTAGCAGAAGTGGGGGGGCACGGCTGGGTAGATGTTGGGGAGCTGGATGTCAAACAGGTAGAGGCCGTCCTCGTAGGGGGTGCGAGTGGGGCCCTTGATTAGGGCCGAGAAGAGGTCCTAGAGGAGGAGGGAGGGAGGGAGGGAAGGCTGAGGTTGGCGGCGGGCTTCCACATGGGGCACCTGGATGTGATCTCTTCCAGGGCTCTGTGCGGCTCCAGCAGGAGCAGCCCCCTGGGACTCCAGACACTGCCAGCAACAGAGAAGCTAAACGCAAACACCTCTGTGCAGACCTGCCTGGCATCTTTTAACTCCTGACACAAAAAGAATTTTCGAAGCCGGTTTGTATCCTACCAGGTTTTTTCCTTATAAATCATTACTTGTAAGTTGCATTCCTCAAAACAGCCCCCCACCCCCAGTGAAGCAAGCAACAATTACAACCCATCAGAAGATGAAAGAACATTCCAGGATGGCAAGGCTGCACTTGCTTTTAGGGAACTAGAAGGATGAGAGGAACTGAAGTCGGGGAAAACGCTGGGAGACCACTAGAAACTCAGGCTATAAGTCACCAAGGAGACTCTCCACAGACACCAGAGATCCACACTGACTGTCGGGGTTGGGGGGGACCATCGCCAGGGCAACGTGCCGGGTGAGCAATGAGCTGAGAGCCGGCTAGGGCCAAGGACTAGCTGGAGTGACGGAATCCTCTCGTGTACTTGGGACTGGAGCCACTCTGTGGGCCTCAAGATAACACACGATTTCCCTTTCCCTCTGAGTGAGATTTGGGTAGAAAGCAAACAAAAGAGTTCTTCCGTCAGCAGAGCTGAGATGGGCTGGAATTTTCAAAAGGAATTTCACTAAAACCCAAGGAAAACTAAAAGCATCATCAAGAACCTCGAGCAGCCCTGACCACGCACGCGCTCCTGGCCCTGCCCTGGGGTTTCTGGCCGCCTGCAGGCCCATTTCAACAGTGCCTCTCTTTGTGGTCCCTTTCCTCTGGCCCCTTCCTCCAGGCCTGGGCTGGAGCTGAGGCCTCACTTGGACCCAAATTCAGTGTCTTGCATGGTGCCTGGCACACAGCAAGGCCCAGTGAAGGTCTGCTGAACAAATAAGGTGGCATATGGACCACGCTCGCTCATTCCTGGAACAAACAAGGAGGCGCTCACACGCCTCCACCAGCATGACTCAAAACACGGGGCCCAGGTCACAAACAGAGAAGTGGCAAATGGAGTGTGACGTGGCCACGGGAGGCTATACTGTCCTGTAGCTAAAAAGCAATGACCTACATCAGTGTGAATCAACGTGGGTACGTCTGAAAAATTACCGTTGGCTGAAAAAAAAACAAGTTATAGATGATGTGTATGATGATGTGCTAATCGTGTAGAACAAATCCTACAAGATAGTCTGGTTTATGGCGATGCACGAACATGTAAACACAGAAGAAGATCACCTGGAAGGAGACCCATGAAACTGCTGAAGTCATGGCCCCTGGGGGCAGGGTGAGGATTGGTCAAAGACAACTATGACTTTTTCTAAAATGTTCTAATTTTTCAAAAAACGAGAGAAGAGTCAGGTGATCATTACAATCTTAAACTAACTTTTAAAAGGATGACCATCTGGTCAAGACACACGCGTGGGACTCCTGCCAGCCGTGTGGCTCCCCTGGTGGAGCCTGTCCTGCCTGGTAAGGAGTCCCTCAGGCCTGCAGGCCCAGGGGCCGAGGCTGCAGCCTCTCGGGCACCAGGCGCCCACACAGCACAGCCGCACCCGGTAGTCCCCAGGCCCGGCCCGCACCAGGCTACTTGCCATTCTGTCCTCGAAGGTCTTGACCATGATGCCGTCGGGCAGCGAGGTAGCCAGCAGGGCCATCTCCTTCCGCACCGTGCTGAAGAACTTCTTGGCTTCTGGAGGCTGGAACTCAATTTTCTTAAAAGAGTGATTTGCTAGAGGGGGAAAGAGAGTGGTCAGTTCCTCAGGGCGAGGCCTGGGAACTCCACCTGGAGGTGCGGCGGCCACTGGGAGCGCTCCCCCGACAGGTGGATGAACCCACATGCTCCCTGCCCTCCTCTCCTGGCATGGGGACTGGTGCCCAGGCCAGGGAAACGGCTCTCCAGCCCTGGGCGGCAGCCAGGGGCCAGCCACCTGGCCTCCAGATCTGGAACACACACGGGGCCAACTCACAGGGCGCGAACTCCAGCACCGAGAAGACCTCGCCCTTGGCGCTGGTGAAGGTGACCCCGGGCTTGCCGCCGCACTGCTGGCAGAGCACCGGGGTCTCGCTGGGCCACTCGGCCTTCACAGGTGACTGCCCCTCGGGCTTGTCCTCCTTGCGCTCCGTGTCTGGCACAGCCTCCATCTTCTCCTCCTCTGCGATGGCCACGTTGTCCAGGGTCTTCTTGAGGTTTTCCTGCAGCTTCTTGATGTCGTCCAGAAACTTCTTCTCCCGCGTCGGCTTCTCCGGCTCCGCCGTGGGGGAGGTGGGCGAGCCCGTCAGAAGCTGCTCCACGGTCATGTTCTTGAGGCTCTCCAGGATCTTGATGGCCTCTTTCAACTCCCGGAAGCTCTTCGGGGGCCCATCCTTGCCAGCCTTCTCCATCAGCCCAGCCACAGGGGTGGCCATGGCCACGGCTCCCTGGATGGCGGCCGTGGCGGCCTCCTCGCTGATCACCACTCCCTTGTCCTCCTCGGGGGCCACTGGCTGCTCGGTGGCTGGGATGGGGGGCTCCTCTATTTTGGGGTGCTCGTCCTCCACCAGCCCATTGTCCGTCTCCCAGCTGTCACTGTCGTCCTCCCACTCATCCGAGGACGCCCCACTGGTGCTGCCTTCTACCGAGTCATAGTCTGACTCCTCGATCTCAGACTCGATGTTGTACAGGTGCTGGTGGGGGGAGACGGGGCGCGGGCCATTCAGGGGCGCTCTGCCAGGACCCCAACCCTCAGAGCTGATAGTGACTGGGCGCCCTGAGGCCTCGGCAGCCACGCCACCCTTCCCCCCTTTCCTGCTCTGGCCTCCGCAGTTGGGCCTCTGTGCTTCTTGGTCCCTAGGCCCCTGAGAGGCACCTCCGCTGCCCCAGCCCCACCCATGGGCCCAAGGCCCAGCCAAGGCCTGTTCCAGCCTCCTTGCCGCTGAGTGCACTTGGTCAGCAGGGCCGTGTCACACCCTGTTCCCCCCACCCTGAATGGCCTCCTGGACGAGAGGTGAGCCCCTCCTCCACCCCACGTTGGTGCCAGGAGAGGGGAGCTGGGGTGTGAGCATCAGCTCAAACAAGGGAGCAAAGAAACAGCATCAAAAACAGCCCTGCCACTCAGAACCCATCTGCTTTCTCTCCCTGATCTGTGAAAGTTGTCCTAGAAGTGTTGGTGCGAAAGCTCTAATTTCTTAAAGGAAGCAACCTGTGTTTTCTTAGCACAGTGAATGGGGATCCAGGCAGATCTGGGAGGTCTGTGAAAATCTACACACGACTGGCAATCCAGCTGTAGACTGGCAATCCGGCTGTAGGCTGCCTCTCTGCTTTCCCGACTCTCTCGCCCCGGGGCTCTGGGTGTAATACTGCCTTTCCTTTCCCTGAGACCTTACTCCCCCAAAGCAGACTCCCTGGCCAGGAAGATCTGAGCTCCCGGCCTGGCTGCCACGGTCTGGAGCTGCGAGGTGGACTCTGCAGGGGCTCACCTGGGGCAGGATGATGGTCTTGGAGTTATCAGCCCACACCACCTCCACCTTGCTGCTGATGTCCACGCGGGCCACCTGGCCGACCGACGGCTGCAGGGCAAATGGGACAGGGTCAAAGGTGCAGCTCCCCAAGGGTGAGGGCAGGGGCAAGGCCATGAGAACAGAAGGGATGTGGGCACCAGCCAGAGACCACCGTGAGTAACTCGAGCACAGGACCCTTTGGTTGAAACACCCCCAATGCTCACCATCCACTGAGCCCCCCACTCACTCCCTTCCTGCTCGCAGCATCCTGGTCTCTCCGGGCTTCCAGCCTCGGGACTCTCGTCCCCACTCTTCCTCTGCCTGGAATCTGCCCAACCCCACCCTGTGTCCCCACCTGTGCTCCAGGGCCCAGCTCAGACGCCACCTCCCCAGGCCTCTCCTGTGCTCCTGTAGCACCTGACATCACGCTCGTGGCGCGGAGGACACGAATGGGCTTCTCTAATAGGCCCAGGGAGCAGCTGTGTGAACGAGGCCTGAGCCCGGCAGGTAGGTGAGTCCCCGTGCAGGTGCTCGGACTGAGCGGCCCCGCTGCCGGCAGCTGCTCTCCTGGGGAAGGCGCTTGGGGCGGACACGCAGCCCAAAGGACTTGCAGGTCTCGGCTCCTGGTGCCACCTGGTGGCACCATCAGGTACTGCAGCTGCCACACAGGCCAGGGTGCACGTACCTCATCCTCCCTGTGAGGCCCTCCATCCTCAGTGTTGCCGATGCGGATAACGATATCGGTCGTGCGGAACCGAAAGTCAGGGTGATCGGCAATGTCGTAGACGCTCACATCTTCCTCCTCTCCAATCAGCTGGGGAGGGATGGGTGGTCGTGAGCCCAGGGGCCCTACATCCAGCCCACCAGAGCCCACCCTGAAGGAGACGTGGGGGCAGCACCCGCTCACCTCCACGTCGTCCCCACTCGGCCGCAGCTTGAACCACTTCACCATGCAGGTGCGGCCCACGTGGTCCCCAGACTGCACCACGCCGTAGACAGCGGGGTCCGGACAGCTCTGGACTAGGGACCCAGCGGTGGGGGGGAGGGGGGCATGACTAGCTAAGGCGCCCTGGTGGTGCCACCTGCCACCCACCCACCCACTGCACGTCAACCACAACGGGGCCCAGAACCCACTGCTTCCCTGGCTCGGTCAGTGCAGGCCAGAAAGGCTCCCCGAGTCTTCAGAAGAGTGACCACCAAGGGGAGTGTCCTTGATGCCCAGACCCCTCGCCCCTTCTTCCCAAGCCCCACCCGGCGCTACCTCGCTTGTCCACCACGAAGTCTCCAGGGCAGAACTCGTTGTTGTCCAGGTGGTGCACAGGGAAGAGGTCGTTGGAGCGGACGTTGCACTCCACGGAGCCGTCCTGCCACATCACGTCTGCTGAGGTCATCGTGGTCACCACCTCCACCGCCACCCTGCAGGGCAGGACCAGTGAGGAAAGGGCAGCTACGCTCTCTACCCACCGCCCCACCCCACGGGCTTCGTAAACTGAAACCCTGAGCATCAGGCAGCAGGGAAGAAACAGTCTCCCCGCCAGGCATCTCCTCCGGGAAGGGGCCCCTGTCCCGCCCTCTCCCACTCCCAGATCCCTCCTTCCCACCCGGCCAACCCCAGGCACCTACGTCATCTTGGCTGGGCACCTCTGAGCCTTCACGGGGCCTGCAGACCGCGAGTGCGCCCATGTGCACGTGAGCCTGGGTGTGCATGCATGTGGGAGCGGGGCGGGGGCAGGAGGGGAGGGTCTCAGGCTGGGCACCCGGCCGGGAAAGGGAGGGTGCCCCTGAGTTTACCTGTCCCCCGGCTTGAAGTCACGAGTGATCTTATTCTTCTTCCTCTTGTGTTTCCGCTTTAAGTTCTTGATGGACAAGGGGATGCTCTTCTTGCGACCTGTGCCGCTGCCGCTCTGGGAGGAGGTGGTGGAGCTGGCGGAGGAGGTCACCGAGCTGCTGTCGTCCGTGTCGTCGGCGGCCTCGTCATCGGCGTCCTGCTCGGCCGAGTGCAGCCGGTCATCCCCGCCCTCCTTCAGCAGGAAGGGGGGCAGCTGCTCGCCCCCCTCGTGGGCCTCCTCGGGGCCCTCGTCCTGCATCTCCACGGGGCTGGCAGACCCATCAGGCGTCTCCTCGGGGCTGGCGGACCCTGCTGTGCCCTTGGCTTTGGCCGCCCCCTTCTTGCCTGTGTCCTCCACGGAGTGGTCCCTGGAGCACTGGGAGTCCGGGGACCAGGACATGATCCTCACAACCTGGTTCCTGAGGAGGCGCTTCACCTGCAGGGACAGAATAGGGAGAGCCGGCTGACGCGGCCGGGCCCCAGGCAGCTCGGTCTGAGGGGTGACAGCTGTACACACCTAGCTGGCCTGCAAGGGTCATCAGGGCTGCCCCCCAAGGCCTAAAGCACAGACCTTCCTGCTGTGGAAATGGCTCAAGGCCAGTTCCTCAAACGCCCGCCAAGCCCCAGCCCCAAGGACATACCTTCTTGGCCATAGAGCCCTCCCCCTGGGCGCAGTGTTTTTCTGGACATTCACAGGCAATCTTGGCCGGCTCTACCTTGGCTGGGAAGACATACAGACAGCGCTCCCCGAGCTGCCGCTGAGCATGGTCAAAGCATCCGAGACGCTTCACCCTGGGAGGGGAGGGAGGAGAGGCAGGGGCTGGGCCAGGGGGTTCTCAGCCCCACGCACCTGTGCCCGCGGCCCAGAGACTTGCTTGGGGACCGCCCCTGGGGGCGCTGGAGCGGGTGGCGCGCTGGAGCCGCTCACCTGCCTAGGTTTTCCTGGGTGATGACAGAGGGCGGGGGGCTGACGCTGTCCGTGCCCCCTGGACAGAAGCTCTTGGTAATCCACGTGACCTTCAGCTCCACAACCTGCACCTGGGGGTGGCGGGCAGGACAGGGCCACAGTCAGCAGGCTCTAACGCCCTCTCTTTAAGCAGCTGTCCGGAGCCCACCTGCCCCCAGAGCAGGAAGCAGGTCCTCATCACAGTGTAGCACCAAGTTTGGACACCCCCAGAACAGGCCCACCCCAGGGGCCACTCACTGCGGCCTCCTCACCTCCAGTCAGGGCCCAGAGGACCTGCCACTCACCACCCTCCCACCTTGCTCGGCCCGGGTTCCCTTGGTTCTCAGAGCAGCCCCACCCCAGGTGAGGCAGGGTGGGCGGGAGATCCAGGGCCTCACCCCCCTGTCCTGCCCCCACCCCTACCTCTTCGACCAACACGCGGAACTTGCTCTTGGTGCTGAGCACGGGCTTGACCCCTGACAACCACTGGACACTGGAGAAGATCTTGGCAGGGCCAATGAGCACCTGGCCTGGGTAGAAGCCGTAGGAATCATCAAAGAAGAGACCCTGCAGGATTTGGGGCCAGAGAAAAGTCCCCGTGAGCACTGCCTCCTCAGGGGAGGGCGCTCTCCACACCCGCACCCCCTGCTCTGTGCCTGGCTCCTGCTGGCCCCAACCTCCACGCTCCACAGCCCCTAAGGCTCCAGAGTAGCACCTCCCAGACCTCAGGTGCATACAAATCACCAGGGATCTTACTGAAATGCATGTCTGGCCCATTCTGCTTCCAAGCTCTCAGGCCACAATGCTGCTGGTCCAGGGGAGGCACTTGAAGGACTAAAGCTCCAGAGGACAGGGGTCCCCAAACCTGCTTAATCACACACACTCCCCTAGTATTCTTATTTACAAACTGTGTCATGTACTACTGTTCTAAAATGTCAACTGTAGTAAAATACTGCATACGCTCTAAGAAAACAGGAGATTTAAAAAGAATGAGATACAAAGTCAACAAAATGCAAAGAAAGGTTCTACTGCTTTCTGCCCACACCCAAACTTTTATACCTTTGGATACACACCGCCCCTTTTCTAGGAAAGCAATGGCGTAGAAGCAGTGGTTAGCCTGGGTCAGCTCCAAGCTCTCTTCTGAGAAGTCCCTCCTGCACAGCCCAAGGGCTGAGGAACATGAGAGGAGAGGCCCCCCGCCCCGCCCCCAGTCTCCTTGGGTGGAGCCAACGTACAGAGTCGCTGACATGCGGGCAGACATCGTAGAGCTTGGCACCATCCTCTGTGTTCATGGAGCACCTGCAACAGGGCACAGGGGCTTGGTTGGCACCTGACACACTGCCTGGGTCTTAGGGGAGGCGAGGCAGCCAGGACCCCTTGTGGTGCTGGTCAGGATCTAAAGGACTTGTGCAGAGGTGTCAATACGTCCGCCCCCCCCCCAAAATAGGCAGTTCATCCTCCGCCCACACCTCAGCCCCTGCACTGGTACAAGGAACTCTCCTAAAACAAACAAGACTCTACACCCGGATCTGAGTGTTCACCACCATTAAAGTGCCGAAAATAAAGCATCAGCCCCTCTCACGTGTCCTAAATGATAATGCAGCTCTCCCGAAACCAGGGTAGAGCCTAGACCAGAAACTGAGCCAGATGATCAGGCCAGGCTGACAAGACCAGCCCAGGGTCAGGTCCTGAGACTTGAAGCCCCGAAAGCCTGCAGCCCCTAGTACAGCCCTCGAGGAACCGAGAAAACACCCCCTGCCCTCCTTCACGGGCTGCCCCTGCCAAACGATGGCTCCTCCATGGTGAAATCCGCACCTGGCACCATTAGACAGTTTGAGGATGATCTGGTTCTTCAAGTCGTAGACCTTCCCCAGCCAGCAGTCATAGGCAATGTAGTCTCCATACATGAAGGGCTGCAGATCAGGCGAGAGGGGTGTGAGAGGTGGCCGATGACACTGGTGTCCAGGGCACCAATTCCTCTTGGCCGTACAGACGGGAGGAAGGCTCTAGATAGGTCCGACCTAATAGCTGCTGCAGCAGGCTTTCCCCCGAGAGTCCAGCTGCACCCCAGCTCCCCTCCCACGGCGTCCCAAGGACACAGGACACATAAGTGGGAGTGGGCTGGGGAGGGTGGTTATACAGATGAATAAGTAAAGTGATTTAAGCAAATAAATAACTAAACTGAGGATATCAAGAGCCATGTCTCTCACTATTGGGGACGGCACTCACTAATACAGGAACAGGAAGGGGAAGAGAGGAGGAGCCTGCGGAGCTGGACTGGGGCTGGAAGGATCAAGACGAACCCATACATCTTATACACACAGAACAGGCACGGACATATCTAGACGTGTGTGTGTGTCTACATATGTAGACATACATGTATTCCCCAGTGTTGCCCTGAATAGGGCCTAGCAGCAATTAGCACACCCAGCGTGCATCCAGATCTTGGCTTTTGAAATACCATTTTCTGAAAGGAACCAGGGCTCCTTGAAAAAAACAGCTGATTCTAGGCTGGATGAGAAAAAATATAAGATGGAAAGAAAGTGTTTTAAAAAAAATGGTGGGGATATGTCAAAAGGACACAGATGTCAGCTTGAAGGGGATCCTACTAGCCAAATGTAGGATCATTCAAGCAACAAAACAAATAATGACAGTAATGGGTTATAACCAACTGAATAAAACAGGAATCTCTGCATCCATACTGATGTAAAAAGTGAATAAATAAATGGGACAGAAAGTACAGCTCTCCCATACAGCAGAATGCCAAACTAATAAAAACAAGTAGGCAACGATGGAGTCATAAAATCCCCATTTAGCAGCCACCAGAGTGCTGGCTGGTTCAGGTGGGAATTGTTAATGGAAGCTAAGGCTGATGTATGGGGGTTTGAGAAGTACCGGGTTATTGACACAATCCCGGAATATCTCCCCACAAAACTGATAGAATCGCTTCCAACAGGGTGAATGCTGACTTTACGGTGGGGAGACATGGCAGAGCCCCAGACGACTGGGGAGCAAACGGAATGCCCCCACCCTGTGGCCGTTGGACGTTCCGGGCCAGTGAAGAGCTCAGCAGCACTTCTGGGGCAGTTCTGCCAAGAACGCAGGGCCCCAGGCTGGTCATGGGCACTGTCAGATGGCCCCACGCTCAGGGTCACCCGGGATAAGGAAGACAAAGCAAGGCTGGGGAACCTCTCCAGACTGGGGGAGATCAAAGAGCTGACAATTCTTGTGTGTGCTCCTGATGGAATCCTGGGTCAGAGGGGAAAAAGGAGATCGCTGGGACAACTGAATGAGGTCTGTGGATTGGACAGTAATGGGTCAAAGTCCTCGTTTTGGGCTTTGAATGGTGGTTAAACAGCAGAGTGTTCCTGTTTTGGGGAAATACACATTGTAGTATTTAGGGGTCATATAGCATCATACCTGTAGTTTGCTTTCAAATGTTTCAGAAAAGGGGAGGGGAGAAAGAGAGAGGGAGAGAAGGCGGCGGGGGGGAGTGAGAAAGAGAGAGCGACAGAGTAGTACAGAGAGGTGGGGAAGGAGGGAGGAAAGGCGCTGGAGCTGATGCAGCGAAATGTCACCAGCTGAGGAACCTGGATGTTGCAGGGGATAAAGGTACCTACAACTTTTCAGTAAGTTTGAAATCATTAAGAAAGTAAACTGAAAAGAAATTTGTTCCAAAAAAAGCATTAGAGGAGAAGGGAAACCAGCAGTCTCTGCTGGAGACGTAAAGCCGTGTCCTGACCTCGCGTCTGCATGGCTGACTCACAAGAAGCATGGTGAGGCTGCAGGGAGCGAGCTGACTGCTGGGCTTGGCCGCCCAGCCTGGGAAGGTGCCGCGGAGAGAACCAGAGTCCCGAGAGCGGGGGTCAGCGGGGGTGGCAGGCGGGGTGGGCTCACCCAGATGTGCTGCAGGTCCTTGCTGTTGACGGGGTAGACGATGCAGTTGGTGCCAATGAGCTTCACGGCGCAGTCGATGTTCACGTCGATCACCGTGCCACACTGGCTGTCCTGCGGGGGAGAAGGCATCCAGGTCCCAGCAGGCGCCCCGTGGGGCCACCCGGCAGACCCGGCCAGGACCTGCCCCAGGCCACCCCCGCCCCCAACCCTGCCCCACCGAGTGGGACGCGGGACTCACGGTGGAGCGCATGTGCCGGACCACATCCCGGGGCACCACGGAGCGGTCCTCTAGTTTCAACTGGAACAGAGAGCACAGGTGTCAGAGCACGGCCCCCCAGATCACTACAGGATACAGTCTTCTCCCTACCTCTTAGTGAAGCGTAGCATACGTATAGCTAAGCGCACAAACCATAAGCCCAGAGCTCGGCTTTGCCAAATCCCACGCGCCCCTCCAACAGCACCCAGATCAGGAGACAGCATGCCAGGTGCGACCTCCCGCACCAAAGGCAAACACCGTGCTCACCAGCGGTAACTCTGATCACGCTGAAAAGTGTGGCTACGTGACAGATCACGTAAGGCCTCATTTAAATGAAAGATTTAGGGGCTTCCCTGGTGGCGCAGTGGTTGAGAGTCCGCCTGCCGATGCAGGGGACATGGGTTCGTGCCCCGGTCCGGGAAGATCCCACGTGCCGCGGAGCGGCTGGGCCCATGAGCCATGGCCGCTGAGCCTGCGCTTCCGGAGCCTGTGCTCCGCAACGGGAGAGGCCACAGCAGTGAGAGGCCCGCGTGCCGAAAAAATAGAATAAAATAAAAGAAAGATTTAACAGCCCATTCTGCAGAGAGCAAAACATTTTGCTGTGAGTGGAATCCTTTTTCCAGCTTCTGCCTGCCCTGCACCCCTGCTGCCGAGTGCTGAGCAGGGTGGGCTGGAGGAGGAGCGTGACACTGGGCCGAGGGTCACCCTGAAGCCGCTATCAGCCTCACCACCTTCTAATCTGGGCCACCCTGCCCGGCCAGTCACAGCCTGCTCCTTATCAACTGCCCCGCAGAGGACTGCGAGCTGCTGAGTAACTGACTCTCAGGATGCCGGCTTCTGGAGCCTGGCCAACTGCGCGGCAAGCATTAAGCCATCCCTCCACGACAAAGCCCCTCCCCCTGCCGGGCAGCGGACGCCCCACAGCAGCCCAGGCGGGAGACGTTTCTCCACTGGGCCAGTGCATCTTCCTTGCTGGCTCCCCAAACCTGGGGCTGCTCCTCTGTGGTTCTTCACTGAGTCCTGGGAACCGGTGCATCTCTGTGACTGCCCATCTCCCTGGCTCAGGCACCTCCAAGACCCCAAACTAGGGGGATGGAAGAGCTGTTCCCTCAAACACCCAACTGAACACTCAAGATCACTCCACCGCAGAACGTGGGGCCTGGAACGGTGACCTCATGAGAGGAGAACTAACTGAGAAGGGAGACAAGCGCTTAAGGGCACCGAAATCCTGGCAACGACTAAAGCAAACCCTGCTATTAGTGGGATGTGACTTTAAAAAAAAGTAAAGGGGAAGCAATGGGCCCGCCATCAACAGGTGACAGAGATGCTCCTACAGGGACACAAGCCCGTGTTCCAGATGAGAGGGAGCCCCGGTGTTAAGCACACCGGACACTTACCTGCGCTGGCGCTGCAGCCTTGCAAAGCAGCCTCGCGAAGCGCTCGTGTAAAAGGTGGGGTGAGTGGCTCAGAGGATTAACGAGGCAGTGAAAGCACAGACGGCCACCAGGCGCCAGGCCCACAGGAAGGGCTCAGCCAACGCTAAGTGCTATGACTACTCCACCGGCCTCCGTTGCCCCCTAGGCACAGGCTGAAGACTCTGAGCTCAGGATCCAAGATCCCAGGAGGCTGCAAGGGGCCACGTGGAACTCTGCTAACGGTGTGCTGGGATGACAGTGCCATTTTTCTAATTCAAAGAACCTCCTATCCTGTAACCCTCTGGGCCCAAATCCCTGGGTGGGACATGGTATTTTCAGTGCTGTCCCACCCTACCTCAAAGCTCTGCTCCCATTTTAGACTTCAAAAAGCCACAACTGCAGATCTTTCCAAGTTGCCACAGAAACCAGAAGTTGCAGTGAGGGGAAATCCACTGGGAGAGGGACAGTGCTGCATGGGGCAGGAGGTGGCACCATGCTTGGAGCAGCTGTGGCTGCGGGCACAGGCTGCCTCGCGGGCTCAGGGACCTTGAGGAGAGACCCAAGTTGAGTCTGCACATCATCCCAACCTCAGCGTCTGTGTCAGTCCCCGAGACAGCTGCCAAGAAAGGAAGGGAGTGGCCCAAGCGCAGACCCTAAATCAGCACAGTCTTTGATGGGACACGGCCCAGCCTCGCTACCTCCGAGGGGGTACGGGAAACTGAGGCTCCTGCTCTGTGGCCGAAGCAGGAACTACACAGCCAGTGAAAGCTGGCATCACGGCAAGGACAGGGATGGGTTTTCTCCTTCCTCCCTCTGTAGAACCTCTGCGAGGCTGTGGGGCAGGCAGGTCCCCGAGTTCCAAGGAGGGGGCCTGGTGAGCCAGCGTGTCCCCGGATGTGGCTCTCCTGACCCGCGCTTGGCCTCTTGCCCGAGTCTGACTCCTTCCACGTGAAGCTGGGTCTCCAGGCTCTTCTGATCTTGCACGACAACGACAATGACAGTGTAGAGCGGAGTGGCAGGCAGGAGAGAGGGGTGCAGGGGCCACTATTCTGGCCGCATTTCTTTTTTTTTCTTTTAATTTATTAATTAATTTATTTTGGCTGCGTTGGGTCTTCATCGCTGCGCGCGGGCTTTCTCTACTCACAGCGAGCGGGGGCTACTCTTCATTGCGGTGCATGGGTTTCTCATTGCAGTGGCTTCTCTCGTTGCGGAGCACGGGCTCCAGGCGCGCGGGCTTCAGTAGTTGTAGCACGTGGGCTCGGTAGTTGTGGCTCATGGGCTCTAGAGCGCAGGCTCAGTAGTTGTGGCGCAGGGGCTTAGTTGCTCCGCAGCATGTGGGATTTTCCCGGATAGGGATAGAACCCGTGTCCCCTTCATTGGCAGGCAGATTCTTAACCACTGCGCCACCAGGGAAGTCCCTCTGGCTACATTTCTTTTCCTTGGGAATTCCAGAAAATGAGAACAGGACGCCTGGGAGGGCGAGGATGACTTGCAAGCCTCTCCATGCTCTTTCACCAGTTTCCCTCCCAGGTGCCCACGTCCCACCACACCGGGCACTGCTCTTTCCACATCCGCCAGCCGCTCCAGCCGGGCATCTCCCCTGGAACAGCGCTTACCCACGTCCTCCTCACCTCTCCCTGTTCCGGGCACGTGCTCCCTGCATCTCGAAGGCTTTCAGAACCCCTGCTCTGGAAGGAACCTCTGCTCTGGAAGCCTCTCCTCACAGCGACAGCACAGCTGGTGTGTATTACACTCCATGCAGTTTTCTAGCACTTCACGTGTTTTAACCTGAGAAATCCTCCACAACTCCACGAAATAAGCAGACTGTCATTGTCTTTACAGATAAGTAAACTGAGACAAAGAGAAAAGAAGTCATGTGTTCATGGTCACACGGCTCCTAAGTGCCGTGTGGGACTTCAACTCAGGCAGTCTAGCTCAAGTCCATTCGCTTAACCACAGAAAAACCTCCTCCCTCCCCAGCGAAGGAGAGATTTAGGGATAGAGTAAAACACATTTCAGGCAGGTCCACACCCTCTGAAAGACAGTAATTCTTCCCCTGGTTATAAAAGCAACAACTGCTCTATTCATTTTTGGGGCACATGGCAGGCGGCTGTGGTGGCCTCTGCCTGCGGACGTCATCAGGGCCCTGAGCGCCCGCCGAGGCCGCCAGGTGGGAGACACCACCGGGTCTCAGCAGTTTGCCTTCCTCTGCTCCTCCCCCCTTGAGAGATCAGGCACCCAGATCACAGGCACCAGACACTGGAGGCTAACACCAGAGGGCGCTGTGCCTGCTCTAGGAAAACGCCAGATTGAAAAGTGAAACTAAGCCATGAAACAGAGCCACGTTTTTGGTTAGGCGCACCCTGGACGCAGTTTTTAAAAAAAGTGTCACCAGCGTGGGATCTGAGGTGGAAGGTGGATAGAGTTTAACTGTCATTATTGGCTCTAGAATTCTGAACAACCTCTGAGGTGGTGAACTATTGTTTAACATTTCTTGAGGGAGAGCTGTAGCTATCAGAGGTTTCTGAATAACAAAAAAAAGCAAGACAAGAAAGATAACACACCAAAATGTTAAAGTGTCTGAGTGAAGAGGGGCTACAGGTGGTTTTAAAAACGAATATGCATTACTTTGGAGACTTTTAAAATGTTTTTAAATTGACATATAGTTGATTTACAATACTGTGTTAGTTTCAAGTGTACAGCACAGCGATTTGTGTTTTTTTTTGTTTTTTTTGTTTTTTTTGCGGTATGCGGGCCTCTCACTGTTGTGGCCTCCCCCGTTGCGGAGCACAGGCTCCGGACGCGCAGGCTCAGCGGCCATGGCTCACGGGCCCAGCCGCTCCGCGGCATATGGGATCCTCCCAGACCGGGGCACGAACCCGTATCCCCTGCATCGGCAGGCGGACTCTCAACCACTTGCGCCACCAGGGAGGCCCCAGCGATTTGTTTTTGTGGGTTCTTTGCAGATTATATTCCGTTACAGGTTATTACAAGAGATTGGGTATAACTCCCTGTGCTTGGACACTTTTGTGACATGTCTGCGGGACGTGCCTGGTGGAATCCGAGAACCCACATCCTTTGCTTCCACTGCCTCCTCTGGAAACAGGAGTAGCAAACAACACACCTGCCCGCATGGCGAGGATTCCTGCACCTGCTCTGGAGGAAGAGAGCCAGGCTTCAGGGAGGACAAGCACTGGTGAGATAAGCCCCGCTCTGACTCAGCCTCCATTCTAGTGCAGCAGAGAAACAGACAGGCACACACGCGTGTGCACGCACACACACACACACAGTCAGGTGGTGCTATGTGCCATACAGAAAACCAAGGCACTACCCAGGGTGTGTGGGGGAGAGGCTGGAAACGGGAGGGGAGCAAGAGCAAGTTATTTATTTTGAGAGGGTGACCAGGAAAGGCTGCTCCAAGGTGACATGTGACCAGAGGTCTGAGTGTATTAAGGGAGTGAGCTTTCCAAGCAGACAGAAGAGCCGCCCTGACGACCCTGGCAGAGTGCGCCTGGATGACGCCCAGCGGGGGCCAGCAGGGCTGCGACAGAGCAGCAGGGGGCAGGAGGCGAGACCAAGCATCTCAGGCCTCAGAGAAAAAGCACCAGGGAAGGACCTGAGAGTCCGTCCTGAGTGACGGGAGCGCTTGCAGGTCTCTGAGCAGGGGTCACATTAAAAGCGTCATCTGGGGCTTCCCTGGTGGCGCAGTGGTTGAGGGTCCGCCTGCCGATGCAGGGCATGTGGGTTCATGCCCCGGTCCGGGAAGATCCCACATGCCACGGAGCGGCTGGGCCCATGAGCCATGGCCGCTGAGCCTGCGCGTCCGGAGTCTGTGCTCCGCAACGGGAGAGGCCACAACAGTGAGAGGCCCGCGTACCGCAAAAAAAAAAAAAAAAGCGTCATCTGGCTGTGGGCAGGGTAGGGTGACCAGGTAGCCCAGGGGTTCTCAACTGGGGGCAACTCTGCCCCGCAGAGGACATCTGTAATGTCTGGAGACACGCTTGGCTGTCACAGCTGGGGGAGGGGCTCCTGGTGGTGAGAGGCCAGGGACGCTGTTAAACATCCAACAATGCTCAGGACGGCCCCCCACAGCAGAGACTGATTCGGCCCAAAGCATCAGCAGTGCTGAGGCTGAGGAGCCCTGAGGCTGTTCCCAGGAGAGTCTGGTGGTGCTGAGACCAGAGGAGGGTGAAAGGATCACCCTCCAGATCCTTTCTGAAGTTTGAGTTAAAGAGGTGCTCCAAGTCGGAAAGCAATTCAGTGGCAAAGGGAGGAGGGGGGGACACCGCCGGGGGAAGGCAACATAGCAGGGGGCCTGAGCACTTCCGTCCCACCCCCATTTGAGCTCCAAGGAGCTCTGCCCTGGCCAGGAGGCCCACTCTCTGCCCCTTGCCCCTCGGGCTGCCCAAGGCGCACACTGCTTCCCTGAGCTGCAGCTCTGACGCCTGGCACTGGCGGCACAGCAGGAACGACGAGCTGGTCCCGACCCTCATTCCCAACACGGCTCTCGACTGAAACTAATGCACCATATAAAAATGTTCCAAGGACAGAAAAAGGCAAACTGAGGCTGATCAATTGGTTGAAAATACAAGGAAGCTGAAACAAGAAGCTACTTTAAAGTGGATTTGAACATTACATCCTGTAGGACTGGGTGGCCCTAAGGGCTGGCCTGCTCAGTGGGGGCTGAGCACCCACCTTAGGAAAAAAAGCAGGCTTCATGCCTGGTCACTAAGATCAGTGTCCACGAACAGGGCTCCCAGTGTGAGAGGGGAAGAGGCAGGAAGTCCAACAACGGGCAAAGGAGGGCCATTAAAGGGGCCTGAGCATCTGCATCAAGGCTGGAAGCCACCCGCCCACCACTGCCATCTCCTGTCAAACTCCGGCAAGGCCAAAACACAGGGGAGGAGAGGCGGGTGTCCTTTGGACCCACAGCAAGAAAGCCACGCAGTCTTCCCTGGGGGTGAGTGACATGAGCTGTACCAGATCCTCAACTGACAATGGGAGTACCAGCACCCACGGTCTCGGGTCGCAAGGACGAGCTGTCTGCCAGTCCCACACCGTGCCCCTGGCAAGTGAGTGGGAGATGGGGGACGGCTTGCTGTGGCCCCCCGTTTGGGCTGTGTTCAGTGGCCTGAGCCAGGCCCTTCCTGGGGAGGGAGAGGAGAGAGGAGTGGCAGGGCCAGCAGACACACGGGAGATGAGGCTGTTTACCTAGGCCAGGACTCAAAGAACAGATTCCTGAAAGGAATATAATGAGGTGAGACCAGTGCTAGAAATTTCTAAAGGCTTGCTACTTCCCAAGGGGTAAAAAGAATCTGAGAAACACCATCCTTCCCACCTCTCGTACAGCTAGAGCTGGGACAGTGGTCAATGGGGGGTGGGGTGGGGAAACTTCAGGGCCTCCTAACCACCCCCTCTCACTCCCTCAGCCGAGGTCGCAGATGCTGAAGAAGGCCCCAGTCCCGCTGCCCCTGGGTCTACTTGGCTGCAAGCACCCCAGCTCACTGCGGTGGCCACCCAGCTGCACTCCAAGCCAAGATGGAATGGGGGACATGCTAGTCACTGGCTGAGAAGCCCAGCTCAGTCTAGGGGGTGAGAATAGAGGAAGCCATTCAATAGAACTTTGCTAATCCTTGGACTGAGGTCATCGAAATTTTTTTCAGTGCTTCCTATAGATTCAAGGCTAGAGAAGAATACAAATGTAAAATAAGGAATGCACACAGTCTTTAAGGAATTTAGAAGGATCTGGCATAGAGATGGGTGGGGAAAGGGGAAGGGCAGGCCCCAGGGATATTAACTCCCTCCCTCCAACGCAAATACAATTTGGAGGCCAGAGAAGCTAAGATGCCAGATTGGGAAGTTTATCCCACAGTGCAGAATTCTGAAAAAGCCTTGGAAATCCTAGAATGGAATGCTCCCTAGAGCAGTGTTTTTCCTTCTTTCTTTTTTTTTTCTTTTTGCCGTGCCAGTTGGCCAGAGGGATCCCAGTTCCCCGACCAGGGACTGAACCCAGGCCCTCGGCAGTGAAAGTGCAGAGTCCTAACCACTGGACCATCACGGAATTCCCAAGCAGTGTTTTTCAAACTGAGGGCTGTGATCCATTAGTGGGTTATGAGATCAATTTAGTGGGTCATGGCCAACACTGGGTGTATCACATACAGGAAGGCTAGGTACTGTTTTTGTTTTTTTTTAAATTTATTTTACTTTTGGCTGCATTGGGTCTTCGTTGTTGGGTCTTCGTTGCTGCACGCAGGCTTTCTCCCGTTGTGGCAGGCTACTCTTCGTTGCGGCGCGTGGGCTTCTTATTGCGGTGGCTTCTCTTGTTGCAGAGCTCGGGCTCTAGGTGCACAGGCTTCAGTAGTTGTGGCACGTGGACTTCAGTAGTTGTGGCTCGCAGGATCTAGAGCGCAGGTTCAGTAGTCGTGGTGCACGGGCTTAGTTGCTCTGCGGCATGTGGGATCTTCGAGACCAGGGCTCGAACCCGTGTCCTCTGCATTGGCAGGCGGGTTCCCAACCACTGCGCTAGCAGTGAAGCCCTGAGGTACTGTTCTGAGAACACTTTTCCAGGCGCATATATAACATACATGTGTCCTGGGTCACGATGTATAGTATGTTCTATGGCGGGTCACTTTCAAGAAGTTTGAGGGCCCCACCCCTGACTACCTGCTCTGCTGGCTCCCTCTGGCTAGGGCTTCAGCCAGTTACAAGCAAAGCGAGACATCTCTTCTCGTCAGAAGCTGGTCTAGAGCCCCAAACAAGCAAACAATCAAAAACCCTAGGATCTAAACGTTCACACACAGATACTGTGGGAGTGGGGAACTTTTAACTCTTTCTGACATTACTTAAAATGTCAGTAAGTTGGCCTTCAGAAGAGTGAACCTGGGAGTGGCAGGAAATGGTACTAACTGTGGGTTGGAGCTGGGCTCCTCTTCCAACTTCCAGTTCTGAATGGATTTGGGGATATGACTGGCCAGTGAGTCTAGCGAATGCCAGTGTAATGACTTTCTCAGAGCAGTTGACCATCATGTGACTGAGTCCCTAAAAATCCAGCCATCAGCAAGCTGCCCACCTGAGGATCGAAGGTTTTACCAGCAAACACAAATGGCCAGAGGGCCTCACATGCCAGGGGGAGGAGGAGAGCTGGAAATGCCTGGGCAGTGGAAGAGAAGACAAACGCTGGTGCCCCTAACTGGAAAATTCTGTCAATCACGCGCTACAGAAACCATTCAACAGAAGCTCTGCTAAAACCAAAGACCGGGGTCAATCAATTCAATAGTTTTTTAGTGTTTTCCATAGATTCAGAATGAGACAAGAATACAAACACATAGGTATGTGTCCTGGCTTTACAGAACTTACATTTAGATGGGGGAGACAAAATGAAAATACCTCAAAACATTTATACAAGTAAATACACTGCCGAGCTGGGTAGAGAGACAAAGATTCCTGTTTCCAAATGGCAGGTGGGGGAAGGCGGGAAGGGCCAGGCTGCAAAGGAAATGTGCATCAGAGATGCAGGCAAGGGATGCCACCCCCTGACCCCTGCAGATGAAAACTGGCCAGGCCTCTGTACTCTCAACCCCCAGGGGTAGCCCTGTCCCCAGGGACCCCTCTCTCTGATGGCACACCACAGTCCTGAAGCCTGTAATCAGGGCCGGCAATGCAGCATGACTGCATCACTGCTTGGAAACTGCAGCTGCGGCTTGCCAGCTTGCTGAAATGGTCCAGAGGCACAGCCTGCCCAAGGGGACTGAGTCCAGCTGCCTGCTCAGTGAGGGGGAAGGACCGGGGAGCTGTGCCTGGCACCAGGCCAGCTGGAGCCCAGGCAGCAGAGCTGGGTCTCTGCAGATGCTGCAGTGTTTGGGGTGCAGCATATGCGTTCCAGTAGCAAGAGCTGGCATGGAGAAAGAACCCAGCACTACACCCAGTGTCTTGGCCCCGGGCTTATCAACCTGGCTCTAAAAAGGACAAAACAGCCCAGGACTCCCGGATTAGAAAGGAGGGTACAGACAGGCAGCGTTAGACTGAGAAGGCCTCCCTACTCAAAAGGTATGACTAAAAGGTAGAAGAGTAAACAGCATGACTTCCTGTCTGTTCTCATGGCCGGGCTGCTGGGCATCCATCCCCAGGAGTAAGCAGAGAGCAAGCCCATGGTCCAGGTGCAGACAGAGCCCAACACTGCCTTCCAGACCCCCACCATAACCCCCACGTGTCTGTTGTCAGGTGAGTTCACAGAACGATGACCCAGGCTGGTAATCCCACGAATAGACCTTCATGGAGCCCGTGCTGTGCAGGGAAAAGCCCCACGTGGAGGTACTGCTGTGGTACCTCTCATTCCACAGAGGAGGCTGGAGGCTCAGAGAGGTAAGTGACCTGTCCTAGGCCACCTGGCGCCAGGATTCCAGAGCCCTGGATCTGCTAGTGTCCTTCCTCATTTGGCGTGCGTGGCCCTCTGCACAGCCCTTTCTACCCCGGGGCATCGTCCTGGATCTCGTTGAAAATGCAGACTCCCAGGCCCCAGCCCAGCTGCCTTAGAATCCACAGGTTAACAAGGTCTCCAGGTGACCCACGTGCACATCACCTTGTCCTCACGTAACAGTGGCTCTTAACAGAGGGGCATCAAGATGGAAGGAGGGCCCCATCCCAGGCTCACTGCCCACAGTCCCCAGGATGGTATTCTGAAAACAGGCATTCTGAAAAAGTTCCTAAAGTGATTTTGATACTTATCTCCAAATCCTGGTTATTCTGACTGGCATTTTAAAGGCAGTAAGGGAGGAGAAATAGCTAAAAGGGACTATATCTGAGTCCAATGGGGCAGGTCGAGCCCACTCTCAACTATAAGGGACCCCATGAGGAAGAAACACAGCCTCCCTGAACCCACACCAACCTCTGCTTGTTTCTCAAACACCTGTGGTTACTATTTCAAGGCATGAAATGGATACCCATCCTAGGGTACAGGGTATCACTCAAGCACCAACTGGCCTGGCAACTCTGGCACAGACCAAATGGCTCCTGGGGGCCGCTATTACCTCTTGGTTTGACCGTTAAGTCCTAAAAACCTGACTGACCATGAAAAAGCAGAATCCCTGAGGCTGGGAGGAAGCATCCCTCCAGCCCTGCAGGCACAGTGAAACGAGGCTGCGGCTGGCCATACGGCCCAAGAGCCAGGTCCTGCAGAGGCCACGGTGTTGCCACTCCCCAGCTGCATGCGCTAAGTCCTGTCACCTCCCTGGGCATCACCTGGCATGGGCAGCCCTGGGCTGGACAAGCTCTGGGCCCTTCCAGCTCCAGAGCTCATCCCCTGCAACGTCTCCAGAAGCCCTGGAATCTACCTGCCCAGCACCTGTCCCTGCCGAGGGGCCACATGGGTATTCCATTTGCAAAGTGAATCTCCAGAGACCCCCAAGGGGGGTGGCTGAAAGGAAAAGATGGCGCTGGTGCACACGGCCTGAGAAGGCCCCGGGACAGGAGCACCAGGGCAAAGCCTGGACCAGGCCCCTGACAGTTTCTCTCCCCAGGAACTTAGAGCTCAGCTGGAGAAAACAAGTACACAAAATAACATCTACAAAGACAGAAACAAGATGCAAAAATTAATGTACAGGGCTTCCCTGGTGGCGCAGTGGTTAAGAATCTGCCTGCCAATGCAAGGGACATGGGTTCGAGCCCTGGCCCAGGAAGATCCCACATGCTGCGGAGCAACTAAGCCCGTGTGCCACAACTACTGAGCCCACGTGCCACAACTACTGAAGCCTGCGCGCCTAGAGCCCGTGCTCTGCAACAAGAGAAGCCACTGCAATGAGAAGCCCGCACACCGCAACGAAGAGTAGGCCCTGCTCGCCGCAACCAGAGAAAGCCTGCGCACAGCAACGAAGACCCAACGCAGCCAAAAATAAAAACAAATAAATAAATAAATTTATTAAAAAAAAATTAACGTACAGGTGCCTCTTGAGTTAGATATCATTACTAAAAAAGTCTTTTACAAATTGAAAGGATTTTAGAATCGGGGAGCTATTTCAAGAAAACCCACAGGAAATCTTAGAGTATGCAAATTACCACCTTCTTGTTTATAGGGTCAAAATTCCCCCCCCCCTTTTTTTTTTTTGTGGTACGCGGGCCTCTCACTGTTGTGGCCTCTCCCGTTGCGGAGCACAGGCTCCGGACGCACAGGCTCAGCAGCCATGGCTCACGGGCCCAGCCGCTCCGTGGCATGTGGGATCTTCCCAGACCGGGGCACGAACCCGTATCCCCTGCATTGGCAGGCAGACTCTCAACCACTGCGCCACCAGGGAAGCCCTCCTCCCCTCTTAATGACTGCAGACACACCCACCTCAGCGATGAGCAGATACAGCTAAGAGAGAACCAGAGTGAGTGGGAGAGGGTGCGCTCAGCTGGATGGCGGGGTGGCACTAAGGTGCCTGCCTGGAGGAGGTGCGATCAGAGGAGGTGGCACCGCATGGGCCAGGGGGCCAGCAGGAGGTGCTCTCAGGCCCGGGTGAGTGTGGAGGGAGGGAGGGAGGGAGGGAAGGGTAAGGAGCGTCCAAGTGCCTCACAGACCTCGTCCAGGCCTCACAGCCCCCTCAGGAGGAGGGTCCTGGAAACAATGTGCCAGGGGTGGGCACAGGGCTGGCACGAACCAAGTGAGCCTCTCCCCAGTCCGCCTCCTGGCACCAGGCCAGCCTCACTGCCCCACGGCGCCCCTGAGCCGTCTGGGGAGAGGGGCTGACCAGTGAACAGACACCAGCACGCAAGACCCTGGCCTGATTCTCTTTTCTGTATGATTAAGCACGAAACTTCATTCCTTCCTTCCTTCCTTCCTTCCTCCGCGCTCCTCTAGGTCCGACGTAGAAGGACTTCTCAGCCAGAATTCATATTATCACAAATCTGAAGGAGGACACATTTCCTGAAGGTGAAAGATAAAATGTATTTGAACTATTGGACGCCCACCTCTAGACATCAAGCCCTAAAATCAGCGACTGCAAGGTAGCGTTCTGGCCGACACACACCGCTGTGTTTGGTCTGGAAGGGAAACTGATGGAAACCACCCCACGGCCCCATAAAACTAGAGTGGAGAAGTCCAGATATGTAACTCATCAGTGTTGAAATAGCAAAGGATCATGAAGAAGAACGGAGGCAGCCTTGACAGGCCCCTTGGGAGGAGGACTAGGTTTTAAGGCAACTATCAGAACCCTCAGAACTCTTTCAAAAATACACATTGCTGATTTTTTTTTTTTAACCCCAAACCTACTGAATGAATCTCTGGGTGAAGCCAGGAATCTATTTCTTAACGTTCGCTGGGCAAGTCAGATAACCAGCCTGGTAAAAACAGCTCTACTTCAACCAGTATGCGTCCCTTTCTTCTAAAACAAAATAGGACTACTAGAGACATTTGTGGTTTTTTGGGTTTTTTTAATTTTATTTATTCATTTTTGGCTGCACTGGGTCTTCACTGCTGCGCGCGGGCTTTCTCTAGTTGCGGTGAGCGGGGGCTGCTCTTCGTTGCGGTGCGCGGGCTTCTCATTGCAGTGGCCTCGCTTGTTGCGGAGCACAGGCTCTAGGTGCGCGGGCTTCAGTAGTTGTGGCATGTGGGCTCTAGAGTGCAGGCTCAGTAGTTGTGGCGCACGGGCTTAGTTGCTCCGTGGCATGTGGGGTCTTCCCGGACCCGGGCTCAAACCCGTGTCCCCTGCATTGGCAGGCAGATTCTTAACCACTGCGCCACAAGGGAAGCCTCGGGACATTTGTTTTTAATTTTTTAAAAATTTAAAGATAAAAATCTGGAGATCAAGATGCAAAAGCAAGGTGGATTAAAATAATGAACAAAGTGAGGTTCAGCTCATACCCGGCCCTCAGTATCCCTGACACACTCCTCCTGCGGTTCAGCCCTTGAACACACACACAGGCACCAGGTCCCCTAAACGATGTGGCCCCAACTCTGACCTCTGCTCAGGTGGTCCAGACCCTGGTCTAGATCAGCTTCCAGACAGACACCAAGAACAAAGCCCCAGACCCTGCTGACCAAGAGCCCTGTGACCTGACCCAGACCAGCTGCTGCCTAGGTGGCAAAGAGCAGAACCTGCCAGTACACATCCTGGACACCTGGGGGACACGGTTTTCCCACCATAAAGACTTCCAGGCAGGAAGGCAGCTCCTAGGCCCATGCTGCGGCCACAAGAACGTGATTTTTAGAGCTGGGATACTGGATGGGACGGAGTTGGTGCATCAGATGTGGCTCTTCTCTCCTGTAAGAACTCTGAGTCTGAGAAAGAACTGCCCTGGCAGGAAGGCGAGTCACTGCTTGATCCAAATCCTCCAAGATGACTGCAAGGACCTCGGCTCACAGACGCTCCCGCTCCCTTTTCTTCACCTTCCCCTCTTCAAACCCACAGAAAAATGACATCATCTTCAAAACGATGTCACCTCTAGTCAGCAGAGCTGGGGACTCATCCCCGCAGTGGCTCATGACACCGAGCCTCATCTCCACCCAGAACGTCTGCGGCTCCCGCGGTCCATGCTCCCAAACTGAGAATCAGCTGCTAACCAATAGCCACGCTCTCTGCAAAATACACCCTACCTTCCGAAGCAGACTCAGACTGAAAGGGATTCACTCAGCACTGCTATTTTTAAAAATGCAAATATGGGAGGAAAAGACAGTAAAAATAACACACCAGACCCCTGGTCCAAGGCCGAGTCCTTCCTCAGGGGTCAGGCTCTCACTGAGGTGGGGTGTGGGAGCAGGGTGGCTCATCTCCCTATGCAGTTTTGTTTTCATCATACCTGTGGGCTCAGAGCCCCCACCCCACCCATTCCCTGAGCCACGCCCAGGCAGGTAAGGGGGATCCACAGCAGAGGGGCAGGAGCTTTCATGACCCTCCCCAGAATGACTGTGTCAGAACAATGCTGGTCCTCTGCTTTCCTCAATTCCAAAACTACATCTTTCCAAGACAAACTGGGGTGGGTGCTGCAAACATCCCCTGCCCGCCCCCCACCCCAGAAGCAGGAGCTTGATGAAGGCACAGGAAGCCAAGGAGGAAGAGACACGAGACCCCTAGGATGGAAAGCGAGCCAGGGTCTCACATCACTGAGTGACGGTCTTAACAGCCAGCTGGTCCCAAATTGCTGACAGCCTTCTGGATCTGTCTGGTCCCCACTGTCGATGCCACAGCCACTGAGAGCCACACAGACAGGCTGGCCCCGCCACTCCCCAGTGCCAACCTTGACAGTCACGCCTTCCTTTTCTCAATCACCCCATGTCACTAGAATTAGGTCAGGGAAGGATCAGGTAGCCAGCTTTCTGAGCAAAGATTTCTAACAAAATGAAGCACAAATACTTAGCAGTCCGCTTCTGGGCTGAGTCGTGGTAACTGGCATGGCTGGGAAAGTGGAAAGGACTCACCACCACCCACTGGAGAGAGGTGAGGAGGAAACACCTACTGGCACTGTAGACTCAGCTCGGGCCTGCACGGTCACAACCCCTCCAAAGACTGAAACGCCAGCGTCATCGTCATCTAAGCCACCAGAGCATGGAAGGTGACCATTTTCTGCTCTCCTAAGGATGGTAGTGATCAGCACCACTGAGATACACTAACGCATTACAATGGACGCACTAGGGTGTCAGCACACCTGCTTGAGAAGGGCTGGAGACTTGCCAGGGGTACGCAGTACACCTTTTTTTTTTTTTTTTTTTTAATTTATCTTTGGCTGTGTTGGGTCTTCGTTGCTGCGCATGGGCTTTCTCCTGTTGCCGCGAGCGGGGGCTACTCTTCGTTGCGGTGCACAGGCTTCTCATTGCGGTGGCTTCTCTTGTTGCAAGACACAGGCTATAGGTGCGTGGGCTCAGTAGTTGTGCTCGTGGGCTCTAGAGCACAGGCTCAGTAGTTGTGGCCCACAGGCTTAGTTGCTCCGCGCCATGTGGGATCTTCCCCGACCAGGTCTTGAACCCGTGTCCCCTGCATTGGCAGGCGGATTCTTAACCACTGCTTCACCAGGGAAGCCCGCAGTACACCTTTTACTATAAACATCTCAGCCTTCCTATCTCTCCTACCTGGGCTGTCCCTATTTCTCTAATCCCTGGGGCCTCAGAGCTGGCCAACAGGCTGCTGGACCAGAAATCTAAAGAAGAACCAGAAGACAACCCCAGACTGGCATATCTGAAGAATCCTTCCCACCTCCCGCAGGTGTATCCAGACGCCCTCAAGGACTCTGCTACGGTCCATCCTTCAAGGTCCAACCAAGCCACACGAAGGGGACAGCAGGCCTGTGGAGATGGGTTGAGATCTAGGCCCCAGGACGTACGTGGCATGTGGTAAGTAATGGAAATGGTAGTTCTCTTGCCCTCCCATGCCCACCCCGCTTATGCTCTCCCAGCAATTTCAGGGTTCACTTCACCCATCAGTAGTTTGAACTACCCTGAAATGGCAGGTAATATACGAAGCTGTGAAATGAACCACACAGGGAGAGGGCATGACAGAAGGTGTTTAACGTGAACCTGGCTTTCCTCAGGCCTGGGCTTCAGACCTGCCTCTCCTCTCTCAGGGGCTCGGCAGGGGCAGAGCCCGCCCTGTAGGAAGTCTGGGTTTGCTTCCTTTGACACCTGTCATGTGCTGCTCACTCCATCGACAGTGGATCATCCATCCATCCACCCACTCATTCAACAATCTGCATACCTACCAGGACGCCAAACGCTGTGCCTGGTGCTAGCAAAACACCAGGCCATGAGGAGCCAAGAGAAGGGGGGGCGCGGAAGTGCAACAAGCAGCTACACACAAGGGGCCGCCACGGCGACAATCACGGCCTTTACGTTTGCCCAGACAGCTGACTCAAGCCTCTGTCCAGACGTCACCCCCTCAGGAAGCCCTTCTCTGACCGCCTGTCCAGCGCTGCTGCTCCCTGCTCACCAGCCCTGCCTGGCACGGGGCGGCCCGAGCACAGCGCCCGGGAAACAGAGAGCACTCAAACGTGTCCCCCAGGGCGGAGGCTGCAGGGGGACCCGCGGGAACAGGGACAGGTGGCCGAAAGCAGTGGTCAGCAACGCCCACGCTGGAGGACAACTGGCCACCCAGGAAGCAGGGACCAGAGAGGCTGGTGGGAGGAGAAAGGAAGAGGCAGGTGGAGGGGACGCGGGATG